>NC_045792.1:16929717-17298429 GCF_009873245.2 Balaenoptera musculus
TTTGCCATCTGTATTTCTTCTTTGGTGAAGTGGTGTCTATTCAGATATTTTGTCCATTTAAAAAACATTTTTTTTTTTTTTTACTCTTGAATATTGAGCGTACTGGATATAAGCCCTTTGTCAGATGTGTGATTTGCATTTATTTTCTAACGGTCTGTAGCTTGTCTTTTTATTCTCTTAAGAGTGTCTTTCACTGAGTTTTTAATTTTTATGAAGTCTAGTTTATCAATTTTGTCTTTTATGGATTGTGCGTTTGATGAGGTAACTAAGAACTTACTACCTAATCCAAGGTCATGAAGATTCTGTCCAGTTTTCTTCAAAAAGTTTTATAGTTTTACATTTTACATTTAGGTCTGTGATTCGTTTTGAGTTATTTTTTATATAAGGTAGTAAGTATGGATTGAAGTTCATCTTTTTTGCATACGGATGTTCAGTTGTTTCAGAACCCTTTGTTGAAAAGACTATCCTTTCCTTTGAATTGCCTTTGTACCTTTGTCAAAAATCAGTTGGCCATATTTGTGTGGTTCTACTTTTGGACTTTCGGTTTAATTGATTAATATGAATATCTTTTTGCCAGTTGTGGTAGATGCTTTTTAAATCTCGGATTACTGATGAGGAAACTGAGTCTCAGTCAAATTAAGTTCCTTGTCTAAGGTAATTCAGCTAGCAAACGGTTGAACCAGTGCTCAGACTGGGCTCTCTGACCCCAGAACCCATGCTATGCTGGGAAATTATGTAGGCATCTTAGTTACATTGCTCCTGGTTGAAATTTTTGGTTTTAAGGAAATGTTTGTGCAGTACGTTTCTGGAAGGGTAGATGTGACAAGTAGATTGCATTGAATTACCTAAAATGTGAAATCAAAGTACTTTCTGCTTACTAGGCTATTAATTACCAGACAATAATTAGTTATCAATACCTTTAACAAGGTATAACCTTCTTTCCTAAGTCCAGAATAGCTGTATGTCATTTTCCTTTTATTTTAAAGAGAGCAATAGAAATATATGTTCCTTGTATGGCAAGAAAAGAATGTTTAGGATTTGTGAATGTGAGAACACAGATGGGTGAGAGTGACTTGAATCCAGATGGCTTATGCAAGGAACTTAGTAAGAGGTGAGAGTGTCGCTAATGTGCTGGTGAATAATAAATTAACATTTCAATATTGGCAAACTGGGGAATTTTGAAGAATGTCATATTTAATTAACTTCTGATTTTTAAAAACCAAGCTTGTACATCGATAGGTTAATGCCCAGTGTGCACACACTCCCACACATACCCTCCCCCCCACACACCTATATATATAGTTTTTGAGAGTCATCTTTAATGACTTCAGCCTAGGTACTCTGTTCTTTTTCTTGTTTTTAAAAATTGAGGCATAACTGACATATAATATTATATTAATTTCAGGTGTACAACATAATGGTTCGATATTTGCATACACTGCAAAATGGTCACCACAGTAAGTCTAGTTAATATCCATCATCATTTAACATATCAGTCTGGAAATTCACTTCCTTGAAAAAGGCTTGGCTTTCTCTCTGAGTAACAGGTGTTCAGTTTATACTGTACTCATTTCTCCTTGACTGTGCTCCCCTGTAAGGGCTTTGGTTGATTGCTGAATGTATTCTCCATGTTTTCAACAGGTAGGATGGTGTAATGTGTTCCCTTAAACTGGGGTAGGATGTATTTGGTACATATTTTTGGTGTGTCATTTCACTAGAATATTTGAGAAAAAATAAATTAAAAAATATCAAAATGATAAATGTATATTACCATGTAGAATACAGAACATGCGTGAATTTTCAATGTTAGTGATGTCTGTATTCAGGCAACCTTTGGCTATGTCTTAAGCGCCCTAGAATCATTAATTCCCTCTCCTATGATGCTTGAGGCATCCTGGTTAAAAAGGCCGGGACCAAAAAAAAAAAAAAAAAGGCCGGGACACTTTAGATGACATGAGGAAAGGGGACATGCACTGTGGACAGTGGAGCCAGTTTTGACTTCTGGGTCCTTCACTTCTTATAGTGATTGATGCACATGTTTGGCCTTAGTTTCCTCATTTGAAAAATTAAGATAATACTGCCTACTTCATGTGATCGTTGTATTGCAAGGATTAAGTGAGATTTCATAGGTAATGTCCTCCTACAATCCCTGTCCTACATTAGGGGATTTATAAATGGTACCTTTTATTACTAATTCAACTAGGACAGGGTATTTTTAAAGAAAATGTCAAACCACAGAAGCAGTTCTGTTCTCTGCAGAGCAGGCACTTAGTAAATGTATTGCCTGGTATATACGGCATTTCATGGTCTTGCTCTACGCAGGCATCCTAATTTGCACAGGGCTTTCAAGTTTTAGTGCTTTATAATTGTTAATGAATAGTAAGAAATACTACTTGACTTTTTGACAAATCCATTGCATTTCTTAAAATTTTTCCATTCAACTTTAGTTTTAATGGATGATAGCTTACTTTCTAATAGGATCTTAAAGGTTTTTATGGTTTTTTCTAGTAGAATAAATTAGGCTAGCTAAATGGGCTTTTTGACATAATGCCCTACCATGAATGTTGTTTCATTGTCAGTGGCTAGTTTAATCAGTCTTATTTGAAGACAGTTTCAAACTACGCTGGGTACTTTGTTCTTTATTTAGTTTTTATTCATTTCCTAACGCATCTAATTAATGGAACTGTCCAGTGGTCTAACACGGAGCAGGAGAGAAGGTGGCATTATGAGAAGTTTAATCATTAAAATGGCACCTAACATTTCAGACAAATGCTATAGTTTACAAAGTACTTAACATGTACTGTATCATATCTCACATTATCATTTGACGTGGGCATTGTTTTTTCTTACTGGGCTGATTAGAGAACTGACTTTCAGATTAATGACTCATCCAGGATCTCAGAACCAGAAATTAAGGGTAATATGGTTATGATTAACAGTACCACTTCCTCATGGGGTAAGACATAGAGACAACTTACAGTTTCATGCCATCCAAAAAGCACCGTCTCCCACAATTTACTGATCTGGCACAGGAGTCAGATCACATCGGGTTCAAATCCTGGCCCTGCTACCTTAGGCAAGTCATTGAACCTCTCTGAGCCTCAGTTTCCTCATTTGTCAAATAGAAAGGATAGTAGAATTGTTGTATTAAAATAGGTTAATAAGTATAAAGCTATTAGAACAATCCCTGGGACATAGTATGCACTATATGAGTGTTAGCTATTATTTTTTTTATTATAGTGGAGAGGTTGAAGTGCCTTACATGAAAGGTTAAGTGATTGTGCTTAGACATAACTAAAATTATAGAAGTGGAAATCAGGGCTTCCATAAGAGTTTTTTTTGACAGAACTGTGTAATTCTTAAGCCAGCCTCTATTAGGGTAGAATACATGTATTGTGCATTTTAGGTAGGTATCACTCCCCATCTGAATTTTCATGTAGACTTAGTTCATTTACTGCCCTGGGATAAATGAAAATTTGGAGCACCTGATTTTTGTTTCTAAAGACTCAACCCACATAAGAAATACAATAAGGTGTACCCCTGCCCTATACCAGCAGACTCTTTTTGCCTTCCGAAAGAAACACACTCACGCTACCCACATGGATACCATACACACACACACACACACACACACACACACACACACACACACACACACACCCGAGACATAAGGTACATTAGCCATTTCCATGATAACTAAGTTGTTAATTGCTTTCTTTAGAAATTGTAGTCTTACTTTTAGGATTTTCACAAGTGAAACAGATATCCTATTCATGAACTTTTGTCTGTTCTTTTCTTCTGGATTAGGCAAATCACCTGTTCCAGGAGACCCTTTATTACTGTAGAGAAAGCTCCAGATCTGGCTGTCTTCAAGCTTTTTTCTTCCCAGTTCTCTGTCTCATCTCACATAATGTAGTGCCAGGAGTACAAGACTGATAATATGGTGCTTTACAGCCTTTCTTTTTTGTAATTTTCGGTGTGGCTTGAATTGTTTTTTCAGTGAACATGTAAAACTTAAAATTCTGGTAAATGTTGGAAGTAGGGAATTAACATTTGCAAAATTGCAAATTATTCTTAAAGTTTATGCTTATCTTTCTTATGGATACCATATACAGGCTGCTTTTGCATTAAGTAAGTCTCTTTGTATATCAAAGCCACAGGCTGAGTGTTGTACCTGGTTATGAAATGAAATACTTATAGAAATAGATTCACTTTTAATTTATTAATGGCTATAATCAAGATGAAAAGCTTTTCTTAATAATTAATGTCAAGAAGAGAAGTGTAAACTTAAGGCAAGTTTATGACTTCTCTCCAGAGGATGTATAGATGTGACTGGGTTTGTGATTTAAAAAAATTTTTTTTCAGTTCCTTTGGTTTGTTTTCTTTTGTTTGAAGGTCCTTATGTTTCAGCCTTGGCTTGCTGCAGCGTTAGGAGCAACCCCTAGTGTGCCTATAAACTCATTCACTCTTAAAAGGATGAGAATTTTTTAGATTTCTTTCCTCCTTTAAAGAAATTGTTCAGTTGCAATGGTATTGGTCCAGGTGGTCCCTGCTATGTGTGGCTCCTCTCTTTTCCATGCTTAACTGAGCGTGTTTATTTCTTAATGTCTTGAAATACCCAGCAAAACTCAAAATGGAAATGTCCTAGAAATCAAGCTGCTTGTATGGCCCCGCAAGCATTTAGGAAACACTTTGTGAAACTGTTTGTGGGCACCTTTTGTTCTGGTTCCGGTGCTTCTGTCCATCATTTGGGGGTCATGGCTCTTCTAAGGAAAGAGCAGGCCTGCCCTCTCAAGCCTTTCTACCTTCAATCAGTTAGGTGCTCGTATTTGAGCATATTCCGTCCCACGATTCGCAGCCTTTGTGTTAGGTACCCACTCCGAAGTGTTCCTTATCGTTTAGAAGGTCGAAGTAGTCATCAGTGACTGAAGCCCAATTTAGATTCTTAAATCGAAATCACTGTTGAAGAATACTGCTCCTCCACTACAGACGTCTTCTGCATACCATGATTGTGTTCGTCAGAGAACAAGCTCTCACCCGGTCTCTCATAAGATAAAAGCTTTTTTTAATCCCTCTTAACAGGTGCTGCTGCAGTTTATTTATAACCAATGCATTAACATGAAAAATACTGAAAGGCTCCTAAGTGGAAGGCGGCTATTGAAATACTGCCGTATTTAAATTATAGAATTTTGTCAGGCTGATTTGTGGAAAGGACGAGTCAGTGTTGCCCGGTAAGTGGTGTACTCACTGGTTTCCTGTAAGTTTGGAAGGTGCTTTCTGCAGTGTGTTTGAGTCATGCAAAATCTGGGGCTTGCAATTGAATTGATTGCTCCCTTGCATATTTATAATCAGATTCATATTTGGCCAGCTTTCATGCTCCTTGACATTTCTGATCTTTCTGAAGCATGGCATATGTTAGAACTCTCTTGGTCTTCCAGACTTACTGCAGCACAGACTGGAGATCCTTCATTGAAAGAATTGCCAAGGAGGTTTCATTTAACCCCTTTCTTCCCAGTCCAAGTTTGAGCTCACACAGAGGGAGGGTAAATGGACCCTTTAATATTGTGCAGTATGTTGGAATTCTTGTTGATTTATATCTCTACCGCATTTTCTCCTTCCTGAAAAATCTCGCCAGAGACTGAAGTAGTTGGGCTGTATTAATGGATGTTTATGTTGTCCTGTGACAGCTGGTTTTGCTAATTTGTTTTTACAGGGCAGTTTATAGTAAATGAATGGCATGCTGAATATTTTACTGAGATTTCAGATTATCTAAAGAATATTTTCCGGTTTACTAATTAGTAGATAATGCTGAGTACATTGATGTTGACATGAGCAAATGGATTTAAAATGATTTGAAGTGAACTTCATTAAAAGATGCTCTAATCACAGTCAGCAGGAAATGTCAAACTAGTTCTGCCTTCGTTCACTCTGGTGGACCAGAACTCTTGTAGACTCGGTGTTACACGTCATCATGGTTCTGGTTTTAGGGTAGTCCAGGGTAGGGGAAGTGATAGAGGCTTTTTCATAGCTTTTTTGGCTCTTAAAGTAAAGTAAATAACATATCAATTATTAATTACCTGTATGGTTAAATGAACATTCTCTGAAAATCGTGGTTTTACTGCTGGAGTCCCATAATGCATATGGATTGGATACATGGAAATCATATTTGCTGCCCACTCTGACCTGGAAGGCAGTAAATTACTTGGTACCCATTCCAGCAGAAACCTATTCTAGAATTCATGCTAATGTGCTCATCAAAACATCAAGAAAAACCTAGGCAAATGCATTCTAAATTCCCAGGTTAAAACTTACGACACTGGTTCTACTTGTCATTCGTGTAAAAGCTGTAGAGGCTTTTTGATCAAAATTGACCATTTGGGGGGGAAAAAAAACTCTATGGATATCAAATACAGGGAGTAAATTTAACAGTGAAGAAGACAGACTCTGGAATAAGACTTTCCAAGATTCAAATCTCACTTTTTTCCATTCCAACTGTGTGTGTTTGTGCAAGTAACTTAACCTGTCTGAGCCTTACTTTTCTTATCTGTAAAATGGGGATAATAATACCTCCTTTGTGAGGTTGTGGGAATATCTATTATCTGTGTCAGTGTTTATATTTCTATCTATAAAATGCTTATCAAAGTATAAGGCACTTGGTAAGGGCTCCATCAGTGTTAGCTCTTGTAACCAAAGTAAATCTATTTTGTCTTTCGGATACCTGTGCTTCATATGCGAAGGCATTAACCAAGCATCTTATTTGTATTGATTTTAAGTTTTAGAAACACCTCTCCTGTCATTCAGAACACAGCTGTCTAGAACCATTGAAAAGTTCCTGATGAGGATATGATATTGGCTGTGATGAGACCACCCCCAGATTCATGCAATCGGTTGTGGGGGAATCTTGCTGCAGAAATCTTATTTTTCTCTTTGAATCCCATCAAAATGCCTTTTTCCTTCCATCCCTGACACAGTGTGCTGAAGGAGTAGTGCTCCCAGACAGAGATCCAGGGCTCTAATTATTTTCCAGTAAAAATAATATGATGCAGGAACTTGTCTGATGCTAATGAAATCTAGCCACGTGGCAAGCGACCTGTTCTTTTCAGTTTTCTCATTAGCATCAGATTTGCGCTGCTAAACAGCTGTACAGTTGGGGTATCCTTTCAAGAGCATTCGTGGGGGTCAGCCTGTCATGTAACATTGAAAGCTCCATGCTCTGTAGTCAGAAGGGCCTCCTGGCAATCACTTTACAGCGTCATACCAGATTAGGAGGTTGATAAAGTATGCTGATACCGGCATAGAAGGTTCTGAACTACACAAGCAACATCCCTAAGTGACCCAGCGTTGTTGGTTCTAAGCTTCTGGCTGTATTACATGTGAATTTGGGCTGTGTGCTTGAGTAAAAATCCTCCAGCTCATGCATTCATGGTTCTGCAGGGCAGCTGGAGCTGGTTTTTCCCTGCTCCTCAATGGCACCATGTGTTTTCAAGCGGGGAGAGGGAAAAGCAAAACAAAACTTCTCCCCCGAATGACCCTATCAGCTTTTCACTGTTCCCTGCAAACTATGCTGGAAATGTAATAATCTGTGATGGCTTGAGTGCAGGACACAGCCTCTGTTGACAACATCAAATGTGAAAAATGGCCCACCAGACTGCAGATGTGGTTTGTGGGTTAGTACGGACTTCCCTCATCAATGGGGAAATGGGGCCTAAGTCAGGCTTAGAAAATGAGAAAAATGCTTAAGGGACGTGACTAATGTCTGCCATGTGCACTATGCTACATAAACCCATTATGCACTTTAATTTAATGTTCTCTATAAAGATTCAGGACCTGTCAGGAGAAGGAAAGAAACAAGCGATCCATCTTCAGTGAATTGTGAATAGATTTTTATATTTTTTAAAATACACAGTCACCTAAAACCTACTTTTCCCTTCATTCAATTTTCTCCACGTCTGGTCCGTTCCCTATCTCACATGGCCACTCCCGAGGCTGCTTGTGAATTGTTTTGTTCAGTGAAATAACACTAATGTGTTAAGTATTTAACATTGCTAATTGATTCAATGTAAAGGAAAAGGGAAGAGATGCAGAGTGCCCCGCATCTGTCAGCAGACTTGAGCAAACAAGACTGCATAAAGTCTGAATTGAAGATGATTCATCGCTGAGGCTGTTGGCCTCTGGATAATATAGCATTTCTTGCAGGTGGTGATGGGGCTGAAATGGGGAAAAGATTAACTTCCACCTGGGAGCTGGAAAACCGAGGAACTATTTCCAATAGAGAATTTGGCTCTAATTCTTCTTCTTTTCCCCTCAAAGCTTTTTGTTTTCAGGCTTCAGGTGTAGACTGGGAGATGACCAGGCGATGTTGGACTTCCAGCGGTGTCATCTTTTTTGCGTGTTGGGAACATTAAAACACTTACCTGTACTTCACTAAAGCAAGCTGAAATTTGCTGAAGATTTTAATTGATGAGTGAGGAAGTAGAAACCCCAGTGGGTCAGAGAGAATTTCTCCATTACAAAAACATAACCTTTCAGAGAGTACCCAATGGCAGTGAAATGTCAGGAACCTGGATTTTTACAACGGAAAGGGAGGCAGACCTGCCTTAAGTTTCCTATAATATGATTCTGAAATATGAATGTACATGTATACCTCCTTTTTTCTTGAAGTTGTTTTGTTGGCCGCTGTGTGTAGGTGAAAAGTCATTGTGATAGTGATACCATTTTTGGCTTTGAATTGGTTTTTTCTTTAAGATCAGAGAAGGCTAATGGCATGATGAGAAATTACTTAAAACCAGGAAATATAAATATTGAAACAAAGGTTGACCTTAGGAGTTAGTCTCAGCTCTTCTTTTTTTCTGGAGGAGAGATGTTAGTAAACTGAGGCAGGGGTAGACTCGTTTCATCGGTTGTGGTCAGAAGTGTAGGTGCTGCAAAAAACCTCAGTCTGGTGACATCAAGCAGTGGGGTCCATGAGATCCCTCAGGAGATCCATGCCTGGCTTTCAGCAGGTCTGTGAGTTTCCTGAATTACATGCCATGTTCTGTGTGCATTTTTCTGCAAGGATCCGTGTTTTAATAAATAAACATACTGAAATAAAGCCACTTCTGCCAAGCTATCTTAAGTGCCTGTTGTACAGGTTGACATGAGCCTTGTGTGTCTTGTTCTTTCCCTTCCCTGTCACCGTCCCCTTCTGCAGAGCACACCGATGTCCCCTCCCTCATCCCCTGCCCTTCTTTCTCCCCCTTTTATCTTTTACACCACTGCCTCTCTTATTTGTGCACCTTTAAAAAAAAGATGATCTGGGTGCTTGCCAGATTGACTGACACACTGACTTCAAGGGCCTTCCTTAAACCATCCTTGCCTTCAAGTCAAGGAAATTGACTCCCACGCTCTGCTGGGATAGAGCAATTAAGTCTTGTTTGATGATACCCCTTACCTCCTGGCTGCTCGGATACTTGGCAACATAACGATGGTTTTCTAACTTCCCTTTCTTCCCTCCCTCCCCCTCCTCCACATCAAAAAGAAATCACTTGTAGAATATTTAATAGGTTCATGCGGCTCTGCTCTGGTGTAAGCTGTTTTCATTCTGTATGAGATGAGATGAGGCATTTGTCAGCAGAGGCCTCTGACGATGTCGGCCCCCCTGGCTGAGCACGGGTCACCGTGGCCTGCAGACCTCAATTGGGTGGATCATCTGAGGAGCTTCATGCTGTGGAGTGGGAGAACTTCCGGTTAACCCGAGGTGCCGCTGGCTGTTCTGCAGGTGGGATGCCCAGGTTCTTCCTTTCCAGTTTAACTCTTGCCTTCTCTGCTGCTCTCCGTCCATCCTTGTGGCCAGCTGAAGCAGTCAGCCTTCTGAGCTGGGTCTTGGAGTTTAACTTCTTCCCCCTCCGCTGTCCTGAAACCATACTTCTGAAGGTCACCAAGCACCAGTAGTCCTTAGTTAAGCCTTATCTTCCTTGCCTGCCCTACAGTATTTGGCGCCATTAACTCCTGATGCCTTTGAAAAATGCCTCTGTTTCTTCTGCAGCACTGCTTCTGCCTTTTAGGTTGGCTTTTTTGGGTGGCACTTGTGCTGGCTCTTTTTCCTTCTTCTCCCAGCCACATGTTTTCCCCAGTGTTTTGTCCTCAGATGTTTTCTTCTCTTTTCCATAGGCCCTCTTTAGCGCTCTAGATCTCATTCACTCCCACAGCTTCGAGTCTGGCTTTTCTCTCCAGCGTGACCGTTTTTCTTGGAAATCCCTGCACTGCACTGTCAGCTGCCCGCTGTTCCTGCCACCCCTTGGAGTCCCACTGCCCCATCAAACTACTTTGGTTTCCAACAGAATTTATCTCTACCTGTTTCCCATCTCAGATCACCAACAAATATATAAATACACCCACCAAAGACAAAATCCCCAGTTGGAAAGTCTGCTCCTGCCAGCACCCTACACCTGCTAACCCAGGTCCTTGTGCATCTCCTTTTTCCTTTCATCGCTCACCACCCTTCTCCCAGGCAGCCCCAGGCCTGAGTCTCCGCAGACATCTCTGTTTCCTCCCGTGCTTCATGTGCACACAGGCACCAGGTTCTCTTGACCTTTCTAATAAAACCTTTCTTAACCTCACACTTCCCATTACCATGGCTCACGGTCAGCTATTTATTCCCTTATGGCTTTTGTCTGTACAGACCCCGTCCATCCCATGGACTGCGGACGGATTTAACTTCCTTAAACCCTGTTCTGATCACTCCCTGGTTCCAAAGCATCCTTGTTTTAAAAGCAGAATTCTCTGGCCTGCTGAGCTCACCAGATGCTCCCCTGTGCCAGTCTGTTGACCCAACTTGCCATCAACCATGGTTTGCAATTTCTGACCCCTACGAATTTTTTAAAAACATTTATTGACTTTCATATTCTTATATTGAGATATTACTCATCCTTTTTCATCTGTTACATTTCTATATGAAGATGAAGCCTTCCCTTATCACCTTGGCTTTATCTGAACTACTATTCTTACTCTCTGTGAGATTTATGATATTCAAGTTTGTTTAGACTTATTTGTGTTTTCATTTTATCACAGTACCAGACCATAAATAGTGACAGAGTAGGAGCTTTATCTATCATGTATATATGCTGCCTAATATAGTACCATCTATATGTTAGGGGGTCCAATAAATGTTTATTGAAAGAATTAATGAACTCCTACCCTGAAATTCTACTTCATGTTAGCTGTCTAACCCAAAGTTACTAAAGATCTCTTCCTGCTAAAGATCTTTTGACTGATTTTTTTTTGGAGCCTTTCTACTGAGTCATGCAAATTAGCATGGGTTCACAGACTCAGAACCTGAAATAAATTAATCTATATTTGAAAGAAACCAGGGTGTGACTGTATAAGGATCTTAGTAAAAGTACGATGGGGAATAGAGAGCCAGTGACCAGTAGTTGATATAAATGACGTGGTTTTCTTTTTCTGTTTTCTAGCACATGGGCAGAATAAGGTGGCTTTTACCTCCAGTAACCCAGGCCAGGACCACCTAAGGTTAAAAGAGCTGAGATATGGGAGAATGAGATCCATGAAAGAAAGGAAGTACAGTGCCTGACCATGTTAATTACTCAGTAACTAACTTCATTACTATTATTACTGTCACCATTGTATTTTTACCATTTATGGTCATTTAAAAAAATACTGGGTACAGTGCATTTAAAGATCATCAGAGGGAACAATGAAAACCCAGTTGTAAAAGGTTAATGCATGGTTCTTAGGCCCTTGGACATGTTTCCACAGCACTTCGTTACTGGTGGGGGAGCATGTTGTCAAATTTAACCAGTAACGCTGTGTGTAGCTGAGTTGTATTGTTTCAGGCTATTTGTAAATATTATTTTGTGTGACACACTTCCAGGATCTGGAAAGCCTGGCCTTTGGGACTGATCCAAAGAGCTGTTTACAACTGTGGCAAACCAATACCCATGGCCAAAGGGAAAGGTTTGCACTGGGTGTCAACTTAAATGAAAAGGGAGGGTGTGTGGCTTCCTTAACCCTGCGTGGACTGCCTGTGCCGCAGGATTTGCTGCCAGGAGATAAGATTGCGAGGCTTTGGGCTTCCCTGGTGGTGCAGTGGTTAAGAATCCGCCTGCCAATGCAGGGGACACGGGTTCGAGCCCTGGTCCGGGAAGATCCCACATGCCGCGGAGCAGCTAGGCCCGTGCACCACAACTACTGAGCCTGCACTCTAGAGCTCACGAGCCACAGCTGCTGAGCCCACGTGCCTAGAGCCCGTGCCCACGCACCGCAACGAAGACTCAACGCAGGCAAAAAAACTAAAATAAATAAAATAAATAAATTTATCAAAAAAAAAAAAAAAGAAAGCCTCAGCATTGGTGAGAGCTCCTCTGGAAACAGAAACCTCCTTTGTGAGCCTACCTGCCAACTGGAGAAAAAAGGTGTCAGGTGTTCAGGGGCTGCTTTACAGGTACCAAAGCCCCTTAGTACATGTCCAGTTCCAAAATTTAAATCCTATTTGTGGGAAATCAGTAGAGGGTTTAATAGAAGGTTAACCAAATCATACATATACACACAGAAATAGTCTGGCCTGAGTATGGAAAGGCCGGGGAGTCTGAATGTTCTGGTGAAGTACTAGGAGGTAATTTATTTTTAAAATTTATTAAACCCACTGAAGCATAAGTGTGAGGATAAGAGAAACCATATGCACATATGGTCCAGAATGAAATTCTTCAGATTTCTGAGATGGTCGCAACCAGTGACTAAGCCATTTTGAATTAACGTGGTGTGTGAAAGTTTTTTCCAATTTAGGCTCTTCAGGTTCACTAGTGGTGAAGAGACAGCTAACTAGTCAGTGATCTCGTTAGACGGGATTTCAGGAGGGAAGTGGGACCCTTCTCATCCTGGCTCTGGGCTGACTCTGTCTTTCAGGGGAAGAAACGGGGTTGGGGGGGCCATGCGGGAAGGAGATCTCTGCATTTCTTTTCTGGAGAGTAAGACAGGTCTGAATGAAATTTTATCCAAAGCTTTTGGTTTCTCAGGGGAAAATTGTGACACTGTAGTTAGAAATTTTATGTTTTAAAAATATACAGCTGTAACAAGAGACTAGACATTCTTTCGGTTTTCAAGTTATTTGTTAAATTTAGGCCTTTGGTTGCATGGGGGGAGTAGAGGCAGTAAGTACGTTTGTGATAGAGAGGAATCTGCAGGACGATCTAATCAGAGGAAGAATTTAGAGGAATCAGACCAGAGACAAATCACTGAGCGGGATACAGAAGGGCATTGTGTGGCAATAACACTTCTTTCCATTCATTATTGCAGTTATAATTATGGAACCCAACATATTTAATTGGCACGGTGTACTCTTCTCTACTGAATAGATTGCATTGTTCCTGTTGAAAAAAATACCCTTCTGATCGGGAATCTCCACATGCGGCTCTTCGGCTCTGGAGAGGTTTCTTTGTTTACGTGATGAGTGATTAACTGAATTGTGGAGCCTTGCTAGGCGTCATTCCCGCAGATGAAGAGAAAAGGGGGTATCTGCTCTGCTCTAACTTTGAAGGGCTTTGATTAATTAGAAAAAAATCTATTAGATCTTTGCGAGTATGTATGCCTTAACTTAGAAACACGTAAATGGAAGGATCAGTTGAGTTTGATATCTGGGCTAGTCTTGTATCTGATTCCAGAGACCCCGTTCAGGGAAATGTTGTCTCCTGAGATGTTACTGGTGTGTGCAACGGGATGTCGAGTTGCAGAAGTGGTATGTGATTTCAAGTATCCCTCAAGAGGTGTGTGGCGACTGAACCCCTATAAGTCAGAGCAGTGCTAAATGTGGATGGAGAGAAAAGGGACCTTATATAGGACTTGTTGGTGAATACCGGAGACTTTTTCTTTTCTAACTTGCAAGAAGAAATGCAGGTATGGACTGGGGCAGGGTGTAACATAATAATAATTATAATAATTATTCTTACAGTTATTACAACCAGCATTTTATGAGCACAGATGGCCTGCCGAGCACTGTGCTAAAGCATTTTACCTTCACTGTCTCCCTGAATTCTCACAACGATTCTAGTGTCTACTATAGTCCCCATTTTACTGATGAGGAAACCGAGCCTTGGATAGATTACTTCATTTTCTTGTCTGAAGATCGCACAGTTGATGAAGCGGGGGGAGGGGGGCGGTGGGGCTTGATCCCACATGCCTCTCAAAGGCCAGGTATGTTTTTGCTCTCTGCTGTAGAACAGGCTGGAAAGGCATAGCTCATTGTTTTAAAGCCTTATTATTTTAGCCATGTTGTTCCTCACTACATATAAGCATTTCTACATCTGAAAATGAATCAGAGCTTAATGTGGTTGGAGGATCTCTGTGGAGATTTGGGGGTGGGGTACCTTAGCACCCCTGGAGCATCAGGTTGTTGCTTTACCCAGAACTATTTTCTGTGGGCGCCACAGGTAGTCCTGCTGTTCTGGATACAAAAGGTCTCTAGTTCAATTTCTTGCTGGAATGGATGCTTCACAAATAAGGATAATCTTTCATTTGATGTTTACTCACGTGAATTCCTTCTGTATTCTGTACTGTCCACATTGGGCTTTGCAATTTTTATATATTCTTGCCAGAATGCACTTATTCATTAGCTGTTTTTATTAGTGTTATGGTTGAGATGACATTTTCCATTCGAAACTCCAATTTTCTGTGGCTTTTAATTTTACAAAACAATCACCTATCAGACTGAAACTCCTTAGGCTGGTTTTCCTCTCAGGGAAGAGGTTTGGGGGGAGGTTTTAAAGTCTGTTCCACTTCTTGGCAGCCTAGGCATTGAGATTCGTGTAAGTGCTCTTTAAATAAAGTTGCAATCACTTAATTATTTAAATAAACGGGAGCTGAATTCTTTAAGGGTTTTCTGGCAAGACAGAAGGTTCCAGATTTTCTCTTCTACCCCTCACTCAGAATTTTCCATCCCATTTTGTGTTGGCCAATGAAGAATGAATTTTTCAGTTGTGTTTTGCTATGTTTGCGAATCTAGGTGCATTTTGGGGAGGTCTTACCCAGGCTTAAGCCCATGGATTTTAAAAGTCAAGTTTGCAATTTTAGTTGATAGTCAAATGCGTACTTTTAAGTTATGTCTTTTGATGCAATGTGGTTAAAATGAAGCCTTTGATCAAATTCAACTCATTGGGCATCTGTAATGTGAAAGGGAGAGTAGCCGAGTGGAAAGAGTACAGTCTTGGAATTTGAAGGACCTGGGTTTGGATCCTGACCCTGGTATTGATGTGGCTTTATCACCTTGGCAAAGTTATTTAAGCTTTCTGCGGATCAGCTTCCTTTTGTGTTACCCATCTAATAGGCTTGGGGCCGGGCGGTGGGGGTGGGGGTGGATTAAGGAAATGCATATGAAAGCCCGATGGTACCTAGCGTTTAGTAGACACTCAATATATAGTAACGATAAAGTCTGTGCCAGGCACTATGCCAACTTTTGGGAATTCTGAGGTGGGTAAGACAGAGAGGTTCCTGTCCTTACTGAGCTGTGAATCTGTCAATGGCGAAGCAGAAGAAATTTCAAGCAGAAGGATTAGCCTGAGCAGAGGTAGGTTTGGAACCATGAAAGTCAGTTATTTGGCAAACTGTTAATGTTCCAGGGTGTTTAATCTTAACATGAATATAATTGGAAATATTAAATTGATATGGTGTTTTTGAGGTTTATAATACACATGACGTACATTATTTCATTTGATCCTTGCAAAAACCCTGTGTGGCAGAAAGGGATTACTGTCTGTATTTTAAAAGGGATTTGAGTGATTTACCCACATTCATACAGGTAGTGGAAGAGCCAGGATCAAAGTCCAGGTTTTTGCATTTCCTGTTCCAGTGCTCCTTCTACTGTATCATTCGACTAGTCGTATATCTCATCTATATACACAAGTGCTAAGCCTTTAATGATAATTTAATGAGACTTGAAGAATGTTCTTTTTGCTTTTTTTTTTAAACTCAAATTTGTTTTTCCGCAAGTTCATCTGACTTAAGATAAAATTATACAAAATCAAATTGAGGTTATGCTTTAGCCTCTATAGGTATGTCACTTGTGACCTTGTAATTCAAAAAAATTAAAGTTTAGTTGTTTCCTCCCTCGCACCCGAGGATTGTAGAGTCAGATTTCACCTTCGAATTTTACTTAGAGTGCAGGTTCCTTTTCGTATCAATATGTTTTACGTTGTCTTACTGAATGGGCAGGTCACTACTTAGACATTCAGATTCGCCGAGGGTACACATCCACCCCGTTCTCACCGTTCTTCTCCATTAATGGCAACAGTACATCTTTTGGGGGAGGTATTCTCTTTAAAGGGCCACTTTTGTTTCACTGTACTTTATTCAAACCCATTGGATTTTTGCTGAAACTGTTAAGATTATAGATCTTCGGCCATCATCGAGTTTTAAAAACAAATGCACGGACTAGAAACTAATCCCCCCCACCACACACACACACACACACACACACACACACACACAGAGCCACGTGTGTTCTCTTTGCTCTCCAGGAACAGTGCCACTGGGCCACCTGTGGGATATGCAACACACGAGGCAGAAGCATGGCCCCACTTCTTAGAGAGGACTTACTTGCACCCCAGAGTTGCTTTTGGACCCTGCCAGTTATTGGCATTTCCCAATAAGAATGCAGAACATGCGCGTGGTGTCAACTTGATCTTTGAACACGAAGTTGCTGTGAATGGATGGCAATGCTAATGTGCCAGCGATCTGTGAAATGCTTCACCGTGTTGGGCACACAGCAGATTAACAGGTTCTTTCCTCTCCCAAGGAGGAGTGTTTACAAGGACCGGCTGCTTCTGGGTTTGCAGGCAAGATATTTTACAGTTAGGGAACAAGTCACAGAACTTGTGTGGCCTTCCTGGAATACTGAAAGATTTTCTTCAGGGACTTGACTCTGTTGGAACCTTTTCCACAGTTGAGAGAGTCAATGAACATTCCATGGGCTTTGTTCACATTTTGAGTTCTGTTTTTTTTAGAAGAGATAAACAAACATTTATTTAACATTCGCTGGTATTAAACACTGGCCTTAGTACTTAATCAGATCTGATCCTCATAATAAACATGATTCCTATTTTAGAGATGAGTAAAGCATAACTCAGAGAATTTGTAACTTGCTTAAAGTCACATAACTATTAAATTATAAAAGTGAGAGTTAAAAAAATTTATTGCACTATATAGAAAAGGTACATATTATTCATTCATGTTTCAAAGTATTACAAAGTGAATTACTAGTGAAACTACTACCCAGAAATTCTGAGACAATGGATGAGTTGTCTACTTCTGAAATTTATATAATTTTTTAAATTGAAGTATAGTTGATTTACAATATTGTATTAGTTTCAGGTATACAGCAAAGTGATTCAGTTATATATATATGTGTGTGTTTGTGTGTGTGTATATATATGTGTATTTCAGATTATTTTCTACTATAGGTTATTACAAGATATTGAATATAGTTCCCTACACATTTTGAGTTCTTAGTACATTTTTATTTAAAGTACATATGGGGATTTTTCCACCAGACACTTCCTCACTGTTTTGATCTATATTTTTCCCCATTTTTTTCCTTTAAAGTACTTCTGTTCTTAGAGATATCCTGCTCCCTTGCCATACAGACCTTTTTTTTTTTCAAAATACATTGAAGATTTGGAAAGAAATGATTATTGAATTTTTCAGTGAGGGTTGCTCATGAGTTTTTGGAGCTTCATGTATGAGGCTTTTGGAGTTTATTTTGATTTTGCAATTGTG
Organism: Balaenoptera musculus; assembly: GCF_009873245.2. NCBI lineage: Eukaryota > Metazoa > Chordata > Mammalia > Artiodactyla > Balaenopteridae > Balaenoptera > Balaenoptera musculus. Next base: position 16,947,478 of record NC_045792.1, read on the forward strand.
AAAAAAAATGGAAGGACCTAAAGCTAGTAGCTGGTGCGATCCAAGAAGGAGTTGCCATATTGATAAAAAGAATCTGAAAAAGAGAGCCCAGAAAGAGCTGACTTCCCTTCCTTTGAGGCCTTTTCCAGTTTCACCTGAGGGAAGTCACCCCGTCATCTCTGAATGGAAGGAAGAGCTGAAACTTCTTCTGCAGTCCTTCCAAGAGGTCAAAAGTTTTTATTTTATAAGCCTTTTCATTTTATGAACCAGCAAGAAAACTGGGTGGGGTGGCGCAAGGCAACGGCTTCTTCCTAAAATATCAGAAGATAGGGTGTAAGACTTGTCCCTTAAGATAGAAGGTGGACAGACTTACAGCATAAGCAACAGTAAAAGGCACATCCTTTAGGATGCAATTTGCCTAAAGGAATGGACTTTGACCTTCTCTCGTGGTGTCTGACCTGAAATAAACTCTTGAAAAGACCTAGAGTCTTCTCAGCTTCACAGAGAGGAGGGGGGGCCTTGGCAGTGGGCAAGTGGATCCCAGCGTCCATCAGGAAGGGCAGGCGTTCGTCCCATCTCCTGCTGGGATTTAATGGGCTTTTTGATTTGTCATTTTGCCGGGAGCTTTCAATGAATTTGAAAGGTGATATGATCTAGTGTCATTGCATTTTATGAGGTTACATTGAAACCCTTTTCCTTGATCCCATGGCAAAACCAGCTTCTTAGGGTTTGAAGATATTTTTAAAACATAGCACAAAAGTGAACATGAAACACTGAAAGAGAAATGCCTGCTTGGCAGACTGTGATTCTGCTCCGAGAGGAGCAGGTTACTTCCACCTCGATTTACCTGGCAGGAAAGTATCTTTTGCAGACACTGCTGAAGTTTTTCTTAAATTCCTCTGCTTTGAATTGTGTCTCTGGGAGCCATTCATCTTTGTCACCTGCTTTACTTCTGCTATTTTTAGCCAAGTGCCAAAGACCTTACAGCTTCCTCAAGTGAACGATAAAGAAATAAGATCAGTTGTAAACAAAGGCTCATCACAGCATTGTTTTTCTGCTGCAAGAGCTTGCTTCAAGTTTTCCTTTGAGTCAACTTTAATTGCCTAGAACCTAGAGGACTTAGACTTTCTAGGAGAGAGAGCTTTGTCAATTTTGCTTCCAAATCCTTGGAGGGGTAAGGCCTTTTTTTAAAAAAAGAACATTCTAGAAGTAGTGATAAATACAATTCTACAATAAAGGACTACTTCTCCTTCATCCCTATTCTCATGTTATAATGGTAGGTTATATGTAGTCATTAAAAAAAAAAAAAAAGTGAGTGGAGTGCCTTCCAGATCTAGGAGGCTATATCTTATAAGTTGATTGATTTTGGAATATACCAGTATTTTTTTTAGCTCAATTGGTTAATCTCGGGACTAAGGAATTATAGTGTTTAAATTTTCCTTTTTAGGCTGCTGTGTTTGGGGGGGAATACTTATTTTAATGTTCATGATTTGTGGTCAGAAAGTATGTTTTTGGTGTAATTCGCAACTACCTCTGGGAAGAAAGTTGAGGAAGAAAGTTCAGCCCCGTGATGAGTGCCTCTCTTTCCATGTGACCAGTGTATTTACATGACAACGAGACAACTAATGTAATTTTACCTAAGAAATTAGATTAGATGAAATTGATCCAACTAGTTAAACTAATATAATTTTCCATGCAAATGTTAGATGTTTACAGGTTTGGTTTTTCCCTTTAAGGAAGTGAGTCTACCTCTGAATCATTTCTTCCATCTAAATGTTAAGCACTGCCAACTTCCCCCCTTAAAAATTATTTTGGAGACTGAAGTATAGTAGATATTTCCCAGTAGTGATATTTCTTTCCCATATACTTTGTACTTAATTTTTTAAAAGATCAAGAAAAAACATATAATGAAATGTTACATGCTCACAGAGCCCAGAAATTGTATTTTATTCTACTGTTCTTCCAAGTTGAGTTTTGTTCTGCTCTTATTTTTATCTCTCCATCTATGTTTGCAGGGCTGTCTGTTTCCCCCAAGTGTTAATGTAAATACGTTTTATTTTGAGATAGATCAGTTCACTTCCCTCTGGAAATCCATTCCTATAATGTGGTAAACCTCAATATAACTCTCTGGTCCGAATGACATTTCATAACTGTGTACAAATCAAACACACTGTTGATATTAAATGACAACATTTAATGCTAATGTCAACAATTCACTTAAGTCTCATTTCATTAAAATACTCCTGATCTGGAGAGAAGCCGCTTGTCTGAGCAGATAAAGCACTTGACTTTCACCTCTAGTTTCCAGGTGAAAGTGCAGTTGGTGAGCTGTAATTCAGGTGGATTTCATAGCTTTTGGCCAAGGGGATTGGAACTGAAATCTAGTTCACATAATCAGAGTAAACCTTGGGTCACCTGGATAAGAGAGCATCAAAACCAGAGATTTTGGCTTTATTCCCTGTGTAAATCAGCTGGTCTCTGGGGGTGATTTTTTCCCCCAAATCTTTGATATAAGAAAGTTAAATAAACAGCTGTGGTAAATCAGAAAGATACTGTGCTGAAGACAGAACTGCAGCTGGCGTTTTGCCATGAAAGAGAGGCTGCTGGCAGATAAGAGAGCAAGCAGGGGCAAACACTGCAGGGGGTGAGACTGGACGGGTGGGAGGATGGGAATTTGATTATAAGCTACATTATTGGACTTTTTAAATGATACGCAAAAGTTAAAAAAAAAAGAAAGTTAAATAAGAAATTAACATAGTTAAAGTTAACACATATCACTCCTTATTCTCCCTCCATTTCTTACCCTTCTTGAGGCTATTTTGAGAACCTTTCTGTTCCCTTCTAGCACTGAATACGCTCCTGTCTCTACCCAGGACCATCTTGAGGGGACTGGCTTTTAATGTCTTCCAGGGTATAATCCTAATTTGTGGACTGGTCTTTTATCCACATTTACTCCTCTGCTTGTTTCCCTGCAGTTAGGAAAAAAGTCCAACCCAAATAGGAAACCCCCTCTAATGCCTAAATTAGCAAGGACAAGTGTTTCCCACATTTCCAAGATCATGGTATCTCCACTTGGAGAACAGCTTCTTTGTTGGGATGGCTCGTGTCTTTAGCTGAAGCCTATGAATAGTCTGTGACTCCAAGTGGTCTGTAAGGGATATTTGCATAAATAATAATAGTTGCTGCTGTTCTATAAATAATCCCATCATGTTTGTGTTTCATATAACTCATTGAAGTCTGGGGCTTGGCTGCCAGTTGCTATCTAAACGCCTTTTGTGTTGCATCTCCGGAGAGCCCTCAGCCAGTGCGGGATAATGGTGGGGCGGGGGGTGGGGGGGGTGCGGGGACTGGGCCCTAGCCTTGTGGCTGGTAGTAACTGACATCCTCAAAAGCCTGCAAGTGGTAAAATTCGGGGGTTGTGCTGAATGTACACATACCTGTGTCAATGCAGAAAGACCTTGAGATCAATTATAGCACTTTCCAATGTGGAACAACGGCCATGTGAAATGAATGGCGGTTAGGCTTCTCTCAGGTCTTGATAACTTAGGGAAGGCAGATGATAATTAATACAACCACGATGACAGTGGGTCATAACTGGCTGCGTATTATGAAGTTTAGACATATCCCTCCCTTCTCTCTCTGGGAGAAAGAAATTGTTCTAGCATATGTGTGTAGAAGACATAAAACTTGCTACAGCAGTATTTTTATTTCCAAATTACTCTTAAAGCTGTTTAAAAGTCACCCCAGAATGTGCTTTATAGAAGCAATTTCATGGCTCCTTTAGGTTTTTGTGTAAATCCAAGTAACTGAAGTGTTAGCCCTGATTCATCATTGAATAAGAAGGAAGTACACCAAAGCAGATGCTGAAGTCTGGTTACGGTATAAAGGAATTGGGGGTGGGGGGAAGGATCTCATCAGAGCCTCTTTAGTTCTTTCAAAGAATTTCTGTTGTGATTGGTAATGTCAGGGGCATTTAAAGGATGATCCTTATTTGAGACATGTTTCTGAACTAGAAACTTGCCCGCTTTGAGTCCTGTTAATACTCACTGGTGATGATAGCCATTTTCCATTCTATGAGATCAATTTGGAACTTGAGCATAATTTTATTTCTGCTTCACAGTTCTTAAAATCCTGTTTAGAAATGTCATTAGGAGGATAAGGGATGTAATGAAAAATACGTTTTCTCATGTACAAAATCAAAGTGTATAGTTTGCGGAGCTGGCTATCTATACCGAACGACATTAACAAAATGAATCGGCCGCTTTCTGCATTTGAAGTTGTATAGTGTAAAATTCAGTGAAACATTCAATAACTGGAAAGATCACATCAGCATCAAGGATGCATTTAACCAGTTTCCTCCTGCCATATTACTAGAGAAGAGGCATAGTTTAGAACCAGGAATAAAGGCTGTGAATGAAGTTGAGAACTGTGGGAGGCCTGGACGTACAAGTAAGTAGGAGTGATGGTGCCTGGAAACCCAGACTTGGACGCAGGTGGAAAGAAACTCACCGAAAGATGGGCCTTTGGGGACCAGTATTTCATAAGAGTGGTGCTCTTGTCAACATCTTCTATTGAAGCCTTAAAGCTATATTTCGAAACTGGCACCTGTTAGACCCCTCCTTAGGGCAAAGGACCTTGTTTTTAGTGGTTGAACTTGCCAGGTCAAATAGAGCGACTATGTTGGATTCCCATGCAGTTTGGAAAAACATAGGGTGGGTGAAAGGAGCTCTCTTTCTAGCCAAAAATTTTAACAGCTTTTTAGTGTGGGAAGTCATTCTGTAAATAAATGAATGAATGAATGAACGAATGAAAACAATAAATGGCAAGATTTGTTTCTCCTAAACAGGGTTTGTTTGCTGTCAAGAGATCTGGCATAATGTTGTTTTCTCTGGTATAAAATGAAAAATAAAATCCAACAAAATGCACACCTAAGGGGTGTGTTTGTGTTTGTATGTGTTCGTTTCACTATATTATATGAGATGGTTGAACTCACTAGAATGTTTGGAACTATAAAGTTAAACCGTTTTGAAATCTTGCTCTGTTACACACTGGCTTAGAGAAATACACGTTTTCATAGAAAACACCAAGAGCATGAAGTGATGACATTGCTGGGAAACACACCTTGCCATCTCAAGCAGTAGATGCAACTTTTAAGAATGCAAATATGCAAAACTGACAGTGGAAAATTACAAGAAGCTCACGTGTTCTCGAATTTTCTCCATCTGAGTTTTAAGTAGGGGCTGTTGCTGCTTCTGGCTCTTCCAGGGGATAAAACAGTTTTACAGGACTGACCTTAGTGCAGAATGGACAGTAATTCAAAGCCCTGAGGGGGCTTAAGAAATGAAGGTAGCTGATTGTTTTTGTCAGGGAAAGACCATTGAGCCCCTTAACTGGAAATGCTGACAAGCTGAGCAGAAAGCACGTGTGCTATACCAAGCACGATCATTATTTTCATTGGCAAAACGTATTGCTCACAGTTTTGGGTAGTCTGTCCATTTTGTCAGTAATTTAATCTAGGTCGGAAAAGGCATGGGGTATAACTGCTATTGTTGAGCGTCCCTGCGGCATCCCTGGCAGGGTCCATTCCAACTTTTAATGAGGAGCCTTGCTTTATGTTGGGGTCCTGCGGTGGCTCACAATATCTATTTTGGGGTGTTTTAACGTGGGGGTTACCTCTTGAAATTGGACAAGGTGCCTGCCTAAAAGATGATGAGATTTTTTTTTCCCCCCCCTTGGTCTCTGCTCCTTGTTAAATTGATAATTAGGTGAGACTTTTAGACACAAGTAAAAATACAGATGACATGGGATTGTGTCGAAGGTGAGATAGCTTTCCTTTCCGAGGAAGAGTAATTCTGAGGATTAGAAATAAAGAATTTGCAGACAGAAACTTAATACATTTGAGATCTTCTATATTTTTACAGTAATTTCATTTCACAATGTGTGCCAACAATACATGACATCTTGAATAATGTATTTTTACACTCCTTTACCCAAGAATGTACCCAAGCTGGTACATTTGCAAGATGAGGAAATACATGGTGACTTTGTAATACTGCTGCTAAACCCACTCTGTTTCTTGCTTTCCCTGGGAGTGGTACTCTCATCCCCATCCCCTAACACAAATTCATCCCTTATTCTGGGATAGGTAATGTTCTATATTTTCTATGAGTTTTCAAAATATTGTAATTTATTAACATGAGTTGAGACAAGAGTAAATAAAATGGCTGCTCCTTAAATTTTTAAAAATACTAGTGAATTTGGTTCCTTAGATCATTTTGGAAATATCCTTGGCAAGAAGAAGAAGGCATTTTCACATTCTGTCGCATTTAGGTCAGCCAAGGAAGTTGCAGAAAGAATCTTCTAAGGTACATGCTGAATAAGGGGACAGTTAGTTGTGAGGCAGCCTTCTTTTTTATTTGATTCATATATTTGGCAGAAACAGTTTGGGCGTTCTTATTAACTCATTGCTCCACTTACATCACAGAGGGATTTTTGTAGTAGAAATAGGTTCGTGTTCTGGCCAAAGTAGAATGAAAAAGGGAAAGGATTGCCTCTTAAGAATAGGGATGAGAGGAACTCAATCATTTATGGTTGTTATATGTGCTGTTTATTGAACAGGAACTATAAATCAGGCACTGGTCTAGGAAACTGTATTAATCTGGGTCCAATTAAGAGAGAGAAAGCACACAGTAATTTGAAGAGGCAATGTTCAATATAGACTCATTCACTCTAACAGGGGATTCAGATAACAAGGGATTTGCTAGTGAGATTTAAAGAGAATTCTGAAGAGTGTAGGATTAGCAGATACAACCAGCAGCCACGACACTGAGGTTGAGATAGAGAACCCTAGGAAGAGCCCCCTTCGTCCTACCCCGGGCTGAGATTCAGAGTGTATTGCCTTGGGCACAGTGACTCACTGTGTCAGGGAAGTTCCTGTGGTGCTGTGGAACTTGCTGGAAATCCGCCCTCTAGGATGCTGGGGAAAACTGTTCATGAGATGGTGCCTCTTTGGAGGCGCTTTGATACAGAATTGCCTGAGGAGGGTGCTGGGGAAGCTGCTAGCCTCTGGATGTTCTTGGTCGCTCTGCTCTGTAGGACCTGGGGAGTCGACCACCTCAGGAGCTGCATGCTGGAGAAGCCTTATTCCTTCTACAGTGTCCCTCCAGCGCCCTCTACTGACAAAGCTTAACATTGTGCCCGTGGGTAAAGGAAAAACATTCAAAGGGCTCAAATCCATTTTCTCAGAGCAGGCAAAAAGGGTGAATTTGAAGTTAAGAGGCAATAAACCAATACCCAGCAAGGAAATCTCTGCTTCTTATATAATCCTAAGAAGAGTAGGACTAGCTATTGTTTATCCCTTTTCAACAGGAGAAGATTAAATGACTTTTTCAGGGCCATGTGGCTAATAAATGGCAGATCCACATTTCAAACTCAGATTTGTAACTTTTAAGGCCCATGTGCTTTCCACTGGCCTCTTTGAAATACAGATATTTACAGTCCAATCTAGAACCTGATAATGGCACCAGATACCCTTATCTAGGTAATATACCAGAGATCACTGTTTAGTTCATCATATAGTTCACTTCCCACTGGTCCTACGGACAAGGGGGACGACGTGGATAACCACCTGTTCTGTTTTTACCAGAGTTGATCAGATTTTAAGTTTTAAAGGGATAGGTCGTGCCTATTTCAGTGGAGTCCTGAAGCTTCTTTTTAACCATATCTTAGTCAACTTCAGGCTCCATATCTATTTGGCCATTTGACAGCTCCCAGGGGTCTCAATGTGGGCTCTCTGGAGAGCAGGGACAGATGATGAGGGTGGCTCTTGGCTTTTTATTTGAAATGTTACTTTTTCTTACCCCAGCCTCTCTCCCCAAGACTGCCTTTCCAGGACACCCTGCTCTTGTTTGTTTCCTGGTTGAGACTGAATTTGCAACCCTGTTCTTTTGGAACCTTTGTGGTCCTATTAGGCTTCTTAGGTTCACCTCATTTGGGATAATAGATTTATTTATACCTCAGATTTTTCTAAAAAGAAGTGTCATTTTCATGCTGATTTACACTATAATTTTTAGAACTACTTTATCTTTTGACTTTAAATGAATTACTTAACCCCTCTGGGGCTTAGCTCCTTAGTCTGTAAAGGGGGATGGCCTTTCTGAAGCTCCTCTCATCTTAGAAACACTCAGTGCCTTTTTGTAGTTTAACATCTTTTGGCAGCAGTTCCAAACACGTGAGCTTTCAGTTGCCTGATCCCATCCCTGACAAGTAGCCGATGAATTACAAATAAGTGGAAAACAGTATGATGTACCGATGAGAATGGGGCTTTGAAGTCAGATCCACAAGGGTGGAAATCTTAGCACGAAAACTTTGTTGTTATGAGACCTTGGCCAGTAATTTATTTTTCTGTGTCCTAGCCTTTTGTTTTGTGTAATGGCCACAACAATGCCCGTCCCATTGTATTCATGTGGAGTAAGAGAAATCATACATGTAAAGCACTTTATATAGCTACTGGCACATAGTAGGTGTCTGTAAGTGATAGATACTATTATTACTGTAAAATTGTAAGCTCCTTAAAGCCAGGTCCCCGTCTTGGTCATCCTTGAATTGACTGTAGTTAGTTTTTGACATCTAACAGGCACTCGGTAACATCGTTTTGAACTGAAATGCTTACAGCCACTAGGGGAGTCCTTTCTAAGCTGAGTCTCTTTATAAAGTAAACACTTTTCGTATGAATAATCACCCTGGAGTTTATCTATTTTATAAGCTTGATTGCCCATATTCTTCCGTTGTAAAGCAGTACATCCTTATAATTTTATTAAATGCCTTGTCAGTAATTTTCTGTCTGACTACATGATTTTTTTAAACCACTCTTACTTGGCATAGTAGTAATAGTAGTAACATTGTTAAGGATTGACTATGTGCTAGTCATTATTCCAGGCAGTTTACACGTACTCATGCTTTAGTACTTATAACCCTCTCGTAAGCTCCATCGTCTAGACGAAAAACTGAGGCACCCACAGGTTAAATAACTTGCCTCAGGTCACGCAGCTGGCAAGAGGGGGAGCTGCAGTGTGCCTCCAGAGCTGCTGCCCTTCACTCCAGCCCTGAATTACTTGGTTCAACTCTAGTTTTGAAACACTTCATCAGAGGTCACTGATGAAAATCCAATCAAACTCAAATCAGCTCAGGTCTAGAAGGAAAGGGAAGGTGTAAACTTCAAAGCAGCTTGACATAAATCTGTTTTTAAGCCTTTAAATATATTTATGGGGGATTACCTTCCCCTTTCCAAATAACTTCTGAGATCAGGATGAGCAAAAGCCAAACACATGTAACTTTTATGTTTTAATACTAGAACTGTCTTTGATACCAGGGTCTCTGGCAGTCATTATTCGTCTTCGTGCCTGCCTCACCTCTCCCCTCCGCACCCCTGTCCCCCAAAACAGAACGACAGCCATAACGACCTCAAGCTCCATGGATGTCCATCTTCCCTACACAGGATCTAGGGTTAGTTTCTCTCTCTAGTGTCCTAATTTGCTTACTGACGTTGTCTTTGCTATGTGAGTAGTCTTTTAAATATGAGGAAGATAAAGAGGATTTGATTTTCTACCGATAATGTGAAATATTAGTAATTTAATTCCACAATATTGATAAATAAGAAAATGGGACCAATGGCTTATTCTCCATTGAGAATATGTTAATGAGGCCCCAAAAGTTATCATCTGGCCCCTGCCTCTTGACAATTTGGAGATAGAGACCCGAGAACTCGGGAACCTGAATGAAGTGTGTGCTCAGATGCCAACAGCTTATTCCGTTTCTCCCTTTATTCTAGTAACAGCATGATTTTCACCGTTAGGAAAAAGATTGGCTTGGTAGACTTCAGGAACCACTTTAGTCAGCGTGGATAAATGAAGAAACACAAGTGATCAGCTTTCATCATGACAAATAGAAACTGTCATTTAATTTTTATCCCCAATTATACAGCTCCGGGACCAATTTTTCAGGTGGAATGTTGGCGCCATTAAAAAGAAATAAGTAAACTATACCATATTCCATCATTTTTCTGGCAGCTAACCAATGATCTGTAGCCATATTACATGTACGTTTTTATAGAGATATTTTTCTCTTAAGTTTGTAGAAGGCTTTATTAACTCTTTACCGATTTCTTCTGGAATTCATTTTTCCAAATGAATTTTCCCTTTATCACTGAGTGTTGGTTGGGATTTAGTTCTTATTTTCGGCTGGCAGCTATTTTCATCTTTTATGTTCTTCGATTACTAGAATTGAATGGAGCGGTGTTTTTTAAAATTCCAACTAGAGTTATGTTAATGGTCCTAATGTTGGCTACAGACTGTGTTCGTTTGGATTTCAGAATATGATTTATTGGAAATATAATACATATATAAAACCCAACCAACCATCTCTTGTCTCCTACTTTGACAAGATACTGAAAAACATGGGAACTCCCTTCTCTGCTCCTGTAGCGTTTTGTCCTTTGTTCTATTGTAGCACTTTGTATGTCATGTTATTATATTACATCTGATTTCATGTTCTCCAGTAATCTGAAATGTAGGGACTATGGGCGCCTTACAATTTGGCTGTTTTATCTTTGCATCCACCAGCACAGCTGAATGCCTGGTACATACTAGATATGCAAAAACTAGTTTTTGGAAGACTGATTCAATGCTTTCTTTTTTCCCTGGGTGGATATTTATAATTAAAAATTCTTCAACAATATTGAGATCCAGCATCTTCTGAGGACACTAAAATCCTTCATAACCATGTGTTTAATCATTTTTATTCCATCTAGAAAAATTTTGCACGTGGCAGGTAGTCTTTGAATTTTATAGGTGAGAGAAATTGAGGGCAAAGGTTACTAATGATTTGCCAGATATTAAGAACTCTGATGATATCACTTATATGTGAAAAGAAAATATGACACAAATGAACCTATCTATGAAACAGAAACAGAAACAGGGACATAGAGAATAGACTGGAGGTTGCCAAGCGAGAGGAGGGAGGGATGGATTGGGAGTTTGGAATTAGCAGATGCAAACTGGTATATGTAGAATGGAAAAACAACAAGGTCCTACTGTGTAGTACATGAAACTATATTCAATAGCCTGTGATAAACCGTAATGGAAAAGAATATGAATAAGAATGTGTGTGTATATATATATATATATATATATAACTGACTCACTTTGCTGTACAGCAGTAATTAATTAACACACATTGTAATTCAACTATATTTCAATTTAAAACAAAAAGAAAGAAAGAACTTCAGAGAGAGGCATTGCTGGGATTGCAACCATTGACTTCTGGCTTCCAAACCAAAAGAGGTTTGGAAAAAACTCCAAATTACAGTTTTGGGGCTTTGTGCTCAGATTGTACAATCTGCCACTACGTGTATTATCAAAAATACCAAAAAAAAAAAAATACCAATGATTATTTTTGATGCATAATTAATCTATAAAGTGGTAGTAGGAGTGATGATTAGAAAACCAGGTGGTTTGGCTTTTGGAGAAGCTGGTTAATGGATGAGGCCTATTAGCTGCATCTATCTACCTGTGTTCTTCTGTTTTTTTTCTTGGTTCATTCACGTAATTAGTAAATCATGGGAGCCTTTGGCTCAGAGCTAGAGAATGTTTGTATCTACTTGACGTTAGCATCAGAATAGTTAAACTTAGTTTTCAATAAAAGAGGTCCTGGAGTGTATTGTGAACAATCGGCAGCATTTTCTTCAGATGTATGCCTTGGCATATGCTTGGAGGAGAAATGATACCCTCCTTGTATCTACTTATAAATCTGTCATCTGGTACTGTTACCATTAGAATATGCGAGTAAGCTTATAAACATGCTGATGAGAGGACTCTTTTGGCATGGAAACTTGTTAAGTAAAAGGTGTTAGATCATCTATCTTGGCCTCAGGGGTTCTGGGCTAAATAGCTGCACTTATCCTTATTAATGCCTGTAGACTTCTGCTTCTGAAGATGCAAATAGCCTTTTGTAAGAGTTGCTATAGTTTGAAGTTTCTTTTAGACAAGCTCTTTACTGGGAATATGAATATCCTAATATTAGCTTTGCAAAGAGCAAAAAACTTAGCAGTTGGGGAATGTTTTTCCTAGTTTCTTTTCCATACTTGTAGGAGTGAATTCAATGAAATAAATGTACATGATTGCTGATCTGTCATAAATCATCGCTTGTGGTAGGTGTCTATTTTTAAGGCTACATTAGGTCTTCTGATGGGAGGAAGAAATTTTGGATTTGGTTAATGTACCTGCACTGATGGAGAGATGGTAATATTCTGTCTATTTTCTTGTGTCACAAATGAGGACTTTTCTCTTGGCTTTTTTTGGGGGTGTGGGGATTTGGAATTGGTGAGTCACAGAATTGCAGAGTCGGAAGAGACCTCAGCATAAAGCTTAGAAGTGGGCCTTTTCATGTTTAGATAGCCATACTAGAATGGTCTTACATATATTATGATGATATTAATTATTCTCTGTAACATCCACTCATCGGTCCCTTGCCTTGCATCCCAGAGTCTAATCCTTGCTTGTCGCTGACCATTTAGTGTGACATCCTTGACTGTGTACATTCTTGTTTTGTTTCCTTATATATCTGATTTTTTTTTTGTTTTGAGATTTTCTTTTTTCTTTTCATTGAAGTATAGTTGATTTACAATGTTGTGTTAGTTCCTGTGGTACAGCAAAGTGATTCAGATCTCTCTCTATATACATATATATATTCTTTTTCATATTGTTTTCCATCATGGTTTATTACAGGATATTGAATATAGTTCCCTGTGCTATACAGTAGGACCTTGTTTGTCCATCCTATATATAATAGTTTGCATCTGCTAATCCCAAACTCCCAATCCAACTCTCCCCAACCCGCCCTCCCCATTGGCAGCCACAAGTGTGCTCTCTTTGTCTGTGAGTCTGTTTCTGTTTCGTAGATAAGTTCATTTGTGTCAAATTTTGATTCAACATATAAGCTATATCATATGATATTTGTCTCTCTCTGTCTGACTGACTTCACTTAGTATGATAATCTCTAGGTCCATCCATGTAGCTGCAAATGGCATTATTTCGTTCTTTTTTATGGCCGAGTAATATTCCATTGTGTATGTATCAGCTGTTTTAACATCTCTATGCCTTTTTCATATGCTGTGCCCTCAACCTTCCTTGTCGTCCTAATCATTAAGTCATTCAATTCAGAAGCCAGTTCCTCTGTACATCTATTCCTGTCATTGTTTCTCCATCCCCTAATCCCCAGGTAGAGTTAGATGATCTCACTGTGTTGTGCCCAACTCCCCTCTCCCCTTCAGCCTGCCTCACGCCTCCCTACCCACTTAGCACATGCCTTTTATCTGCCTGTACTTTCTCTATATTTTATTATACTTTCCTATTTGTTCATCAGGCTCCATGCTGGACTGACTTCTGTGAAGGCAGGGATCAGATCTCAATGCATCATAGAATTTGGGGTTCCTACTACAGTGCCCAGCTCTTACTAATTTATGTTACGGAATGTGTATTGTTCCTATCAGCTTAAAGTGGAAGTAACTATCACTTTTCTTGTTTTTTCCTGTAGGTGCAGCTTTTAAGACACCTGATTACATGTTGCTCATTGAACTTAAGATCAACTGAAACTTTTAGGACTGTCAGAGTTGCCTGATCTAGGGTTTTACATAATACTGGGGATTGTAAAATAGAAAGAGGGGTGCTGAAGGGGCCCCAGAACAGCTTTTCATTGATTTCAGAGTCCATATTGTTTTCTGAAAATATTAACCTGCAGTATCCAGGTGGTTGGTGTGCATGAGGGTCAGTATTTTGCTCACTTTCTATAAAGTTTGATCATTTTCACAAATTGACTAGCACCATGAGCAATTTTCTCACTCGAAGAAATCCCTTACCGGGTCTTTCATGTCATGAGAAAAACTCACCTGTTATTCCCAAGCAGTGAGCCTAATCTTTTTTCCAGTGTTTTTGCAGTTCCGTGTAGGAGTTATAATTATTATTAAATGTCTTGGTAGAAATCAAAGAGTATTCTAGTTTTCTTTCAATCTTGTTTTTGTCTTATGGCATATTCAGTATCTCTGTAAGCTTTATCCATTTTTATGGCGTATTTGAGTGCTTAGACCTTCAAGGCATTCTCTTCATTGTCGAGTTCCACCCTTTGTGGTGCATATCCCCCTCTTTTCATGTAAGGGGAGAGGCCTTCAGCCAAGAAGACCATGATATCTACACCTACAGGGACAGGCCTGAGAAGGCAAGGACTTCACTCTCTCTCGGGGCCCTGTCATTTGTTTTACATTTTTTTTTTCCAGTAAAAAAAAAGACATATTTCTATTCCATATTTCTAAGAGTGATTGCTAAAATCTTGAACTAAACTTAAGTTAGGTAATTGTCCTTGAAGAATGAAAGCCAGAGGGCCACTGAGTAGCCACAGTTTTTCAGAAGCTCCAAAGGAAAACTTGAAGAAGCAGAGTCAATTCAATCATTTTTCAAGTGGTGGCCTCCTGGTCTCATTGAACCTAGCGACTCACTCCGTGGTATAAATGGTGTTTCCCCCAAATTCACCTTTGCTGTCTGCATGGAGTTAGTTAATACGTGGATACTTGCATATGACGAGGAACAGTTCAAGGCCCTGGAGTAGTAAAGCATCCTATTGCATTTAGTTAATTACCTTGAGATTTTCCTGGGTGGAATGCGTAATTTCTTTCTTTATATTTGATTTATTTTTCACTCAAGAATTTAACAAGTATTTACTGTGCACCCATCGTTTACCAGGCACCATGCTGGATATTGGGAAATATTGGTTAACAAGACAGAATCCCTGCCCTCCAAGAGCTTAGGGTCTAGTGAGAATACAGGCAGTGAAACAATTATAGCATATTATGTATGGTAAGTATAGGGAAAACCTCTGTCAGGAGATGAAATGTTTGCTGTTTAGCATATTGATACATATTGATACAGTGATGATATATTCTGAGCCAAAATCCCACAAAAGATTATGGGAAATAAAGATTACGCCAAATAATTTTTTTCCCCAAGACCAACTAGGTATGGAAATGTTGAATATCCAGTTTGGACATTTTGGTGATTTATGAGTACAAAGGAGTAGAATATTTGAAATCAGACCTGCCTTGGCAAATCCAGGATAAATGTTTGCTATACTTTCTGGTTTCTGCCACTTGTAGAGCTGCTAATATAGGGAACAGATTTTAAAAATTTATGAGCATAAAATAAATTCTGTTATTACGAGCATAACAGAATTTATTAAAAATTTGATTCACTTTAGAAATTCTGAACCCTACTCCAGTGTTTTGATGGGAAAAAATATACTAGAAAAAAGTGAGCAATTGTTCATGCTGTCCGTGCAGATATTATGAAAAGACCTTCTGTTCTACTGGAGTGTAATGGGTTCCCTCTCTCAAAACACCACTTAGCTGTGCTTTGTCACTGGAGTTGATCTGACTATTTCCCATAGATGACTCTGAAATGAGTATACCTTCATGACTTTGCATAATAATTGTATGCCTTTAATATTGCTGAGGTCAGCATGTGGACATCTCTGCAAAACATTAATTAAAGAATTGGTTCTCTTAAGCTGCTATCTGTCAACAGAACACATCCTTTGAGGCCACGAGTAGAAATGTGTACTGCTTCAGTGTATTAATCCACACCCGTCAGTGATCCACAGGCCAACAAGGGTAGTATGGGAGAACTGGAAAGCAAACATATTCGAAGTCATGAATGGTTTCTAGAAGAGAGCAGCTATATGGTCTACCTCTTCCCTGCAGTCAAGTCACCTGAATCATCCAAGACGGGTACCTATCTAGGCTCTTTTTAAGATGCCATGGCACCAAATCTTTGGGAATATGGTCTTCCTTGTGCCCATAATATTATCTTTCCCTCCACCCCATTCCTTTACATTTTGGCCAGTTTTTTCTTTGGGAGGTAATGGTTAGCCTTTCCTTATAAAATCATTTCACAAGAGCCCCGTGCTGAAGTAGTGCTGGGGACTTAATAGATTTCATGTTTGAAAAGTGCTTTGATTTGGAATAAGTTTTGTAACTGCTTTGCGTGGCAGGTGGAAGCCCCACTGATGACTCACTGAGCCACTCTCAGAGTGGGTGCTCTGTTGATAATGCGTCACCTTTAATACTGCTTGACAGGATTTAACCACACATGCAACAAATCAATGCAGTCTAGAGCACAGATGCACTTGATCTATATGTTTGTCTTCCTTTGACTGATGCAGGCAAATAAAACCATCAGATAGTTTCTTGGT
Source organism: Balaenoptera musculus (assembly GCF_009873245.2). Classification (NCBI taxonomy): domain Eukaryota; kingdom Metazoa; phylum Chordata; class Mammalia; order Artiodactyla; family Balaenopteridae; genus Balaenoptera; species Balaenoptera musculus. Next base: position 16,963,750 of record NC_045792.1, read on the forward strand.
TAATACAGCTTTGTTCTGAAAAGCTGGCAGTGATATATTTGGGGGTACCTATGGCCAAGGTCTGCAACAAGGGAGGTATTTACCCGTCTGGACAATCAATAGTCAATATCCAGCTAAACCATTCTACAAAAGGAACCCGGTTCTTTGGAACAAACAATATTATGTCAAAGTTCTCTAATAGTTTATTAGTATCATTGAAAAATACAGCCCACTAAAAATTGTAAATGATCATTTTAATGAAAGCTGTGTCATTTGTGAGTGGCACTTACCTATAAATTTTTTTTTAGTAAATTAGACATAAGGCTGATGGTTCTTCTTTCTTCTTCTTCTTTCATTTTTTTACCCCTTCCAAACCTCCATGAACAGTTCTGACTGTCTGATTTGTTTCATCGTTTTCCTTCCACTGCCTGTAGAACATCTCCTGGAAAATAATGCTTGTCCTGTCAGTTTCCAGAATCAGCAGCAAACCAAAGTGTGTGTTCAAGGTAGATGTCAGCATTATACTGCTGCTGCCACCAGGCTACTGAAAGACAGAATTAATCCTGTACTGGTAAAATTCACTTTTAAAAAAGATCTGGACACCTCGATTCAGGAATAGGAAGTTCATCCCAAAATGGACCAAGCAGAACACGAGCAAAGATGTGATTTTTGGACCGAGGGTGCAAATACAGCATGATGATTGCCTGTTATTTAGTGAATGATTCTTTGTTCTGAGACTAGGTTATACTGTTTTGCTGGAAGCTCACAACAGATCAATAGTAATTTTGTTATGGGCCAGATGTCAAAACAGAAATACGCTCTCAAATCCCACTGACTTGCTGTGACAACTAGTATGCTAAAATACATTCACTCAGCAATCAGGCATTTCACAGTACTTCCCTAGTCCTGTTTTCTTTCATGTGGAGCCTTAAAGCTAGACAGTGTTAGCAGAGATTCTCCTGTTTTTGTTTTCCTTTCTCTAGTACCTACTTCTTTTGATTGAGAGTAGAAAAAACCTCCCCAAACTCTCCCTTTTTCTCCGCCCTGATAATGAGTTAGGTGATGTCTACACTGTAACTTCTGGTGACAGGTATCATTTTCATGGCAATGAATAAAATCTGCGGTAGGAAAGTGGTTCTGAAGGAAAGCCAGCCAGCAAGAAGTGTGTTCTTGGTTTAGTTCCTCCGTCATCCGACTTTGAAGTTGTAATTTTGGTCTGATGAGGATTTGGGAGTTAAACATTTTCTGATGAAAGGGAACTTCAGGGATATTGACTTGCTTCTTGCTTTGGTCCATTCCCGTTTCTCTGTTCTGCTTCTGTCTTTTGTGAAACTGCTGACTGTCCACCAGCTTTTGCGTAGGATTAGGACAGCATTCTGCAGTCCTGAACACTTCTTGTGCTGATTTGTTTTTATAGAAATATTCAGAATAAATCCGGTGGCAACAGCTGGCACATTTGGGCAGATGCGGCTTGGCAGTGTAATTTAAGATGGTGTTAGTCTCTTAAGTCTATTTGGTCTTGTCCTTGTGTCTTGTCTCTCTGGGCCTAGCCTTCTTCCTCCCCTTGTCCCCAAAACAGGAAAAGGAAAAAGGGAAAGGCTTTCTTTTTCAGACCATGAAAGGATTGAACAAGCTCAGAATTTATGTGTTCAATAATGATAGAACTTTCCATTCTGCCTTTGGGCAAGTCTTGCATTTCTTACCATTACCATATCTTTTTGGAGTAGAAATATCTCCAAGTGGGAAGAAATATTCCATCCAAGGATGTAAGTCCTCTTAGAACTTAATACTCTGCCAGATTTTGTTGTGTATTAGTATATATAATCCTTGGTGCTGCCCTGCAGATTTCTCCAACAGGCATTTTACTCACAAGAAGGATTACTCTCATTCTGTTGTTCTTTCATATCTTTATTGTCAGTGCTATTCAGAGCATTGAAGCTGCTAGGAGTAAAGTAAAGAGAACAAAGTTCAAATCAGACTCAGGTACCTCTTTTATAGTAGCTCTTCAGTTTATTGACTGACCACTGAAAGAGGGCCTTTTTAAAGCAAAAATTAAGTGCACTGTTAACTGCATTCCAGGCTCTGTGTTAGAAACAGAGGGGACTGCATGATTAGTCAGTCCCTCTATTTCAGAAACTTATAAGCAACTCATCATACATGAGGCACTGCGCTCATTCTACTGGGGTGCAGGGGTGGGTGGGTTTGCTTTCATTTATCCTCATTCTCCTAGTTGGTTCTTCTGAAAACTAAGTGCATAAATTACCAATCATGGGACAGAGAAGCTAAATGGTCCACTGAGAGTTAAGGTCAAGTCTTGGACTCGTGGGCCAGAGCTCACCGATTACACTTACTGTCGTTGCTGTTACCTCAGCTGTATTTAAGTCCAAAAGAGTCAAAGTACATAACAAAGGAACTTGAGACATAAAGCAGAGTCAAGAAGAGAGTACCAGGTGGGTCCCGCCTCCCCAAACAAAGTTCAGTAAATAGGTAGGGGTTGAGAGCAAAGCAGAAAAGACACTCAGGTGGGTGACATGTTTTCAGGGATACTTTTGGAAAAAGCTCTAACAATATTTACCCAAATTAAAAGATATAAAAGATTTCAGAATTAGAAAAAAAAGAAGAAAAACGTGTGACCATCTTGACCCTTTGTGTCATATGATGGACATAAAGTAAGCATTTCTTTTTTTTTTTTTAATTGAAGTCTAGTTGATTTACAATATTGTGTTAGGTTCAAGTATATAGCAAAGTGATTCAACTTTATATATGTATACATATATATACTTTTTCAGATTCTTTTCCATTGTAATAGGTTATTACAAGATATTGAGTATAGTTCCCTGTGCTATACAGTAGGACCTTGTTGTTTATTTTATGTATAGTGGTGTGTATCTGTTAATCCCAAACTCCTAATTTATCCCTCTCCCATCCTTCCCCTCTGGTAACCATAAATTTGTTTTCTATGTCTGTGAGTCTGTTTCTGTTTTATAAATAAGTTCATTTGTATCATTAGGTAAGCATTGCTTTATGTGAGGAGTGTATATATACGTGAGATGTATATATGTGTATGTATACATATACAGTATATAAATAAATTTTTTTCCTAATTTATTTTATTGGGCTCAGTGGGTCAGTGAATAAGATGAAGAGCAGAAGATAGTTACCTTTTTCAAGTTCAGAGCCCCCATCACCATGATATATATTAGCCTAAACCCTGTTGCCTAGTGTCTTTGTAGAGATATTCAAGTAGTACCATGTATGGTTTTCCAGAGGGTTTTGTAGTTTTCTTAAATGTTCACCATCATGTACTAAGCTTTTTCGAAACCAGAAAAATATTGGTCTATGTCAGGAATTGGAAAACTTTTTCTGTAAATATTTGAGGCCTTTTGGGCCATAGGTTTCTGTCACACTGAGTCCACTCTGATGTTGTAATGTGAAAACAGCCATCGGAAATGCATGTGAGTGTGGCTGTGTTCCCATAAAACTCTATTATGCATACTGGAAATCTGAATTTCATGTGTCATGAAATATTCTTCTTCTTTTGACTTTCGTCAACCATTTAATGATGTAAAAATCACTCTTAGCTCTCTGGCTGGGTTTGGCCCGCAAGTGGTAGTTGGCCAACTCCTGCTCCAGACCCTCTACTGTTCATGTTTCCCAACCCATGTTATTAGTTAATCTGAAGCTTTACCATGTTATAATGAAACGTGGTAGCAACTGTGTAAGAAAGTGAAACATTCATGATAATCCTCAGAGAACTGATATTCTAATCAGAACTCAACTTTTCTGAAAATCTCTTGTAAAGAGTGTAGTTCATTCCATTTGAATTGGGGCTGGGTAGGAATTCGGTGGCTCTCAGAGTAGGAAGGGAGAGGTGAAAACCAGCAAGAGTGACCGGGTCCTTGCCTCCCACCAACAGTGTGTTAGTGCTGCAGACAGATTGCCTCACTTAATCCTCACAAGATTTGCCTGAGGGGAGAACGATTTTCACCCCATTGTACAGATGAAGAAACCAGGCTTGTAGAGTTCAGAAACTTGAAGGTAAAAGAGTAAAGGGCAGAGCCTGAATTCTAACCTAGCTGAGGCCGGGTGGATAGTCGGAGTAGGAAATGAAAATCACTTGGCTGATTTAGAGCACTATAGCTGGGGGCCTTGCATATGGTAGGTCCTGGGTACCTGTTATCCATGTGTCTGCTTTAAAAGAGAAGGGAGGGGTGATGAGGGAAGTTACAATAAGACCTTAGGGACTAAAGAATTCGATACCTTTGTCAGAGATTCAGTTGAACCTGGTAGTCAGCCTACATCTTGTGAAGCCAGAATATGCTTTTGGAGACCAAATAGGAGTCCTAAAAAAATAAAAGTTCAGAGAAACTCATGTATTTAAAAATGTGGCAAATCATAGACACGGAGAACCCAGTGTGAAGGTCCTTACTCCTGAGTTCATGAACTCCCATTTGATGGCCAGAGTGTTGTGTTTTAGAAAGCTAGAGGAAATTTTGTGACTCATTGCCAGTCATTTACTTAAACTTAAAAGATCTTAGCATTAAAGTTACTTATTTGAAGCGCTGGCAGGCTAATAAATTCGGGAGGCTATTTTAAACATTGTCAATCTGAGATGTAATCCTATTAAAATAATGGAATATTTTCTGAGTGGAGAATTCGCTCGTCTTCCTGTGCACAGCTCGCAAGAGAACAACATGAAAGGAATCCCAGAATGTCCTCTGAGCATCATTGAACCAACTGACGTGGTTGCACAGCGTGATTCTCATCAGCAAAGCACTTCCTTGGCTGTACCTCTTTGAAAGGCAAAACCCCACCGTAGTGATGGGTTTATTCTAATAATGGAAAAAGGGGTTTCTATTTGGAACGATCCCTTATAGGTCCTGGGAACTTTCCTGGTTTATTAATTTATGCTCATTTCTCTGTGTGATTGAAGATCCTGTGTAACTTGAAAGGTATGCATTTTCTTCCTCCTGTTCGTTTCTGGGGCTCCTCTTCACCCAGCAGTGTGGGTTACCTTGAATTAAATTGGTTCATGGCATGCCATTTTCGGTAAAACTCTGCAAAAGAAATGGTCACATAACTCAGAAAGGTTTGCCCTTGGAGTGATTTAGTCATGCTAGATGATAGCTGAGGAGGCTTATTGACTCTGAGCTCCCTTTGGAACCAGATTCAGAAAGCTGTGCACTTCTGTGGCACCTGGGAGACACTCAGTTGAATAGAGCTGCGGAGAAAGCGTTTCAGTTATTGGCATTTTTCCTAATGCATTTTGTATGTGTCTATACCGCAGGGAGAAATGTGTGGTTATTGTTGAAATATTATCTACATGGCTTTGCAGAAGAAAAGGCACCGTACAACAGTCAACACATTAAGTCTCATGGAGTTGTAATGGTTTGGGGACTGTGCATCTGGGGGCATTATTTGGATACCCTTATTGGACTTACAAAAGCTCTTAAAGGGACCTTGAACTTGACAAGTTGGGCCTTGAACATGCCGTGACTTGGAATGTTGTTTAAATACTAGTATTCTTTTTGTTCGCTTGGTTTTAACTAGGAAGCTAGGCCTTGATCATCTAAGTGTGCTGTGCAAATCTAGGGTAGGAAATCAAACTCTCAGAAGTGCACAGAAGTTAATTTCTTTCTCCTTCTGCACAGATAGACTCCTGTTTAAATAAAAATGTGTGTGGACAGATTTTTGTTTGTCATGTGTGAGCTGGGCCTGTTGTGTTGGTCTAAAGGGAGCAGTTTTAAGTGGGTGGATGTGTCGGACCCTCAGGCTATCAGAGCCACCTTATTCATTTCCACAAATCTCTTCTCACAGAACAGCATTGCAGGAAGTTTGGATAATTGATTCTCCTGAGCAATACAAATATTGGGATTCTTAATCATTCCAAGAGATGGTCAGAGCTACTGCTTTTATATTTTAAAAACATTTGTTTACTCTTCTCAAGCATTCATTAAGCGCTTATTGATCAACAGTCTACCATGGGCCAAGCTCTAGGCTAGATGCTGAGGATGCCAAGAGGGAAAGAGGCAGAATCTCTGACCTCACAGCCCACTAAAGAAGGCAGATCCCACATGGACAATTGCAATGCATGCAACAATTAATTTGTTTTTATTTAATGAGTATGTGCTAGGTGCTGGGTGGAAGAGGCCAGTGGTAAGCAAAAGCAGACTCGGCCTCTGCCCTAATGCTCCTTGCAGTCAAGGAGCAATTATTAAATATTTTAAATATAATCATTTATGAAGCAAACATCGCACAAATGTACAATTATAAAGTGGTCCAAGTGTCTTGGAGGAGAAACCTACGGTGCAATGAAATCGTAAACTAAGAGAACTTGATCTGGTCTGGGCGGCCATAGTGGGCATCACCGAGGAGTGATGATTGAACTGTGGTCTGAAGAAGGGCCGGTGTGAGTTAACCAGGCTATAAAGGGTCAGAAGAGCTTTTCACAGGGAACCAGGTGCATTGAAGGAATTGAAAGAAGGCCATTGTGCCTGGAGTCAGAGGGGCTGGGACAGAGAGGCAAGTGGAGAGGCGGGTAGTAGCCAGTTTGCTCGGGGCCCTGCAGGCTGTGGGGAAAGATTGGGGGCTTTATTCTAAGAGGCCTGGGAAGGCTTAGAGGGGTTTTAAGCAGGTAAGAAGAGGTAACATGATCCTAGTCATTTTCTGGAAAAGATCACTTTGGCTACAATGTGGAGGGGTGTGAGTGGATGCAGATAGGTACCCACAGTTTAGGAGGCTACTGTCTGGACAGGAGAGGGGCAGTGGCTTGTATTTAGGGTAGTGGTGGGGGGCAAGGAGAAGTGGGTGAACTTGAGCCGTCTTTAGGGGCCATATCTACCAGCTTGGTGATGGATTGGATATGGGCTGTGAGGAAGAACGATGGTCCAAGGATGACAGAGTCAGAGGTCATTTAGTGACATTTTGTACTGATGCATTAAATAATCTGAAATAAGTCTTATTTTACTTCTCCAAGATTAAACTTTGTGTGTGTGTTTTTTTTTTTTTTAATTTAATTTATTTATTTATATATTTTTGGCTGTGTTGGGTCTTCGTTTCTGTGCGAGGGCTTTCTGTAGTTGCGGCAAGCGGGGGCCACTCTTCATCGCGGTGGGCGGGCCTCTCACCGTCACGGCCTCTCTCGTTGCGGAGCACACGCTCCAGACGCGCAGGCTCAGCAATTGTGGCTCACGGGCCCAGCTGCTCTGCGGCATGTGGGATCTTCCCAGACCAGGGCTCGAACCCGTGTCCCCTGCATTGGCAGGCAGATTCTCAACCACTGCGCCACCAGGGAAGCCCTGTGCGTTTTTTTATAGTAGTTGTCAATCTATCTTCCAGTTTTCTGAGACTTTTTGTATCTTTAAGAAAGGAAATTGCAGTTCTTACCCCTCCTGCTCCTTTTAATATAATTAAGGCAGTGGAAGTGCTCAGTTATGACTCCAGAAAGAAGTGCAGAAAGACGCAGACCCAAGCCAGAAGATAATATCAGAGTAAAATATTTTCAGCAATGTCAGCAAAATGGAAAGATCCCATCAGAAACAAACAGGAGCTCCTTCCCACCTTCCCTGCCGATTTTAATTCAGAAAATTTAAATAATTTTTCTCATGTCAAAGATGAGTGAAAATACTAGGGAGTCTTTTTATTCTTTATAAACTGAAGTTGGAGTAATTTATTTTATCTGGAGGAGAGTATTAAATTAGCTGTCAACTGTGCTACACAGGTGGATGGTAACTTTGGAATGAAATGACCAAATCTCTGGTCCTGAGGCATTCATTTTAATCTCTGCTTTCCGTTGAAATAGGCAAAACATGAAATGTTGAGATAATAGCACTAAAATTACAGGTAATTGCTTTTGTTAGCTCAACTCATGTTTACTCATATTAATTACTGAAATTTGATAACCTCTTTGTTTTCTACTTAGCTTGACTCTGAATGCAGGGACAGAGCCATCAGTCAGGTAGGCGGTTCTCACCAAAGGCAGGACTCCTTTGCTTTGATGTTGGCAGCTTAAGGCTAATTCCCTCTGCTTGATAGGTTTATAATTCAAGAAGATGTGATTTAATGTTGAAGGAATTTATTTTTGAAACACATAGAGGACGAAAGCCTTTCAAAGTAAAAAATGAAGTTTTGAGGTAAATCTTAAGTAAACAAAGGCTGTCAGGCTCTCTCAACACCCAATTTTAGAGATCTCTGTAGAATCATGGACCTGTGCCATGCATGTCCACTCTTTAGCTGGAGGCGATGAGGAAGTGAAGAGAGAAAATGCAGGCGCTCTGGAGTTTTATGAAGAAGCTAGGCAATTAAAGGCATCAACTTTTTCTTTCCTCTCCTCTTTCTAAATTTGTTTCACATTACCTTCTTTTCCTCGTTACATTTTATTCATGGTATTCCTTAAATAACAAAAAGTTGTTTTTCTAAAGGTGACCCTGAAATATTAAAATTTTTTATATTTCATTTGAACTATAAGTTTGTAGAGTTTGGAGAAACCCTGAGCCCGTTTTTTTCCAACCTGCTGATTCATACATTTCTTCAGCCTCTCATTCATCTCATTTATACATTCATCCCCTCAGGAAGTGTTGAGTTCCAAGCACTGCTCTGTGCCTGGGGATTAAGTAGGTAACAAACCACACTAAGTCTTTGCCCTCAAGGACATCTTTGTTTTGGACACTACTATTATTAGTACCACCTAAAATCATCTTATTTTTATTTATTTATTTTTGGTAACCTCATGGCACTGGCAACTCAGTAGAGCTCACCAGACAAACTTAGTGCCTGCTGTTTGATGAAAATTGTACCAAAATAAAATACACAATTCTCTTCCTTTTAAAAAACATAGGAGATTGAATTCCGTTTTGTGTAAATGACCTGAGATCTTGTAGAATACTAATTAACATGTTTTGCTTAGAGACCATTCATATGGATTGGTTGTTTTGTCTCTTCTACACTAGGAGAGATTGCTATGCTTTTCTGAGTTCTCAATAATTTTTAAAAATAGTTTCTCTTGTCTCTTCTTTTGCCCTCAGCTTTTTCTTTTCCCTTAAAATTTTTTTTGTTTTGATTTTGTTGTAGGCCGGAAAACTAGATAACTAAGACTGCTAGATGTGTATGAAAAGTATGTTAATGTAGTACATGGTGACAGCCCATCGTCTTGCACTTAATAGAGTTAAGTGTTGTCCATGACTTACGTGGGACTTAAGTAGGCTGGTGACATTTGAGTGACTTAGATGCTCCCCTGTGGAGCTCTGACACTCCCTCTGATGCTCTGGAAAGCTGGGCTTGCTGGATACTGTGGCCTCATAGATGAGATATTACTAGAACAATCTTGCCTAAGGCATGTTTCAATCCTTTGAGGATTGGAACCTCTTCACTATAATGAAGTATAATGTTTTATAATTTTATCCTTTCTGGTTTCCATGCATGCGTGGGGACACACACACACACACAATGCTAACTTTCTTTTTTTCTCCACAGCCAAGCTTTGGTGAGTGAAGTCTTTAAAATGATATCTCTACATTCTGTCAGTTGTATATTAAGAATTATAACAAAGCAAGGAATTGTGAAAATAAGAATTGAGGAGCTTGTAGACAGTTGCAAAACTTCTAGACTGGATACTGGATTGCACGAACACATAACATATTGATTTGGGGAATAAGAGCTATATATAGTTCAGATGCAAGCTGTGACAGATGGGGGTTCACTAGCAACAAATCTGATGACTTCTAGGCACAATTCCAAACACAAAAAAATTCACCAGATGCAAGGACTCTTGCCATTCTTAATGGATTCACTTTTATATAAATGAGTCCAATTTATATATTTTCTCCCATGGCCAATTATCTTGAAGGTGTTATAAGAATTATATTTTATTATTATTTTTCCATTTAATGGATGTATTGCCATGTGATAGTAAGGTAGTTATATTGGTAAAGTTGGCTCTTTTCTAAAGGAACCCATAAATATTTAGATATTTTAAATAAATGTCTAGATAGTTAAAACTTAAAGTGACAATCCACTAAAACTATTTTTTTTTCTAAATATTTGCACGCTTGTCTTGGAACGCTTTTCAAAATTAACACTTTCAGAGGAGGTAGAATAAGTTCATCTACTAGTCCTTCGATAGAACTTAGAAGACTCAAGACATATTTCCTTTAGTTCTTGACATTGTCCCCTTTAATTACCTTCCAGTTTATTATAAATATATTTTCATTTTCTTTAATCTCTAATTAGTCAAGAAATACATGAATATATTTCCCTTTCAACATATTTTAGAAAAGGCTGAGTCCTCACTGATGGATTCCCCAGTTGTCTCCGTTTAACTAGCTTCTGTTTTCTTCCATACTTTTTCATCTATCTGTCTACTTATCTGTCTGCCTGCCTATCTATCTGTCTATCTTGATGTAGATGTAAACATAAAATCCATGGACACACTATGGGGTAGCATATGTGGTATCATACCGTACTCATCATTCTGCAGCTTGCTTTCTTCCCTAGCAGTGTCCTAGAAGCCTGGCCATGTTGTTACATGCAGGTTTTGCTTGTTCCATTTATGTGCTACCTCGTATTCCACAGCACACATACGCCTGTTTATTTAGCCATCCCCCTACTGATAGGCATATAGGTTGTTTGCAGATTTTTCCTACTGTAAACTGTACTCCAGTGAAGATTCTTGTACATGTCTCCACGTGCACACGTGCAAGAGTTCGTTGAGAATAAACACCTAGAAATAGCATTGCTGGACCAGACAGTATGCACATTTAGAATTTTCATCGTTACCTTCTACATCTGGCTGCTGGTCATTGTAAACTTTCTGTCAGTAACTAGGTGATTTTTTGTTTTAAGTTAATAGAGTGGACCAAGTGACGTTCTCATAAGGAACAGAAAGAAAGATGGATTTATTAATCCCTCCTGTGTTCTTTCACCCTCCCAATTCGTACCGTTCCTGGAGTTTTAGAACAGATTAAGTGAAGTTTGTTAAAATACGTGCCTTGGGAAACATAGCAATGTTTTCCCAGCTCTTGCCTTGTCCATCACATCTCTCTTCCTGTTTCATCTTAGTCTGTCCTCATCTGTGAATGGTAGTGATCCAGGCCTGCCATTCTAACTTAAATTATCCAGATTTTAAAATAAAAAGAACTAAAATAGGTCAAACCATCTAAGCTGTGGAGAGACCCAAAGGGAGCAAAGGGAAGGAGCGGGTGGTGAGTGAAGAAAGAGCTTCATGGATGACACCAAACATGGTGCAGCGGACCCCATGAAGACCTTGCCCTGCCTGACAGAGTGGAGGTGCTTCTCCGGCCAGGTGCCTCTGCACCAGGTGTATCTAGGGAGGGCCTGGAGGCAAAACCCTTTGAACTCCTACTTCTCAGACCACAAGGGTGCAAATAAGAGGGGAAGGATTGCTCAGTAAGCTAAGGCTTAAGGTAGGGAGTGAATCTGCTCTGTGACTCCCACCCCCCCTCTGCCTCTAAAGAGATGGGGCAGCCGTACCTTGGGTGGCACTGAAATTATAGGAAACGAAGCTCTGGGTCCACAAGAGGCTGAGGGTCGGAATCTGGTTCCCTGTCTGGGTCCTACTCCTGAGCGTGATTAGTTTCCTTCAACTTTATATCCTATGTGGGAGAGACCATTCCACCCCATTGATTAGTTTCCTTCAATTTCATATCACGTGTGAGAGAGACATTCAGCCCCATTGACAAGTTGAGGTGATAAAACATTTTCTGGCATCCACTAATCATGTAGGATAAAATATTCCTGAAGCTCAAAAGAAAATTCATGTTTGGTAGATGCCTTGTGTCGCTTGCTAGGATTTATTTTCTTTTTAAAACGTCAGTGTCTGTTGCCTTTCCTGCAGGTAGCCCTCCTGCTTCCTTGTCGCCCGAGTCCTTCAGTATCTTAGGTCGGGCTGCATCTCTTCCCACAGAGCTTTCCCTTTCTCCAGCAGAAAGCTGGTTTGTTTGGCTGACAGATGGGGTTCCCGCTTCGGCCTAGATGTGCCTAGTTAAAGGGTTTCTGCCTGAAGCCCGCAGGTGAGGCCCAACTCCACACAGACCCCTGCTTACAAAGTTCCCTTCATGGCCACGTAAAGCAGTAAGGAAGTTTTTAATTGACATTGTCTACTGTTAAGAGGGCAGAGTGTGGACATCTTTCGAGAGGGTTTACTTTCTCTGTGAAGTGTCAGGCTATCAATTCATTGGATGACGCAGTGGGTTTGCTTTGGGGAAGAGAGAAAGATGTTATTGTAGTGTATCTTTTAGAATCTGGGCACATCAAAAAATCCCCTCAGAAGCAACCATCCCCCAAACCTATGTTGCAGTTGAAACCAAAGCTTAAACTGTTTGAGTGATAGGTATGGTTGAAATAACAGTAGTTAATGCCCAGAGCACATCAAATTTGGGTGAAGAGGATGCATTCTGCATAATGCCGAGAGATGTCTCCTTATGGTGTGGTTACCTAGCAACAAGTGGAAACTGTATGAAAATGAGGTGCTTATCTGTTGTTGAAGTGGGTGCAATGAAACTTATTACGCTAGCCTGTTTTGCTTGGCGTGTTATTAAAATCACAGCTAATGTGGAAAGAGCTGGAGCCTGTTCCCATCTGATACAGAAGCAGTGTTAAATGCAGCTACTGTAAAATGCCAGTACTTTGGTCAGGAAAGTAGAAATGTGCAGCCTCCTTAAACACCCAGCGTTGAGATGTTAAAATTTGATTTATATCGTCAAAGATTTATTAATAATAAAAGCAGACAGAATCTGTAGGGTGACTTAAGAAGTGGCCGGTTGTTTAGATTTCTAAAAAAATTTCCGAGAGCCATTTATAGTCTCGTCTGTAATAATAGCTTGGTACAGCTCCACTTGTCCTCGCCAAATTGTATTTAACTGTCTGCCGAGCTTATCGATGCACCCTAACCACAGCCTTCTTAAGTTTGTTTCATTTATAGAACTGGGATGCACTGTCCCCATTTTTAAAGGTTCTATTTTTATTTAATCACTTTAAAACAAATCTTTCACAATATATACCAGTATATATTGGGGGCAATGGAAAAGCTTCTTGTCTTTGGTTTACCGCGGAGCTTTGTTGTCATTTGTGTTTCAGAGAAGTGTGTTTTACCACAGGCCTGTCCTACCGCTTCTTTGTGTATACTTCAGGTGGCTTCATATTGAAGTCTTATTTCACATTTATTTTTAAAAAAATCAAACGGAGAACACCTACTAAAATATCTCCTTCTGGGGAGCCCGTGATCCTGAGATGATGATATAGCACCGGTTGCCCCACGGAGGAAGAAAAGTTCAAGTACTTTCTGTGCTCATCAAACACCTGTGATGACACACAGAAATCTGGCATACGGGACCCAACTCTGTTAGTTGTATTCTGACATTACTTCTGGGGCTCTGGAAGGTGTTTATGTGTAGCAGATGGAGCTATTAGTTAGCTGTGCTATCTTGAAGAATTGCTTTCCCAGGTAATCAGCTCTGCTCATTTAGGATGTCGTTTCCCCACCTTGCTATGTCAGCTCAAGAAGCAGGAATGATTAATCGCAGTGACCAGGCAGTGTGCTAGAATAACTCTGTAAGGGGAACCATCCCCTGATGCTCCCGTGCAGCAGGGAGTTTGGGGTGCTCTGATGCCAAGCAAACAGCATGGGAACGATGACCAGGATGCTTCCTGAAGCCTACCTGTCAGTGTATAGAGTTGCTGTGGCAACCTGAAGACATGCAATTCATAGGAAGAGTAGAGCTTGCAATTCATAGGAAGAGTAGAGCGAGACAAAACCTTAAGTCATGGCTGTCATTACAGTGGAATGGGTGCCACCAACACCTGGCAACCTCTATTACTTCAACTCGTTTCTTTTCACGCTTGGAGGAATAAAATGCATAAAAGATTAATATGCCTAGTAAACCTTTTGGTAAAATATGTATGTGCTCTGCATTTCAGATGAGTAAAAAACTTCAAGAGTTCCTGGTCCACTTAAATCAATATTAGTTAATAATGTTCAAAGTGAGCTTGTCGTCATGCTCTTAGAGAGAAGGACCATGATGCAAGGGTAGAGAACATACCACATTCTCTTTCTAGTTAAAAAGAAGCGGATAGATCACTATGTATTTAAAAATCTGTTGTCCCTCTGGGAAGTGCTCATAATGTATTAATCTAAATTTTGTGCCTCCCCACCTTTATCCCCCTCTCCCATAGTGATGGGTATTTTAAGTTTATCCAGGTGCTAGTACAATCCACAAAGATGAGTGAAAAAGCATACCACTGAAGATTTTCTTTCCGGGAAAAAAAACCCAAACCCACAGATGTTTCTAAATACGGTCACATCATTTATGCATATTCTGTCATTTCATCATTTAATGGAATTGTAGGATTCCCAGCATCAAACTAATGTTACAGTTGGCCTCCTTAAGGATTCCCTTGAATGTTGGCGGTCATTGGCTACATAAATTAGAACATATTTAAGTTTTACCCTGTTGTCACTAAAGGCTCAGCTTTTGTCTTTGCTGTCTTAAAAATGCACAAATATTTAAAAAAGCAATGTCTGCAGCATTTTCTAGGTTTATATTTTGTGCACTTACTAACCTGTTATCATTTTTTTGCTGAAGGAGAAAATGTTTTTTTTGTAGAAGAAAATGGTTTTTTTCCAAGTGTGTTTTAAAAACAGTTAAATTGAACCTTGCTTGGAATTTTCTGGGGTACAGAATCTTTTGAAAATCTGTTTCTGAATGTCAGAAAAATGTATAGTTGCAATAAAACCATCACCGTCAGTATCCTGACAGGTGCATTAAGTCTGGAATTAAATCTAAAGGGCTGATGTGTTAAAAACACATTAAATATTTAATATTAAAGATCAGCCCATAGTTTTTCTCTCCTCTTCTCCAAGGGCAAAGTCAGCCCTCAGTGCCCTTTTAAGGAGTTACACTTGTAAAAGGGTCTATTCAGTTTAAACCAGGATCCAGAAATCTAGGTTATGGCTAAGAGGATGAGAAAACAAATAGAGGTGTTCGGCTTCTACAACGGACTTGATAGCTTAGCTGCCATGTTGTCCCTGTTGAGATGGGAAAGCTTTTTGGTTGGTATATTTCTGCTCACCACTGCATTGGACATTTCTTCAGACCAGCATTGTGTTGTAATTGGAAATCATCTTCTTGAAGATGGAGCCGTTTATTTTTGTGGCTTTCTGGGGAGTTGTAATGCCTGCCTGCCTTTCCTTTTAATTAGATGTTTGCGAGCTGCAGCTTCGGGTCAAATGAGCATATTCACACCTGATTTTTACAGGATTTTCAGTAACTTGAGAATTATGTTTAAATGGGAAACTATCCTTTTAGGAAATTGTCTGCCAGAGAGCAGCATTTTCCAGCATTTGGTGGATTTGAGAGAAGGCACTGACATCTGTAATTTGTAACCCAGTTAAAATTGTTTACCTTGTCTGGACACACCTGTGGACAAGGGGAAAGCTGCTTATTTTAAGTTTAGCTGTGTAATTTTACTTGTATGCCCAGATGTCCTTTAATTTATTTTCGGGGGAACTGATAACAGTAGCAAGATGTGAAAGTTAATTGCCAGATTCCAGTAAGGATTCCTATGAATGGGCTGGAAGAATACCCTTAGGGCATAAGCCTGTGTGCAGTTCTGTGACAAAGTGCTAATTCTGAGTTCACGTAATCATCGTACAGAAATATTTAAGATGAGGATCTATCAAGTCTTATCTGTTGAGACGTGATCTCTTTAGTATTTGGCAGGCCTCATGCAACAAATTTTCTTTCTTTTAAGTGATCTCTGAAGCTGTCAAGTTCATTTGAGTGAACCGTGCTTGAGGGAAACATGTACCATTTTCTCTGGCAATGGCATGCTGCTGATGACATATTTTTAGAATTAGCTTTTTCTCTCCCCCACCCTTCTAGAAACTGAACTTTTATTTAAGCTCCCTGCTGTTACCATTGGAAAGAAAGTTTCCCGTGCCAATGTTTGCCCAAATGGAAGGAAATGTTTGCATTTTGTATGCAGTGTTCGTAAACTTGATGAGTCTAACGGTTTGGCACCGCTGGTGAGCACGTCTGCTTCGACTTCTGAAGGGCAGGAAGAAAGAGTGTGGAGAAGCAGTGTAACTATGGTAGAAAGGGGTGGCTGAGGGTGACTGAGACGCTCCTCTTAGAGGCTGGAGGACAGGAATTCAGCATTCACTTTTCCTAGTGTTTTGGAGGTCAGTACTTAGGACAGAGATCTCCAGTTTTGTCAAGTAGATAGATGTGAGCACGAAGATCTTTCTTCCCTCGTGCATTTGGTCAAAGTTAGCTGAAACCCCAGGTTGACTGGATTTCTCCAGGCAGTGTGTTTTAGCAAAGCCATTTGACTCCCTTTGTCTAGGCGTTTGGTTTTAGTTGTGAAGATCTCGCCAAACTTTGCCAGGGTGCATTATGGTCTTTAAACCTTTGTTCTGGCAACTCCTGCCATCGTATTAAGTATCTGTAACATGTTGTAGGAACACTGTAAAAAAAAATCACTGTGGTTTGATTTCACGTAAAGTTAGATTTTGTGTGTGTGCGATGCAGAGCTCAAGGAACAAGGGCTTTTTAAAAAATAAAAACCCTACACAAATGAGTCATTTGCATGGAAATGCACCATCGGATGATAAGGCGTGTGAAGGCAGTAGGGAATTAACTGATAAGTGTTTGGCGAATGACCTAGCCAAGGGTCCAAGCAAGAATGATTTGTTCCAAGAACCTGTGTAAGACAATTTAGGAAGATGCATTTTTCTTTGGCTCCCATCCTATAGCAGTGTTGAATCAGGTAAACGAAACTGCTTTGGCTTTGCTTACCATCAGTAAGCCAAGAAGAACATGGCATGGGTCATTAAGATTTACAGCTGAGATGTAAATAATTCAGGACCCACAAACAATAATTAAAAAACCAACTGTGGCACTGCTTGGAGTCAGGTCCTCTGGGCCTCCTTTGAGGGGGAACCTCTCCCGTTTTGGCTGGAGACCTGTCCATCTGGGTACAGATGGTTGTAAGAGCTTTTTAATGACCTTGGCTAATGCTGGTGATGTTGTCTTTGGACACCATCGTAACCAATGGATGAGGAGGGTGGAAACAGCAGGACGGTGGCAGCTGAGGAATTAAATGTCCTGAATTTGTTAGACATCTGCAGAAACATGCAATTTGTTGGGCAGGAAACTGTAAACAAAACAGACTGAGTCAATTATCAATACACCTGTGACACTCCAGGATGCCAGCTCTAGTGGTATAATGGCAACTTTCAAAGTCCATACCCCCTGGAGCAACCTGTTGAATATTGCAGAGGAGTGCCAGGGCTATTGGATGCTTCCTTTGCCCAGGGGGCCAGAGCCCGGCTGACGCTTTCAGCCAGCAGAGGAGAGAACATTCACCATCAGGAGGAAGTCAGCTCCAGATTCTCTGCTCTTGCCTGTCTACTTCCTTATGCAGTGATCCTGTGTGTCTTTCCTCGTCACATTATACCCATTGTTTTCAATTGTAAATCACTGGTGCTCAACCAATGGTGTCCTTCAGAGGAGCTTAAGGAGCTTGAAAAGTATACCTGCTTTGGGGCTTCTCCCAGGAGGGTCTAATTCAGTAGTTGTGGTAGGAGACCCTGGGCATGTGCATCTCTTTTTTAAAACATCCCTAGGTAATTCTGATTTTCACACCAGTTGAGAAATGTTCTCCGGAGTGTCTCCGAGAAAACATGGAGAGTATGAGAGGTTTTGGACCAGGTCATGGGAAGCCTCAAACGGAATCCATTGATCGAGAAATCAACTCACTATGCAGAGAAATATCATTTGGAGCTTGAGCACAATTGAGATGAAAGTGGGTAAGAACAAAAATGTGTTCCCTTGACTAATCTCTATAGAAGAGCCAAGGGACTGACTTTGGGCTTGGATGGAAGCCACTTCCTGATCCTAGCATCTGTTCCCAGCTCTGGATCTCCCCATCTAAGGTCCATTCTGTCGTCTTGTTCACCCAGTTTAATCAGATTACTGACTCTCGGGGGCTCATTTTCAGGTTCATGGTCAGAGATTTCTTAATTCTCTAGAGGATTCAGTTAATTTCTTACTTTAAAAGACCAGATGGGGTATTGGCTTTATGAACCTGAAAACATAGCTCTCATTAACCGGGAGATTTTTGCAAACTGGACATCTCTGATGATTGTAATTTTTAATAATTATTAGGAGTAGTTGGAGTTTAAAAAATTTTAAAGTAATATATCTGTTTATGGTGTATTTCTTAAAGGCAGGGGATGGGCGTCAGAGGGAGCCCCCAGCATTCTTTTACCTTATCCTGGGATTGGGGAAAGAGGGCAAAGGGTAGAAATGTTGTTTCAAATTACTGGAGTGTTTCAGAGTGTTTATGAGGGATTAAACATGATTGTGAGAAAGGAGAGTGGTTAGGGGATCAAAACAAAGGGGCAGCCTTTGTACGAAGAAGAGGCAAATGGTTGGAAATTCTTCAGGAACTGGAGAAAAGTGAGAGGTATGTGATCGTGACAGTATAAGGATGGAATGAAATGAGAAGGGGATTCTTTTTTTAAAAATTTTTAAAATTTTTTAAAAAAATAAATTTATTTACTTATTTATTTTTGGCTGTGTTGGGTCTTCGTTTCTGTGTGAGAGCTTTTTCTAGTTGCGGCAAGTGGGGGTCACTCTTCATCGCGGTGCGCGGACCTCTCACTATCGCGGCCTCTCTTGTCGCGGAGCACAGGCTCCAGACGCGCAGGCGCAGTAGCTGTGGCTCACGGGCCCAGTTGCTCCGCGGCATGTGGGATCTTCCCAGACCAGGGCTCGAACCCGTGTCCCCTGCATTGGCAGGCGGATTCTCAACCACTGCGCCACCAGGGAAGCCCTTTTTTTATTTTTTAAAAATTTATTTATTTATTTTTGGCTGCGTTGGGTCTTGCTGCGCGTGGGCTAGTTGTGGAGAGCGGGGGCTACTCTTCGTTGCGGTGCACGGGCTTATTGCAGTGGTTTCTCTTGTTGCGGAGCACGGGCTCTAGGCGCAAGGGCTTAAGTAGTTGTGGCTCGTGGGCTCTAGAGCACAGGCTCAGTAGTTGTGGCGCACGGGCTTAGCTGCTCTGCGGTATGTGGGATCTTCCCAGACCAGGGCTTGAACCCGTGTGCCCTGCATTGGCAGGCGGATTCTTAACCACTGCGCCACCAGGGAAGTCCTGGGAAGGGGATTCTTAAGGGTAAAAACTTCAAAGGGGACTGTCTGCTCAGTACAATATGCTGTAAGTAGCAGAGCGTAGCAAAATAAGAATCCCATTTTGCTTTGTGTTAATACATTTACATTTTCACCCCTTATTGATCTTGCCTCTTGCCTTCAAAAGAACTTTCACTGCACATTCATTTATAGGACCCAGTTAGCAGAGCAGTCTCCTTTCCTTCCCTCCTGTAAAATTTGTATTCTAAATTATGATTTAATGGGTTCCTGAATCTTTTATATTTAGTAGATTATGATGTTGTATAGTTCATGTAAATATTTGTCTTGAGGTGCTTTAAGTACTTGCTCCTGTAAAGTCTCACATTTGAATTGTTTTATCGCAGTCACTCTGTTTAAAGTAAGCCCTAATCTCTTCAGTCCTACTGTCAAGGTCTCACTCTTGGCTTGGGTTTAATGGAGATCAAATTTGGTTGGTTGCTTAATGTGGTATGTTTAATTTAATTTTCAGGTAGTGATAAACAGTGGGATTTGGGCTATAGGCTCTTTGACATTAATATGTATAAACTCTGATCTCAAATATGGTACAGGTTAAAATGTTGCACTGAATGCAATTTGCAGCAGGTTTTTTTTTTTAAGTGTAATATAGAATAATATTTCTGGTTCAGATTCTGCTGAAGCAAACCCGCAATGGCTCATGCTTTCCTGAGGCTAACAGAATTTTTTGGGGAAGCCTGAAAGGGTAGTAGTTTGATATTTATCTCTCAGTTCTTAGGTACTGTAGGAATTTTCTAAATATAGCTACCTTGACTGTAAATAGATCATATGAAGCAGTAGAAAAGTGGATGTCCCTTCTTGTTAAGCTAATCATATAAACCACTTGAGTGGTCCACTTATACCCTCGGGCTATGTTATTAAAGAAGTTTCATTTTCTTTTGTGCATTATCAAAATATACAAAGCATCACCATTGAGCCACAGGTGACCTTTGCGTTCCAGAATGGGTGAGGCAAAGGTTTTTCTCTTAGTGTCTTCATTAAATCTTACTTTGTTGAAGAAAGACTTGTTTTTTTTTGTTTGTTTTGTTTTTTAAATTTTTATTTATTTATTTATTTTATTTATGGCTGTGTTGGGTCTTCGTTTCTGTGCGAGGGCTTTCTCCAGTTGTGGCAAGCGGGGGCCACTCTTCATCGCGGTGCGCTGGCCTCTCACTGTCACGGCCTCTCTTGCCGTGGAGTACAGGCTCCAGAAGCGCAGGCTCCAGAAGCGCAGGCTAAGTAATTGTGGCTCACGGGCCTAGCTGCTCTGCGGCATGTGGGATCTTCCCAGACCAAGGTTCGAACCAGTGTCCCCTGCATTGGCAGGCAGATTCTCAACCACTGCGCCACCAGGGAAGCCCAAGACTTGTTTTTATATGTGAAGGCTGGGAGAGGAGGGAGAGCCAGTTTTTCCTCATGTCAAGTTGAAGTCCCTTACTACTCACCAGTGTTGCTTCTTAGCTACTTCTGAATAAGGTGTCAAAGAGTCAGACCCATAGAACTTGAGGTAGATAAGTATAAACGCAGCACCTTTTCACTGCAGGTGTGCCCGGCTTTAAGCAGACTTGATATGTTAAAATCTGAGTTATTTCTATCAGGGGGGGTGTAGTTACTTTAGCGCAGTAATGAATTACTTCACAAATTTCCTCTAAACAGTGAAGCTGCCTTAGTCATGTGTTGCATGATTCAATTAAAAATGTTTTGATTTGCATTTAACTTTGCAGGAAGTGACTGTCAAGGTGATGTAACAGTTTAATGAGCTACGGGGGGGAATTGTGTAGTCTCCAGCCAGACAGTTTTCAAGTGAGTTGAAATCTGTTTTCCTCTGGATGGTGAAAGAAAGACATGTATTGGATCACATTTTCCCCTAAACGTTTCCCCCTCTTTTGTGTTTCTATAAACATACCTACACTTACATATAGAATTATTTTTAAATCTGTTTATAGTTAATAAATGTCCATCTCAAAAGCCACTCAATTCACTGAAACTCCTTTTGCTATATTGTTTTACAAGCTTTTCCCCTTTCTTATTTCGACGTTAAATTGAACGCCCTGTGGCTGATAAGATTCAGTCTAAACAATAATTATTTGAATAGTTTGAAAAAGCCAGAAGAGTGTATAGAACGTTTTCTAATTTTATTTCTTGACTAGCTGATCACATCTTGCTTGCCTGAGTTTTTAGACTGTGAGTACAAAATCGACCAGTGTGTGCGTGTGTGTGTCTATAATCCTTGCAATTAACCAGCATGAAGGGGCTCAGTGGCTACAGTCTCTGATAGTAGAGCCAACAAGTTAGCATGGTGGTTATGTGTAGAATCTGAGAATAAAGCCATCTAGGTTTGTATAGGACAGAATACTAGGACACCAGAACACCAGATGAATTTAAATAGTGTGGTGTGCGTTATCTGTGGTTGTTGGTTCTGTCTCTGCTGCTTAAATACTGATAAGGAGAGTCTACAAGAATACTAGATGTGATTTGTGCTACTTGAGTTTACTGTTACCCAGCAGATTTATTCCTTCCATGTTTACAGTCTGAGCAGTTTGCTTCATATCAGGGTTTAGTGATTCTGATGGGCAAAAATAGAAGTACATTGTTTAGTATTTTTTCACTCTGGAGATTTAATATAGGAAAGCAGCAGACAATTGGCCAAAGATGCACAGCTTTTGAATGTGATTCCTGCTTTTCACAAAAATGTGTCTTTGATTATCTCTTCATAAATGCATGACCTGGAGCTAAAATTTTCTGTCAGTGTCTTCAGTGGAGTTGTATATTAATGGTTTGACTTGGTATTATCAGCAGATGAGCTATGCCACTACAGTATATTTAAACTGCATGTCAGACATGGCAGGTGGCACAGTAGATAATAATGAATTGAACGTCTTCGCAAGCCCCATATTACCTTGTCACCATTGTTTGTGTTTTGAGGACTCCTTTGACAGGGACACAGAAGGAGTAGGATGAACCCAGTGAGGTTGGATGTAAGGTCTTTCAACTCTAAGATCACCCTGACTTAATCTTTCTTTCATGCAGCTTCTTTCAGGAGGCCTACCCTGATTATCCTAGTTGGAATCAAACTGTTTCTTAGGAGTTCCAGTGTTTCTTGTTTTTACACCTTTAATGTCATATTACTTATTTGCCTTGTATGCTAATTTTTTAAAGGAAAACCTTCTCTTATAAGCTTTGAAAGCTCACAACTCAAGCAGACTTTTAAAAGCAGATATATTGTTTTATTTTTGGTTACTTCCCTCAGCATCTAAGGTATACAACCAAAAGTCAATCAGTATGTAATCTATGAATGATGAATGCTTGGTGAAATTGACTATCAACTCATGGAATGGCAGTTGAGTTGTAAGAATAACCAACATTTGGTTAGCCATTTACAGCTGAAAAATCGCTCGTAGATGTGCTATCTCATTTTCTACTCATAAGAGCACCATAAGGTAGGGAATATTCCATTTTTCCAAGTGTGCAAACTGTCTGAGATAGGTTAAGAGATTTTTCCCAAACTCACTGCAGCTGTTGTGCAGTTCAGTAGGTATTAGAAACCAGTTTTTCAGACTCAAAACTCTTCCCCCCATTAGATCGCTCTGCTAGAAGATATGCTAGGTCTCCCTCATCCAAGTCTGAAGTTGTGAGTTCCTTTTAAAATGCAGATTGGGTACAGGAGATCCTCCTTATTGGATGATTGATGCCTGGAAAAGGTCACTGAAGTGAATTCACTTAAAGCGGGTACCAGAATTTCATGTAAATAGAGGTAAAGAGATTTGACTGAACTTTATCGTGGAGAGTGAAAGTAAAAATGAGGAATATTATTTTATCTTATATTTAACAACATTTAAAATATACTTGCAACTCTGTAATTCTTAGAATGAGCGAAGGATCAAGTGGTGACTGTATTTGCCATGCAGTTTTTCTGATAAAGTTGGATGACTGAATGTCCCTCCCATCTCCCAAGTGTTTAGCCTCTTTTTGTCCTTTCTGACTTTCCCTCCTGGTTTTTTATTTGGCTTAACTTTGCCAGATGCTCTTTGATTGGTTAGTGATCTTGCTTGGGATTCGAGCAATCTTTATCATCACTTTCACTGATTTCATGAAATTCTGAATCTTTGATAAGAGCTACAATTTTATATTGAGGGCTGTTGTCTTTGTACATGCAGTGTAGAATCTTCCAGAGACCTATAAAGAATATAATTCTATGGATAGAGATAGATAGATTGCAGTGTTATTAGGTATGTTTTTTATGTTATGATGACTTTTGCCTTCTTGCTAACTATGGGGGCTCAAATGATTAATATTAAGGTAACTAGGATTCCCTGAACTAACAAAAATATGACATGATTAAATATCATGAAGATGTCCTTTTTTACATAGTAGAAGTGTTGGGTGTTTTCTTTTCCTATTCCCTAATAATATACTTTCATGAAAATAAAAGTCCATTAGGTTAAAAATAATTGAGGTCACAAAAAATAAACAAATGATTCTAGAAGAGGATGTTATTTTAATGCAGCATTACTTGATGAATTAACAATTATATGCTCTGTGTGTATTTACATAAAAATATAATCCATTTGAGTGTGATGTGATGAGAGTGATGGTAGATATTGGCTTGAAATTAATTTTAGCCTAGTGGTTAAGAGCTGAATTCTGGAGCCAGACTCCCTGGGATCCTGTCCTACCTCTGCCAGTTATTAACTGTGATCACGTTCAAGTTATGTAGTCACACAATGCCACAGTTTCCCTGTCTGGATAATGGAAATACTTACAGAATCTTTCTTCTAGAGCCGTTTGGAGAATTAAATGAATTAATATTTGCCAAGTGTCTAGAACAGAGCCTGGCACATAGTAAGCACTCAATAAATGTTAGCAGTTGTGATTTGATCATTATTTTAGATTACTATTAATAATGTTGAGTTTTTGCAGAAAGAGGAACCCTGAAGAAAACTGGTTTAAGTTGGGCTGAGAATGTTGGTCTATCTTTTGTTTTGCTGTCCACAAAGTAATAATCTCATAAACATTTGTTGCAAGAAAAAAGTATGATTAATGAATCATTATTGATTTGCTATATATTGAATGACATATGAGAGCTCATAATACTTCCGAGCAAACATTTTGAGGTCTTCTAAACATTTAAATGTATAAATGTTACCTATTCTCAACTCCCCTCCCATGGATAAACCAGGGATTTCTTTAGGTTTTTCACCAAGAAACCTTAAAGTGACTAACTTAATGGCTGAAGGAAATGGTAGTTTTAAAATTTCTTTTCTTATGTGTAAACACAGTGGAAGTTCAGTGAGAATTTATCTTTCAGGTGATTACTTGCTTTGGGTTTTAGGAGTGATGGTGACAGATGAACAGTAATTGAGGTGTGAATAAAATTTTGGAAAAGATAAATGATATCATTTCTTGTGGAAAATATTGCATTCTTCCATCACAGTGCATGGCTATTTATTAGCTTTTTTTTTTTTTTTTTTTTTTTTTTTTTAAAGTGTTTCATGGAAGGATTTTTATGACCAAACGCTGGGGTGAGGGGATACTTTTTTTTTTTTTAATTATTATTTATTTGTTTATTTATTTTTGGCTGTGTTGGGTCTTCGTTTCTGTGCGAGGGCTTCCTCTAGCTGCGGCAAGTGGGGGCCACTCTTCATCGCGGTGCGCGGGCCTCACTATCGTGGCCTTTCGTTGCGGAGCACAGGCTCCAGACGCGCAGGCTCAGTAGTTGTGGCTCACAGGCCTAGTTGCTCTGTGGCATGTGGGATCTTCCCAGACCAGGGCTCGAACCCGTGTCCCCTGCATTGGCAGGCGGATTCTCAACCACTGCGCCACCAGGGAAGCCCTTATTAGCTATTTTTAATGGGTAAGGGCTCTGGGTGCTTGTAAAAGACCTGTAGTTTTGAACTGGCTCAGGATATGTTAATGGTAAATGATGTCGTGGAAGCAGCGACCTCACTCACTGGTTGTCTTAAACAACAGAGCGATTACGAGACAAATTTCAGCAACAAGACTTTGCTTCTGTTTTTCCCAGAGAGATAATGACTCACAGGAGGGCTGTGTCACTGCCTTGCTCACTGCCTCGCTGGCCCTCTACTTTAGCATCAGTTGGGAGTCTCTATCGTTCTCCCTCGTATAGACATGAAATCGTGACTCACTTTTGAAAAGCAGATTCAGTAGAATTTTTTTAAATACTGAAGTTTGCTTCATAAAGCTGTTTATAAGAGCAGACTCAGTATTCATTTTTAAAATTTCTTCAGTCCTCTTGATATAGCTGTTTTATACTTTCGCACATCAACTTGATTTAGTCCTGAGCCAAAAAAAAAAAAAGAAAAAAAGGCATATATTACTAAAAGTGAAACTAGAATATTTCCAAGTTTTACATGAAAAAAATCTAGAAGTCTGTCATTTAGGGTTTTGTAAAAATTTTTGTTTTTAGTTTGGTAAGGAAATGGTTCATAAAGTTCAAACAGCAATTAGAATGAAGAAACAATTACAGTCTTAAGTTATTATTTGAGTTAATGTTTTAATTGACTTTGTTTTTGTTTTTATTAAACTCTGGTTCTCTTTGGAGAAATGAAACTTCAGAAACTTAGGAAGTGACAATTTTGCAGTGAGGGTATATAAAATGACATGCAACAAATGACTGATGATTGACTTTGGTTTTGTGAAATTGTTCTAAATAGGATTTCCACTGTCTTCCACTTTCTCTGACCACACTTTTTTAAATTGTTTAAGGATGAAATTAAGTCAGAGACTGCATGAAGTCTACCTATTTCATGAGGTAGACTTGTTTTGCTGTTTAAATACCACATAGCAGATTGGAGTCAGGCTCTCCTAATTCTTAACCTGTCCCACTTTTTATTAAGTTTAAAAATGTAAGCACTTCCTATCATTCCATAACTAAATATAGTAATGCCATTTTATCTGAAGTCAGGAACACTATCCAAATCTGATTTGATGTGTGTAAGACACTGCACATTCATTGAGTGGTACAGATTGTGTTAAATGGGCCTGAAATAATGTTCAGGAAAGAGAATCACTTTCTATTCTTCTTGACACAAACAGTTTGTCACAGATATGCATTCCTATCCCTATCTTGTTAGTGTAGTCGTTATATTTTTCATTACAAGTTTTATGCAACTAATTCTAGTTTTCCTTGATTAGGTTTACATGAATACATTGCAATTATAGACTAGGTGTTATTAATATGTGCGATTAAACTTGTAATTAACATGTGTAATTACATAGTGAGAGGTACACCGTACTGGGCTTTGTGCTGATTTATTGTATAGATGCTGCATGCATAAAGACACGGTTGGGATTTTATGCTCAACATTTACTCCCGCTGTAAATCTGCAGCGGTTTGTTGTTCATTTGTTGTTCATTTGAGTGCAGGAGACGATATTTATGGTCGTGGGGGCAACTGGATCATGATTGTCTTTTACTGTGGTTATGACAAATATTCTACCCAGGGAACCCACAGAAGAAAGGTTTAGCGTGATGTCATGGTCCTTCCTGAGTGTGTGACTCCTGTGCTATGCGTAGCCAAATTTGGGAAAGTACAGATTTTATATTTTCTGAAATTTTATTTTATTGAAGTATGGTTGATTTACGATGTTGGGTTAATTTCTGCTGTACAGCAAAGTGATTCAGTTATGTATATATAGTACATTCTTTCTCATCTTCTTTTCCATTATGGTTTACTACAGGATATTGACTGTAGTTCCCTGTGCTATACAGTAGGACCTTGTTGTTTATCCATTCTGTATATAAGAGTTTGCATCTGCTAACCCCAAACTCCAAGTCCATCCCTCCCCCACCCATCCTCCCCCTTGGCAACCACAAGTCTGTTCTCTGTTTTCTGTTTTGTAAGTTCACTTGTGTCATATTTTAGATTCCACATATAAGTGATATCATATAGTATTTGTCTTTCTCTGTCTGACTTACTTCATTTAGTATGATAATCTCTGGGTCCATCCATGTTGCTGCAAATGGTGTTATTTCATTCTTTTTTTATGTCTGAGTAGTACTCCATTGTATATATGTACCACATCTTCTTTATCCATTCATCTGTCGATGGACATTTAGCTTGCTTCCATGTCTTGGCTATTGTACATAGTGCTGCTATGAACATAGGGGTACATGTATGTTTCCGAATTATAGTTTGTCCCCCAGGAGTGGGATTGCTGGATCATATGGTAGCTCTATTTTTAGTTTTTTAAGGAACCTCCATACTGTTCTCGATAGTGGCTGCACCAATTTACATTCCCACCAACAGTGTAGGAGGGTTCCCTTTTCTCCACACCCTCTCCAGCATTCTTAAATTTTATTTTAATTAACTGATTAAATATTTTAAGCTCCAAGTTAAACTTATCTTTAATTAATTTATTTTTTTACAGTCAGATGTGTTAGCAGATAGAAAACCTTTTCATCTATTTTCTTCATCAATTTTTTATTATGCTAAGCCATTAAGGTACAGAAACTTTTAAAGATCCAGACTCGCAGAGGGCTTGAGATGTACTTGTTTTTCCTTAAAAAAGGCTAAGTATCTGGCAGAGTCCATATAGTAGGCTGGATGTATGCTTTGCCTTACAGGAAAAAAAATCACTTGCAATGGGTAGAAACTACAGCCCACTGCCTGAGAGATCAGATGGACAGATAACATGAATTTCAAATCCTGTGAATTTCAAATAGTCATTGTCATCCATATACAATTAAGCGTATCTTTTAAATGTCTTCTGTTTCTTATATGTTTGGTTACTTTTCAGCTAAGAGGGCTGAACTACCCCCTTTTAAGCATCTTAAGAGCTCCTTTCTGCTTTAATTATGCCCATCTGTGCCCATCATATTCTCACCCATGTCATCATCATGGCACATTTTTTGAAACTCTGTAAACAGGCAGAAGGTACTCTGTTTCCTTTTCAGCATTTATTCTATTGCTCTTTCCCTATCCGCCATCCCCCCCCTCCCCCCACTTCTTGACTGTATATTTCTTTTTCTTAGAGAGGAATTCTGAATTAAACTATGCCAAGAAAAGAAAAATGGCAAAGAGACAGCAGCAGAAAGGACTAAAGGGGGATAGAATCAAGTGAGATTATTGAAATCTTCTGGATGTGAGGAAGTAACAAGGGGAACCGACGTTGATTCTGGGACATACCCTTTCCTCACATAATTATGCTGGACAGATACAAGATCAGATGGAAGCTAAGGAACATAGTTGATAAGCGGTGGAAAGTGGCAGTTGAAGGCATCCTTACACTTGGCGTCCTAAGCAAGCAAAGGAGTCCAGGTCATAGATTGGAGTCTGCTCAAAACCTTGTGTGGAATGTTGTTCTCAAAAGAGTTTTGGTTGGAATGTGGGGGTGGCCCGAGGGTCCAATAACTGCCAGCATATAATTTTGATTTGAGTGCTTCAGTGGATATGCTTTCCTGAAAAAACATGAGCATTTAAGGTTGACTTGGATTTGTAGTCGGCATGTCTCCAAGGGGGACCTGGGAACAGATGTGTTGTCTGCTCTGAATGCATTGGGATCCATCCATGTTTTGCTTACAGAACCCCTTCTGTCTGGTGCACTCTGCCCTCTAAAAGCTTCCTGAATTGCTTTGTAAACAAGGCAGCTACTACAGCTGCAACTGTTGGATTTGGACTTGTGCCAGCTTGAAATTTATCCCTGCCCTGATGCTATATATCTGGGAGCAGGCAAAGTGGATTTTTTTTTTTAAGCATATGGAAGCATTCCCTGAATAAGATTGTATTGAGGGTAAAGGAGCTCAGATTCCGTAAAACTGCACGCTTTCTCCACGGGTTTATGTAGACTTTGCCTCTTTGCCGCGGGGTCAGATTTCAGCACCTTTCCTTTCCTTTTCCCTAGTTACTTAGTCGGTCTATTGCTTCATTAAAAACTCATCATTCCAATGCCCTTTTTCTTGGTGGGCCCTGTGGGTTCAAGAGGACTTGATTTAGCCCCTTGAGTGACTGAAGATTGTTTTTTCAAGATTCCTTTCTCTAATATGCTAATATTTAACAATGAAAGAAGAGGAAAAAAAAGCAAAACAAAATGAAAAACCAAAAAACAAAAAAGGGATAAAGTGGAGAATTCGATTTCTTAAGAAATCTTGTTTGGGGATTAGCCCTACCTGGCAGTCGCTTCAGTGACTACATGCAACGGGATTTCAGGATTTCACATTTCCTTTGTATACAGAGAGGTGTAGCGACGGCATCTCCTTTGAGTGCCAAAACGCCTGTATTCTTGCAAAAATTGAAGTTTAGTTTTGCTCGATTATATTCTTAGCTTGTTGATGAGTTTTCCATTTATGCCTCTTTCTTTGTCTTCCCTTATCTAGCTTTTGAAGTCTTCTGCTGAGGTGGACTCCTTTATGCCTTCTCACTAGATCAGTATTAAAAAAAAAAAAAAGTGCACTGTTCATCTCTTCGTATACTTTATGACTTCCTGGGCTTCTTTTTTGACCTCTTTGAACTAATGGTGTGTGACACTGGGCAACTAGAGTTAGTATTTGCCAGTCTGTCTGCTTTTGGTTTGTTTCATGTTACCGGATTAGAACGCAAATCTATTTCATGTTAGTAACAGCAGAAAGCACAAAATCTTGGCAGTTCCTGCCAATATTCTCTTTTTGGAACAATTTCAAAATGTAACATTTCTGTTTAGAGTAAGTATTTTCTGGCCAACATCTCTCCCTGCCCCCACCTTCTGTGCAATGAAATAATGCTGACTTCAGGTTTTGATTATTTAGAAGGCCTTCCACAGAAAAGTGATGTCTTAACTAATTTTCTTGGAGTAGAGTTGATTCTGAGTAAGTGCTAGAAGGAGGAGCTACATAGAACCCTTGTGATTGCAATATGGCAGAGTAACAGGAGGATTAAGTGAGATTTCCTAGGATTAGGATGGGAGCACACCTTTCCCACGTCACGTAATTTTAGCTCACTGACCAGCGCAGTTGGGAGCTTCTCCACTGCTTTTGGCCGCTCCTTATCGTAGAAGAGTCTAGCCTGCTTGGTGGGATAGAAATCCAGGCCTTCATTGATTTATTCCTTTTGGTTTCAGTCCCAGATCTTGAGCTGTGCAGTGATTTCAGCTCATCAGGGACAGCCAACTAGCAGTAGTATAAAGAAATGAGCTATTGTGCTGGGGAAAAATTTGTTGTTTGAGGACCTAACATTGACACATTTTCTTTAGGTAGAGGAAAGATAGCATGTTGGACTGTTATTTTTTTTTTTAAGGGGGACATCACTGCTTCCTTCTTATTCCCAGTATTCACAAGTAAAAATAAGAAACAGTGTGGCTTTTGTTTAAGCTGTTGCCAATACCAACATTTACCACCTCCTTCGAGTCTTTTAAAGGACTCAGTTTGAACGAAAATTTGCTTAGGGCTGAAACTTGTCGTTCAGTTTCTGAGCCCACGGGCAAATTATTCTCCCTCCCGCCTTTAGAGCAAAGAGAACACGTTTTAGAAATTTGATACTTAAGGGGCTTATTTGCTTTTTAAAATTGCTTATCCTTATTCAATATACAAGAACTAAAACTCTGGCTTTAGAAAACAGCTCGTTATTTCAAAGTGAATCTTGAAATAAAAGTCATCCTCTTGGCATGGGTTTTGGAAACATCCTTGATGTCGACCGTCATCATGTTGGGTGCATATCTAGTTGTTTTAGCAGCGCTTAAAATGCGTGCTCCAACCTTTCTACACCAAGATGCTGCTGGCCCACCCTCCATACCTGTGCTTTGGTTCTTTTTCCTTATGGTGGTGGCAGATTTGCATTGAACTGTCTAGTGGTTCAACCTGAAAGACAGTAAGCCAGGGTTAGGAAACCATGGCACTAAATTTTTTTCCTGTGTGAAATTAATATGTGGGAGGTTCCTGGTCTCATTGTTAGTAAACATTATTAACCCATAGAGCTCTTAGTCTTGGAAAAGTGCAGTGAATAGGTGAATGGGATCTTTTTAGCCTTCACCCAAACCTTTGTAGCACTTCTAAGGCTAGAATGTGTTGACCTTCTAGGTGGTGAATCAGTATAGTTACTTGCGAAAGTCAGTAGCAATACCGCATAACACTTAGTGTGATACGGAAAACCGCCTTTCTTGTATATATACTCTATACTAGATTATTAAATTTTTATCATGCTTCCTCAACCGTGGAGTATTTCACAATTACATATTACTTTTCAACATACAAATTGCACAGTAATGTATAGCCTGACATTCATTATGGAAAATGCAATTGTATTTGGTTATTTAATCTTCGCTAAAGGCATCGTAAGTGATCTGATTTTTTTTTTTTAATCAAATTTCTTTAAAACATCTTAACATTCTGATTATATTCTGGGGTTCTAACATACTCCAGAAGGATCTGTTTAAAATTTTTCTGAATAGAAATCCTTTAGGAAGCAACTGAATAATACGAATGATGAGGGAAGAAGTATTTGGGTACTTTCAAGGAAACAAAAAGCAGCCTTGTTCTTAGAATATGGGGTCTGAAGATAACCTGTATGTTTTTATACCAATATAAAAATCAAGGAAAAGGAAATACCTTAAAGAAAAAACTGCAAAAACCCATCAAAGTTAAGCAAAATCCAATTGAATAATAAAGGCCCATACTTTATTATGCATATTCTTTTTGAACTGATATATTTTGCATTTATAGAAAAACTCATAGAAAATAATATAGGAGATACATGCGCACACCTGGCTTTGTCACATCTTAATACTTCACCATGTGTGCAAACTCTGTTTTGCATTTGCCTTTCCCTCACCTCTTTCCAAGGGTTAAACTATAATCCTGCATTTAGTGTTTATTACTTCCTTATCTGTGTTAGTCATTTTCCTATAAACATGTGTCCATATATAGTATGCAGTAATTTTGCATGTTTTTAGGAAAGTATTAAAAATAATGATGTAAATACTATCATGCTGCCATATTCTGAAATTTGGTTTTTACCTTCACCCTTTATGTGTGAAATTTATTCATTTTGATGCATGTAGCCCTAGTTTGTTTATTCTCACTGCCGTATGTTATTCCACTTTGTGAATATACCACTATTTATTTCTTTATTTGCCTTTTGATGACCATCTAGGTTGTTTCCAGTTTTTGACTCTTATCCCCACTGATAGGATGAACGTTCTTGTATGGAGTGCCCAGTACAAGTCTTCTGCTTTTGAACACCTGTGGGAATTTCTCTAGGCTACTATCCGGGAGTGGAGTTACTTTGGACACCCCCCACTTTTCTAGATAAAACAATCTATCTCTTTCCAATGTGATCGTGCTCTCACAGGTGCAGTGTGAGAGCTTCAGTTGCTTCCCATCTTCTCCAACCCTGGTAGCACCAGATAATAAAACTTTTTGTCAATTTGATGGCAGTGAAAAGATATCTCCTTGGTTTAATTTGCATTTTCCTGGCTCGTGAGGTTGAGTATCATTTCATATTTACTGGCCGTTTGGGTTTTCTCTTCTGTCAGTTGCCTGATCAGATCTTTTCTGTTTTTCTATTGGATTGTTTTGTCTTTCTGTCTGATATGTGGACATTCTATATGTTCGGAATCCTAATCCATTGTCGCTTATGTGCATTTCAAGTGTATGGCTTGCCTTTTTACTTTCTTTATGCTATCTTTTGTTGTACAAAGTTTAATTTTAATGTAGGCAAACTCAAGGTCATGAAAATGCCCTCTCTTTTTTCTAAGAGTTTCAGAGTTCTGTTTTTTACTTTCAGTTAACAGATCAGAAATTTTTGTGTATGGCATGAAGTAAGGATCTAATTTTAATTTTTTCCATGTGGATATCTGATTGTCTCAGTGCTGTTTTTTTTTTTTTAAAAAAGCATTTCTCTTTTTCTTTTAAAGAATTTTTTTAAAAATTTTAACATAAAAAAATAACTTCAGACTTGCAAAAAGTTTCAAAAATCACACAAAAAATACCCATAGGGCTTCCCTGGTGGCGCAGTGGTTGAGAATCTGCCTGCCATTGCAGGGGACACGGGTTCGAGCCCTGGTCTGGGAAGATCCCACGTGCCGCGGAGCAACTGGGCCCGTGAGCCACAACTACTGAGCCTGCGCGTCTGGAGCGTGTGCTCCGCAACAAGAGAGGCCGTGATAGTGAGAGACCCGCGCACTGCGATGAAGAGTGGCCCCCGCTTGCCGCAACTAGAGAAAGCCCTCGCACAGAAACGAAGACCCAACACAGCCATAAATAAATTAATTAATTAATTAAAAAAAAATACCCATAGACCTTTCATCCAGGTTCCCCAATTATTAGCGTCTTGTATAACCAAAGTGGGCTAAGGGCTATTGGCCACATTTTCCCACAGAGTTACTGTCTTAAACGTTGCCATTTTAGCATCTATTCTTGCTTGTGGTGTTTGCCATATGTTTTTCTATTTCCATAATTCTTCTACATTTATTTATTGGAATTATATTGGCACCACTTATTGAAGAGTCCATTTTTTCTTCACTGTCTTATCCTTTTACCTCTATACTGATTTAGAAATCTACATTTCTGCTGGAAGCTGCCAAGTCCCCTTCTTTAGGAGTTTGTACCATTTTGCCTTCTCACCAGCAGTATACAAAGGTGCTGCTTCCCCTTAGTTTCACAAAGTATGTTGTCAAACTTTTGGATTTTTGCCAATCTAATCAGTGAAAAATGAATGCATGTCTCTTATTATGAGTAACATTAAGTATCTGTTCATATGTTTTGGGCCATTTTCACTTATTTTTCTGTATATTTCCTGTTCAAATCTTTTGCCTATTTTGGGGTGAGGAGTGATGTTGATATTTTTCTTTTAGATTTTTTTAAGGAGCTCTTTGTATGTAGGGATATTACCCCTTTGTCCATGATAAGTTGCAAATATTATTTTTTTCAAGTATGTGATTTGTCTTTTGACTAGTGTATTTTTATTTTTAAATAAACTTTTATGTAGACAAATTTGTTAATCTTTTATTATTTTTGTCTTATTTTTAGTTATTTATTTTTTTATTGCGGTATAGTTGATTTACAGTATTATATTGGTATCAGGTGTACAACATAGTGATTCAATATTTTTAAAATCTTTTGTTATTTTTGGAGCTGCCTTTTCTCATTCTCAGTTTATAATGGAGTTCACGCAAGTTTTCTTTCTCTCGATAATTGTGTGATTTTATTTTTAAATTTAAATATGTGATTCATTTGGAATGTATTCTGGTATATAATGTGAGATATAAATGTAATTAAATTTTTTTCCAGTAGCTACCCAGTTGTCCAAACACCGTTTATTAAAAAGTCCATTTTTTTTCCTTCATTGATTTGAGGTGGTACTTTATCATATACTAATTTTCCATGTATACTTGGGTCAGTTTCTGAGCTTTTTGTTTTGTTCCATTGGTCTGTTTACTTATGTAACAAACCACACTATTTTACTTACAGAAGCTTTCTAATATGTTACACTATTTAAAGGTTTAGCCCTATCCCCATCCCAACATACAACATAGACACACACACACACACACACACACACACACACCCCTTTTCTGTCTCGGATTTTCCTGATAGCTCTTTGTTGGGTTTGTTTGTTTTTAACTTATTTAGTTTTTCAATTTTATTACCAACAGATCTAGTTGGCATCCAAATAGTTGTAATTTTTTTTGCTATTTCCAGAGACTTTCTTTGCCATCTAGTACTGACCAATTTTTTATGTGTCATTTATGCTTAAAAAGAATGTGTCTTTTCTATATGCTGGGTGCAAACTTTTGTACATATATTGCACACATTTTTAAGAATTTAAAGTTTATGTGGGTTCTGAAGCAATTTGAAGTATATTTAAGCTTCAGGGATATCCTGCAGCCCAATCTTGCGTCAGATATTAGTCATAAGGTCAGTGGGTGGATTGCAGGAGGGCTGTGAACCCACCAAAGCTATGTGAAAGAGATGTCTATATGTAGTTTTCTGGAGAGAAGATTCATTAGGCTTTTAAAGTCTTCTGTCATCTCAAAAAAAATAAAGACTGTGATGGTAAATGGGATCATTTCCGTAATTTCTCTTTCTGATCTTTTGCTGTTAGTGTATAGAAATGCAGCAGATTTCTGTGTATTAATTTTATATCCTGCAACTTTACTGAATTCACTGATGAGCTCTAGTAGCTTTCTGGTAGCATCTTTAGGATTTTCTATGTATAGTATCATGTCACTGCAAACAGTGGCAGTTTTACTTCTTCTTTTCCAACTTGGATTCCTTTTATTTCTTTTTCTTCTCTGATTGCTGTGGCTAGGACTTCCAAAAGGAGTTTGGGATTAACATATACACACTACTATATACAAAATAGCTAACCAACAAGGACCTACTGTGTAGCACAGAGAACTATACCCAATATTTTGTAATAACCTATAAAAGAATCTGAAAAAAATATATATATATATACATATATATAAATATATATATGTATATATATATATAAAACTGAATCACTTTGGTGTACACCTGAAACTAACACAACATTGTAATTCAACTATACTTCAATAAAAATAATACTGTTCTAAGTTAAGGTGAATGGAATTTAAATATTCAGTAATGAAGAATGAGAGTCGGCCTTGAAAATTGAGAGATATGAAGAACTAGCTCTTCTTATACTGTCATGCTCAGGATCTATTGATTGTAAAATGAAAGTATATTTTAATATTTTGTTGATAAAGTTTCTAGGAAGTCAATATCCACATTTACAATAATGATGTGTTCTCTCATCTTTCTTTTAGGTAAGTGGCTGTCTTATGCTTGAACGCATCAACTTCAGAATGGGTGGAGGTTTGAGGGTTCCCTCTGTCGTCTCGATGCTGTGGTAGTAAGTTATGGTTGACATGTGTGCTCTGGTCTGGTGTGGGCAGGGGTGTTGCCTTGACAAACTAGATAGTTTCCTATAAATCCTTTGCCTCTTACTTGTACATGTTAATTAAGAACTCTTTGTATGTGTAGTCTCTGAGATTACAGGGAAGAACTAAAAGCCAGGGTTCCTGCTTTCAAGAAGACTGAATTTCAGTAAGGATATAGCAGAAAGAATTTGAGTTTTGGAATTGTATTGGGTTTGGATTTCACACAGCTGCTTCATCAGACTGCTGGGAAGGTTAAATCAGGGAATAACTGTGTTTATCACACTGTTCCAGCATGTAGATTTGTCTCTCATTTCTTCTTCTCAACTCCAGCTCTTTATCCAGAGTCTTAGAAGAAACAGCAAGGTTTAGAAAGCAAGAAAATAGAGATCGGCTGTCCTCCTCTTATCTGAAGTGTCTTTGGCTGAGAGTCAGGGAATCTTGGAGATCAGGCGCCAAAGGATTTTGTGAAGGAATCTGTAGTGGGTCTAAGAAGGCACTTTCCAAAGCAGCAAACATCGCCTTGAACTTCATGTCACACTAGAAAAGCCTAGTTAAGTGTGGCTTAGGTGTTGGTTCACAAGTGGGCCTTAGTGGAATCCCTGAGAATATGCTAGAACATTATGTTGGGAAAATATTCCTTTGTTTAATCTAAGATGGAATTCAAACAAATGACTAAAGAATGTAAGCTGAGGTCTTTTGATCTCATGTGATTTGTTAAATAATTGTCACATTGTTGTGTTCAGAATTATCTAGCTATCTGTCTTAGTAAACAGAAGAGCGAGATTCACTGAGAAGGGGAAGCGTCCACAGTCTGGTTTGGAAAGTGGAAGGGAACTGTGCCTCAGCTGGAAAGACACAAATCAGAAAAGGCAGAGGGAACTGCACAGGCAAAATGCAGCTTAGTTGGTGCGGCTCAGATACCTCTTAACAATGGCAAAAGTCCTAACCAGAAATGTCCCTCTCTAAGGAGAGGCTGGGGCCAAGGGAGACTACAGTTCATTGCACATTCAGAGATTAAAATATCTCCAAATTAGTTCCAGTGAATCATTTTAAATTATTTTAAAAGCTCTTTATATTTTAATCAGAGCCTATTCATGACCAGTTAATTTGGATGGTATGTTCTAAAATTACTTTCCTCCAATGATGTGTTGTGCCATTGCCTTAGAATGCAGAAACCTCATGGAAGATGGGAGTAGGGAAGTTTGAAAGTACCAAGGGGCTGTCCATCTTTGTTAAATGTTAACCTTACGAGAGGATTAAAATTTTGTTCTTGCCACCTGATTTAGAATGGATCATGTTAAAATCGCTACTTTTGTAGAGTAAGGCTAGATGATTCCACAAGGTGCCAGAGGTCTAGCAATGTGCCCACTTTCCCAAACACTCAGGGAAGACTGGATGCTATGACATTGCTCTAGTACATGCGTCTTTAGACTTGGGTGTAGACTTTGGTTTAGTGACGTACTGCTTTAGCAGCCTTTGATAATCTCAAAATGTTTATCCACCGTTTTGCTAATCTTTCCTGCAGTTAGTGCAACAGCAGGCCTTGTTAAGGGAAGTTTTAAATGCATGGAACACTTCCTTAGTCATTAAGGTGAACATCATAGAGTACAATGTTCTTTATTGTCACTTTAGAAGAAATAGAGGCCTGTATGGATTGCATGTTGACCCCAGGTGGACTTTTATGTCTCATGCTTAGCAGTCCCTTTCTGCATCCACCATCCCATATCTTTTTTTTTTTTAAGCTTGGTAAATTAATAGATTTTAATGTTAATTACAGTATTTTTAAATTGTTCCTTACAATTTTATATATACCCCCTGCCCGTGTCAGATCATATGTGTGTTGTGAGGGCACATCCCATGCCTTATACATGCCTTGTGTCTTTAGCAACATCCAGTTAATTGATACATTATGAACATGACGAGACTATGGATTAATTTAGCTCAAAACTCTCTCTTTTCCCGTTGCCTTATATTCTTTTTTTTTTTTCTTTAACATCTTTATTGGAGTATAATTGCTTTACAAGGTTGTGTTAGTTTCTGCTGTATAACAAAGTGAATCAGCTATACGTATACATATATCCCCATATCCCCTCCCTCTTGCGTCTCCCTCCCACCCTCTCTATCCCACCCCTCTAGGTGGTCACAAAGCACCGAGCTGATCTCCCTATGCTATGCGGCTGCTTCCCACTAGCTATCTATTTTACATTTGGTAGCGTATATATGTCCATGCCACTCTCTCACTTCATTTCAGCTTACCCTTCCCCCTCCCTGTGTCCTCAAGGCCATTCTCTGTGCCTGTGTCTTTATTCCTGTCCTGCCCCTAGGTTCTTCAGAATCTTTTTTTTTTTTCTTAGATTCCATATATATGTGTTAACATACGGTATTTGTTTTTCTCTTTCTGACTTACTTCACTCTGTATGACAGACTCTAGGTCCATCCACCTCACTACAAATAACTCCATTTCGTTTCTTTTTATGGCTGAGTAATATTCCATTGTATATATGTGCCATATCTTCTTTATCTATTCATCTGCCGATGGACGCTTAGGTTGCTTCCATGTCCTGGCTGTTGTAAATAGTGCTGCAGTGGACATTGTGGTGCATGGCTCTTTGAATTACACCATCCCATATCTTGATACATAGACTTTTCATTGTGGGGAGAGGGCAACGTCATTTCCTGGAAGCTGTTCCTTTTGTGGTCAACTAAGGTAGAGGAGCCGTTCTCTTCAATATTTCCATGCTTTTACCCCCAAAGTGTTGGTTCAAATGGTCAGAATCCATCTTGGGATGTTGCGTATTACCCATTAGTTACCAGTCTTCTGCAGGGGAAGAATTAAAACAGAAGAGAGCTAGACAGGATGAGTTTTTAAATTCTAGCACTGAGTAGCAACTGCTAGTCAAGATTTTTTTTGGCGGTTTGTTAGAATCTCATTTTAAAGCAATAACACACTCAGAGTTGTATTCAAACACTGAGATAAATGCATCAACCTCAATTCATGGTTTTGTTTTTTTCCATGTAGCTGCTAATTATTGAACATAACGAGGCTTATTCATAATTTCTTTTCTCCTTCTTGATAGCCATAATCTTGTATTTGTGCTGCTGTCATTCCCATGGTAACAGACTCATGTCTGAAGCATCAGATTATTAAATACAGAACAGTACATTAGAATAATGCTAAGGTTCTGACTTAACAGAGAGACTTTCACTCTGGGGCAAACTTCAAAAAAGAGAACACTTATACAAAAAGCAATTTACTCGACCAGTAATATTTAGTATTCCCATAGCTATTATGGAAGAGATTTGTTTGAATTATAGCCTCTTCCTTCCTGGCCCATCATCTCTTTTGGCTTTGCAGCCAAGTCTTAATCTGGTGTTTATGATGTCAGTCTGTTGCCATGGGACTTATTCTGTCACAGATGCATCGTGACTTCACTGCAGGATAGAGGCAGAAGAAAATTTAGGGCAAAAGAGAACAACTCTAATGTTAATTTCTAGCATATCTGTTCTGCCAAGAAGTATTCCCTTCACCTTTATGTGCTATTAAAAAAAAAAGTTAGTTAAGCAGTGCTTTGTCGAAGGTTGGTCTGTCATAAACGTCGATGAAATCACCAGAATGCCAAAAGCCAGCCCAGAGGAAAAATGTTATGCAGCTTGACCTTAGGTCTTTGAAGAGTGATCCAGATTTATTTGTTTAATCCTATGCTACAGTAAGGAAGCAAACCATGTTTGTAGCACATAAATTGATGCACCGATTTTCCTGATTTTCTCTAAGAGAATTTCTTGTATCTTAATGGGATGTGATCGCACACACAAGGATGTGCTTCTTGCCTCATGCCCTTTGCTTCCACCACCATTAGCAACTGTGTCTTTACTATTCACGGAGATCTGTGGAAGCACTGCCAAACTCAGAGTGTCTTTGAAGCCAAGTTTTATAGTGCTCATAAGCATGTTAGCATTATAGTCCCTCTGGGGCCCCTTCATCATCTGGTATCTGGGACATTCTCCCATTTGGATGGCATAAAAATAATCCATACTCTTTCCTAGGGATGACAGATTTCCGCAGATTGAAGCTAAGTACATAGGTGGTGCTCTGTACGTGATGAACTCTATGAATGTCGTGAACCAATAGTGCAAACAGAACACATGCACCTTTAACCATTTTTTCTTTTTTAGAGATATAGGACATAGAAAGAGCCAGAGGGGAAGAAAATGATATGTAATGAGTAAGATCTTCTGGACATCTTTAAGTTATATGTACAATCAGAAAATTAGCTTCAATAAGTCCTTTTTTAAATGGAATTAAGGGTTTAGGATATTCTTCTTTCCCTCCTTCTCCACGTTTATACTTAATAGATAGAGAGGGTTTTAACGTTCGTTCCCTTATTAGAAGAAAAACTAAGGTAGGCAAGGCTAAGCAAATTCACGTTCTTCAAACATCTCTTTCTAATTGCTGCCAGCTTGTCACTAGAAAGCTGTGATAGTCACCTTGGAATCTGCATCACCTCATTTTGAGTTTATGATAAGACTCTCTCCCTTCTGCTTCTTCACCCAAATCAGCATCCTTCTCAAAGGAATGATGCTGTGCAGTATAAACTCATGTCAGCATAACGTGCCATGTACCTTGATAATGATTTTTTCCAGCATGTTGTTGAGCCAGCTTCAGTAATGGCTGTGAGTACATGTGTAAATGATTTTCTTTAAAAAAGCAGAGATTAATGCACTGGTTGAGTGGTATTTCTTTTTTTTCTCTTTTTCTCTTTCTTTTCTTTTTTAATTCCCTGGGATGACATCTATGGTAAATCTCAAAGGAGACAGAAGAATTTACTCGGTTTTCTATACTTTGTGTCAGTGGTTCCCGAACCTGTGGCGCTTCAAAAACTCTGATGCCTAATTTCATTCCTCAGAGATTGTGGTCTACACTACTATATGTAAAATAGATAACCAACAAGGACCTACTGTATAGCACAGGGAATATACTCAATATCTTACAATAATCTATAAGGGAAAAGAATCTGAAAAAGAATAATATATATGTATATATATATATATACACACACACACACACATACATGAAACTGAATCATTTTGCTGTACACCTGAAACTAACACAACATTGTAAATCAACTATACTTCAATTAAAAAAAAGAGGAAAAAAAAGAGCTAAAAGCAAGTGGGACAAAATGTTAGTAATTGTCAATTCTGGACATGTTACATGTGTTGATACATGTTAAAAAAAAGATTGTGGTTCTAATTGTTTGGGGGTGGGACCTGGGCTTTGGAAATTTTAAGAGATCTCCAGATGATTCTAATATCCAGACAAATTTGGCAACCCTCTGCTTTATCTGTAGTAATGGCTGAAAATTAAAATGTCAAGGACGAGTCGAACTATCACAGATATGTTTGATTTTTATAAATCTGCTTTGTCTCTCCTTACTTTATGCTGAATCTCCCTGGTATTCTCTCACTTTTCTCTTTCATAAACACACCAATAAAATAATCCAAAAGTTCTGACCCACTATTTTGTCTCTTTCTTCTGGAATGAGAACAGTGGGCGGGCAGTAATTACCTCTGATGTTTTCTTTGACATGCTACATTTGTCTGTTAAAAAAAATTGACTCCAAAATTTTAGAACATTTTGAATTAAGACTACGAAAGAAAAACAAAGCACACGGCTAGTAGGGAAAAGAACAGAGTTCCTGTTTCAGAAACTTGATTAGCAGTGGAAATTGAACTTGAGTTTTTGACATTGGGTTCCACATGATGCACCACCGTGCTCAGCCTGTATGAAAATTGTTTTCCTTAAGCTCTTTATAAATGATGAGATGACATTAAAAGAATTGTTTAATCATGTTTTCGTTTTTCAATATGTAATGCTAGAGGAGAAGAGGAAAAGTAGATTTCTTCATCTCATAAAACAAAGTACCTTTGCAATAAAGTTCTGTCTAAAACTTAACCCGGCATTTTTTCATTTACCTTGGTTATTGCTTTTCACGTGTCTTGTGGTTCTTGTAAACATGATTTTCCCTCTGGAGCTAGATTCAAAGCAAAGGTTATAAAGGAAAGTCTTGGTATCCAAGCATCATGCTCCTATTGTTTAGCCTTAAGAAATAGATTTGAGCTTAAAAGGAAAGTAATAGGTTTGCTTGAATTTTCTTACCTTTTCTTCGCAGTTGCTTTTACTGCCTCTATGGATAGCCCTAAAACTTGGTTTAGATAGAGATCTGATGTAATTTCATGAAGCAGTGCTGTCAGATGACTGCAAAGGATGTTCATATTTGTTGACACAGTCCTGTAGATTTCCAAAGGGCATGAGCAGATGTTAGTCTGTAGGTCTCTATCTGTAAGCGCAACCGTCTTCTTTGTTTTGAATGTTTAAATTTGTTTTAGAATGGTTTAAATGATTACTTTGCCTGTACAGATTAAGAAAAAGGGCTTTCCTAAGAGCTTGGGTAGTTTTTCTTCTGACCATCTATAAAGATAGAGTTATTTTTATAAATTCAGCCTTTTCCTAGCAGATGATTTATAGCTGTGATCAGTGACTCTATATTTGGCCGATTTATTGAAAAGTCCATTTATTATCAATAATTTTAGTTTATATTCGTGGAGAAGGACAGTGCTAATGCCATAAATGTTTTGTATTTTCTCTTTTTTTTTTTTAGACTTCCTCTTTTATAGCTATGTGACTTAGGAAATAAAATTTACAACATTCCCTGCCTAAAGATTCCCTGTCTAATTTCATATTGAATTTTAAAAGAAAAATTCTAAGAATATACTTTTGGAATGAAAGGACCCTATAGAGGTTATTCAGGACTGTGGTTTCTTAATTTCTGTTTTTTATTTAAGGGGATTAAGGGTGTTCTATTTCTTAAGAATGCTACTTTTGTGTTTTTGCAGATGTTACTAACATTTGCTCGGTTTTTTCA
Organism: Balaenoptera musculus; assembly: GCF_009873245.2. Taxonomy (NCBI): domain Eukaryota; kingdom Metazoa; phylum Chordata; class Mammalia; order Artiodactyla; family Balaenopteridae; genus Balaenoptera; species Balaenoptera musculus. The sequence continues at coordinate 17,006,690 of NC_045792.1, forward strand.
AGTCTTTTCTTTACAAGATTTTCTTCTTCTTGCTAATATTGACAACTCTTAAAAGCATATTTTGTCTCAACTCTTCTATGAAATCTTTCTTTCATTTAAATTTTTTTTCTATTATATAGGTGGAACATGTTTAAAATAAATAAGAAAATTCATAAAAGTATAGTGTAGAGAATAAAATTCATCTATAATCCTACCTCGGAGATAAATACTCTAGATAATAGTATTTTCTGCCTTCCTTGAATATTGCCCTCCATGGTTCAGAACAGATTGGCTTGCTTTCATTTATTTGCCATCGTATTATTCACATTCTTGTCTTTATAAAAGTTCTTCAAGCATACATCTTAAAGACTGTATAATAATTAATTTAGTGGCTGGACCATAATTGACTGAACCATTTCTCCATTATTAATCCCCTAGATTGTTTCTAGAATTTTGCTGTTATAAATAATGCTTTGATGAACATCTTTGTATTTGATCTTTGTCTATATTTCAAAGTATTTCTTTGGAATAAGGTTTCACAAAATGAAATTCCTAGGTTAGAGATATGGACCTATTTAGCTCTAAATTCTTATTTCCAAATTATTCTCTAGAATTGTTGTTTTAATTTCACTCCTACTGGCTGGGAATGACCGTTTTACTGCACTGTCATTGTGCTGTGAAGTTTTAGTTTTAAAAATCTTTGCTAATTACCCAGTGGAAAAAAAATCTCGTTTTGTTTTATTGTTTATCTGATATTAGTGAGTTTATTTTTCTTAACCATTTGCTGGGCTTTTTTTAGCAGCTGTTGTTTAGGTTCTTTACTCATTTCTGAGTCAGTGTTTGAGCAGTGGGAGGGGGGAGAGAGAGAGAGTGTTTGTGTGTGTGGTCTTTAATCAATGTAAATAGGCTTTTTATAGTAAAGATAATAACCCTTTATCTGACCTATTACAACTGTTTAAAGATTCCCTGCCTAATTTTTGCCTTTTCTGTTTGAATAAGAAGAGCTTTAAGAAATCATTTAGCTTAATGAATGATTCATTCATTTAACTGACATTTATTGTGTGTCTATTATGTACTGGACACCGAGGTATATTAGTGAACTAAACAGACAAATACCCCACCCTCTGTAGAACCTACAATCAGGGAGGGCAGAGGAAGGGGTGAGTGAGAAATAAGCAATTAACGTAATAAGTGAGCAAATTATATAGTGTTTTGAGTGTGAGAACAACTATGGAAAAAATAGAGTAGGGTGAGGGGGACTGGGAGTGCTTGGGTGGGGTTACAGTTTTAAATGGGATGGTCAGCATTGGGCATAATGAGAATGGGACAGCTGAACAAGATTTGGATTTATTGTTTTTACTTTTGTAGAACTCTTTATTCTTAGTGGTGGTATTGTCCCTGTAGCCCTACTATTCTGTTTTCTTTCTTTCTTTCTTTCTTTCTTTCTTTCTTTCTTTCTTTCTTTCTTTCTTTCTTTCTTTCTTTCTTTCTTTCTTTCTTTCTTTCTTTTTAAATAATCAAGTTTAATTCTGTGCTATGCAGGTTATCTCTTTTCTGGGATGGCCAACGGAAATCCATCACCTTGGTCCAGAACCTTCCATACACATTGCTGGAGGGTTTTTGAAGCAGGTCTTTCTGTCTGAATGCCTCTGTTGGTAGGTACTCTGCTTTTTATCGGGGCCGCACCAGCTGCAGCACCAGAGCGGTGGCTTTGTGGCCTCTGCACATCAGAATATGTAGAGCTTTAAAGAAGCTTTATAAATGTGGAGAGTGGGGAGGCAAGCGGTAAAACTGGAGTGAGATTTATTCATCACTTGGTAAGAAATAGTCTAGTCTATCCCACAGTAAGTCCCAGTGTTACATTCTGTTTCAGGGGAAAACAGGAAGGACAGTGAAGGGAGTGAATTTTCACTTTTCATTATTTATGTGTTGAAATTGCAGGGGTTCCCCCTTCCCCCTCCTCCTCTTCTTTTTTGCCTTTTCCTTCTCCTTTTATTTCTACCCCTTTTTCGTGCTTAATTTTAGAATTTGATAATGTTGCTGGGTGTTATTCATTCTCTGGCATAACCATTGCAGTTGCTTCTTGGAGCTGTGTTCCCAGTCTGTTCATATTTGAGAATGGTACTATGTTGTTTTGTCATGCATCACTCAAGTCTGAAAGGCCATTGTAACCGTTTTGCTGATAAAGAACATGAATGCAAAGAAGAAATAGTGGTAAACTAGACAGCCCTCAGAGTTGTGCTGCCTTAAAAGGGAACATGGGATCATAGAGACATTCTTTATTTCTGTTCATTCAAATTGATGAATTCTTTAAATTGTATGTCTAATTCTCATTTTTTATAGTTAAGTGCAGATAGGTTATAAGATTCTAGAAATTAATGCACATTGATTTCTTTCACAAGTTTGGAGACAATTGTTGATTCATAAAACATGGCAGGAACTTTGGGTAATTGTCAATTGTCTATTTTTCTTCTTTGCATTCCTATTGCTTTGCTATTGCAGTCATTAAATTGGTTCAATTTGAAATCTGAATGAGAAATTAGTGTATTTTTATGAATGTACCTCACATAAACTTTAAATGAAGTGTTTGAGTTTTTCATCCAAATCAGGTTGGCAAAAGAATGTTAATTATTTCATTGACTGAGTTATGAGGTTCAGTCGAAGTTCAAGGTTACTCACACCAGAGTATATTGAGAAATAAATGTAATTAAATGTTTCCAAATGTGCGTATCTCAAACAGGAACTGAGCTCTAATAATTGTTTAATCGAGAAGCTTCCTCTTTTGTTTACCGTACTCACTTCTCTTAAAAACCCCATTAAAAAAAATAGCCTGACCTTTTGGCAGTGACTGTGGGAGCCTCACATGCTGTTAGAAAATGAATGGTGGTGTGTTTCCGTTTTCTGTTCAACCTTTCAGTTAACCAAATGTTTACATCTCATCATCTTCGCCTACTTTTTAAAAGCTCTGAAGTTTTCTCCCCCCTCCCCCTCCCTCCCTCCCTCTCTCCCTCTTTCCCTCCCTCTCCCTCAACACACATGTACACACACATCTCCTGTCTCTACCTTCCCTCGCCCCACCGATGAATACCACAATGAACCCTATATGCAGAGGCAAGTTCTCTGCCAGAATAAGTGGGCTGGTCCATTTCCACCTGTGGAACACCAGAGCTGCTGACCAGGACCGAATTGAAGGATTTCAGCTAGAATGTGTGCTCTCCGGCATCTGAGCAAGAGTAGTGAGAAGTGTACTTTCGAGCTTAGCCAGGTACGGTGCGGTAGACTGAGGCCACCACCATGCGCTAGTCCCTGTTGGTGCCCTGCTTCTCGTTTTCCCCTCCTTCGAGGTTGGGTGTGTGTGCGGGGGTGGGATGGGATGGTGTAAAGTAATCTCACCATCTTCCTGTGACTCAGAATAAGGGGAAAGGAGGCATCTGCGGCTCATGAGTGTATGGTTCACCACCTTAAGTAAGTTCTACTAGAGACCACCATCTCCTAGCATGACTCCCAATTTCTCTCTTTTATTTCCCATCTTTGGGACCAGAAGTAGCTCAAATTAAATTTGGATGGTTGAGGGAACTATATTCAAAGTCCTGTGATAAGCCATAATGGAAAAGAATATGAAAAGGAATGTATCCATCTATATATATATGTGTGTAACTGAATCACTTTGCTGTACAGCAGAAATTAACACAACATTGTAAATCAGCTATACTTCAATAAAATAAATTTTAAAAAATAACTAAAGAAATTTGGATGGTCGGACATCCACAGTAAGTATTTCCTTTTTACAGCAGGTGTCCCTGAAGAACTAGTTTAATAAGTAAATTAAGCTTATTTCTTTTTACTTCTATTATATTATTATTCTAAGAATAAACCTTATTTTTATCATAACATTGTAATACAAACATTACATATCTGAAACCTACAGAAAGCAGAAGGGAAAAAAGTCCTCAGTAAGCCATCTCTGGGGGAGATGACCAGTGTTGGCATTTTCTTGTGTTTCTTTGTAACCTTTTTTCTATGGTTTTTTTTTTCTCTTTGTCTGCTTTACCTACATGTGGTCATGCTATATATCATCTTTAATCCTGTTATTTTCACTTAATATTATATAACATATTTCCGATTGTTATTATAAACTTTTGTACACACATTTAAAGACTGCATAGTGTCCTTTTTTTAAAAAATAAATTTATTTTATTTATTTATTTTTGGCTGCATTGGGTCTCCATTGCTGCTCCTGGGCTTTCTCTAGTTGCGGCGAGCAGGGGCTGCTCATCATTGTGGTTCGCAGGCTTCTTATTGCGGTGGCTTCTCTTGTTACAGAGCACGGGCTCTAGGTGCGTGGGCTTCATAGTTGTGGCATGCAGGCTTCAGTAGTTGTGGCTCGTGGGCTCTAGAGCACAGGCTCAGTAGTTGTGGTGCACGGGCTTAGTTGCTCCGTGGCATGTGGGATCTTCCTGGACCAGAGATCGAAGCAGTGTCCCCTGCATTGGCAGGCAGATTCTTAACCACAGCGCCACCAGGGAAGCCCCTGCATAGTGTTCTTTTGAATTTACACAGCATAATTTAATTAACCATTAACCCCAGTTTTTTTAAAAATACATATGGTATATTTTTTGCTTTTATAAACAATACTGTAACAAACATCTTTGTGCATAACACTTTCTCCACATTTAGGTGATCTTAACAGAGACAAAGTATGAGATAAGTATGAGATTAGGAACACTGCATCTGTCATTTTAAATTCACTGGGTTGTATGCAAGAGGAGGTTGACTTTTTTTTTACTTTTTTGGGAAATAGTTTCAAACTTAATGAAAAGTTGCAGGAATAGTACAAAAAACACCCATATTCCCTTTATACAGATTGACCTCTTGCTGACCTTGGGCTGTGTATGCTTTATGGTTTGTGTGTATGAACATCCCTTCCCTCTGTTCTCTTTCCCCATCTTTCGCTATGCATTTTTTCCCTAAATCATTTGAGAGTAAGCTGCATACATCATGTCCCTTTGCTTCCAAATACTTAAGAGTGTATTTCCAAAGAATAAGAACATTTTCTTATGTAATTACAGTACACTTACTAACTCTAGGAAACTCAACATTGATATAATGCTATAATCTTGTGTCCATATTTCAGATTGGTCAGCTGATCTAATGGTTTCCTTTTTGCCATTAATCCTCCTGCAGTACTAGGTCCATTCCAGGATCACACATTGCATTTCGTTGTTATATCTCCTCTAATGGGGCTGTCTTTGTCTTTTATGACACTGACATTAAAAAATGTATAGGACCCCCTTCTCTCTCTCTCTTTTTTTTTTAATAAAAATGTGCTCATTTGGGTTCATCTGATGTTTCCTCATGGTGAAATTAAGGCTATGTATTCCCAGCTGGAATAATAATTAAGTGACATGTCCTTCTTGGCGTATTACAACCAGAGGTACCCAGTGTCCTTCTGCCCTTCATTGGTAATATTAAATTTGATTATCTGGTCAAGGTGTTAGCTGATTTTTCCACTGTATAGTTACTCTACTTTCCCTTGCAACTAATAAGCAATCTGTGGAGAAATGCAAATATCTTATTCCTCTTCAAAAATTTCCCCTTAGGTTTAACTTCTCTTGATGATTCTTGCATGAACTAGTCTTTCCTATGATGAGTTGGAATTAGAGCATCAACAATTACCAGTCAGCAGTCAGCATTCTCCTTTAAAGAAGAATCCTTCATCCCACCCACCATCCGTCCATCCATCCATCCATTATCTGTCTCTTCTATCGTTGGTATTGACTCTTAGACTCCCCCTTTTTATGGTTTATTACTTATCTTAAATATCTTTGTGCTCAAATTCTAGATTTAATCAATGAGAGCCCCTTCAGGTTGTTTCCTGTGTTCTTTTGATGTGCCCCCACCATTTTTTTTTTCTTTGAGTGCTAACTTTCTTTCTGACATAAGATGTTCTAGTCTCATCTTGTACCTTCTCTGCCATAGCCCTGTAATCAACCATTTCTGTGGAGATTTCTGGTTCCTTTTAGAGGAGAATGGTCTTAGCAACTGATGTTGCAGTGCTAGGTGTGCTACTTACTAACAGAGCAGATTCGCTTCTAGGCCATCTTAGAAGTCAGAGTTAGGAAAAAGACCAGGCGCATGTGTGCTTGCGCACATGTCCGTAGTTTAGAAATTGTGAGTTTGCCCTAGTACTTCCAAGTCCAGACATTTGATTCTCCTTCTTCCACATTGAAAACCCTGGCTCCTAATACAGTTACTCATTTACTCAGTCTTATAGTACGTCTAAACATAGTTCCAGAATTGCTTCACTCATACCACTACGGAAAACAAACTACTAAAAAAAAGTTCAGGACGTGTTTGCTGTTTTCCCTTCATGCCTTCTTAACATGGAGAATATAGTAAAACACTGAGGTCAAACCTGTATCTTTTTCTCCTCTCCTTCATAGTGGTTATGTCATTAATTTCAGGGACATTTGTGTTCATTTGCTTCAGTTTGCTTTCAATTTTAGGTTTTTTCCCCACCCTTGTTTATTTTAATATTAATTTTTGAATATGTAAAACATTAACATGCTTCCCAAGTTCCAGACTCTATATAAAGGTGTAATGCGACATGTATCACTGTAGAAGGTCATGTATTTAAAGGAAATGTGGTCCATTCTCTTAAAGTTTAAAATCATCCCCTTATTTTATCCTTTGAAATTTTTTTTCCTAATCAAGCATATTTCTCAGGAATTCAAAGGGAACAAAAGCCTCTCTTGATTCTCACATCCACCCTAAGTTATTGGTACAGTAGATAATCAGAAGCATTTGGTTCACAGATGGGGAAAGTGCCAGGTAATTTGTGACATGCCCTTTCTTAGCCCCTTTGTCTGTGTATCTTGGGGACTAAGTTCCCTGATTCCGTACACCATTGTTACCTGTTTGGCTTTTTTGTCTCTTTGACTCCTTTATAAACTTCCCAGTGATACATTTCACTAGTTTCCACCATTCTAGTTTCAAAAAAACATCTTTCAGTGGTGGGCATATCAAATGAGTGCATTTTTTTAATAATTAAGCTCCTTATTTAAATATCTTTTGGTTTTTTTTCAACAAGAAGGCTTAAAATGTATTTAATATAAAAAGGCTGGCATATACTCTAGCTCCACATGGGATATGAGTCTGTTCTCCCACTTTGGGTCATGGTGAAATGTATAGTTTTTCTTTATTAAATATTTGGAAATTGTGGACTTGCCCATGAGATATTCTTATATCTTCTTCTTGTTCAAAATTACAATTGGGGTTTATGGAATGATGGATGCACAACAGTTAATCCTGAATGACTAAATGAACTGCCAGATAGCTTCAGGTGAAATGGTGTTCCAGGACAGACTTGATTTGTAGAAATACGGGAACAATGAACTTTGCAGTTGCTCCTTTCAGTTCATCAGGTAATTTTGTTAGAGGTAACCCGTGTAATCTTAATATCAGAATGTGTCCAATTTTGTCCTGTTCTTATATAGGAAAAATCCCAGTGAACAGAAGGAAATAAAGCAGCTTGTACACCAAAAACACTTAAGAATTAGTGTCTGAGAGGCTGTCAGCAAGCTTTATTTGTATTTTTGATACTGGCCAGTTGTGACTCTTGTAAGGCGAAGAATTAGAAATGGATATGAAAGGAGGCTGCCTTTGTGCAGCCCATTAGCTGTTCCGGAGGAGCCTATTTGAATGTTGAAGTCAAGGCTTTATCTACTTGTATTTGTGAGGGTTTTCTGACAAACAGATCGTGAAATTTTCTTGATCAAGTTAACCACTAGTCTAATATGTACCTAACTGAAGTGGATGGCTTGTTTGTGTTTTCTTTTCCTTCAGTCCTTCGAATTTTCCTAGCTATAGCAAAAATTTGGCTTCATATTAGATAGACCTCATATACATTCCAAGATAAACTTAGAACCCATTATTTTGAATGCATGTCTAATAGAATAATTGAGATGATCATCAAAAGTCTGTCCCCTAGTAGTGTCATATTCATGACACTGGACAGCTAGATGGAAGCATTTCTTTGTAGCCTGTTTCAACTATAAGAGAAATGAATAGATGGAGACCTGCGTTAAAAAGGACTCACATATAGGAAAAGCTTTGGAGTTTCTTTAGCATTTTACTCAGGAGCAGCAAATCTTATTTCTACAGTTTTTTATTTTTTAACATGTCACGTTGTTGAGCCTTTTTTTTCCACCTGCATTTAATGTTTGTTGTTTTTGTCTTGTTCTTTTGAATTTTTTAATTGAAAACTTATGTTTCTTTAAGAACCCATTAAAAATAAGTATATGCTGTTCAGCTGGGTGATAAAAACTAAAATGAGTATGAATGTATGTTTTCTGTAAGGGTTCTGAAAGCAATAATGGGATCTCTTTAAGCTCTACTGTATAGGAAGGCGAGTGATCCATCAAAAGCACAGTCTTGGATTTGGGTCTTCTATTTAGATTACGAATGTTAGGAAAGATGGATGGTAAATGTCTTTTAGCTGTATTGTCCCCCAAACATGAAATGAAATCTAAAGACTCTCAAAGAAGGTTTCAATTACACTAGCAAATGACTTGAACAAGGATTTGGGTAAGGGGAGGTCATGGGCCAATGGAATGCCAGTTGTGGATTTATACTGTTTAAAATGAAAACATTATTTCCATTAACCCCTTTCCACTAACACCTCCACCAAAGTTATTTTCAGATTGTATGTTTGTAGGTGTTAGTCATACTTGATAGAAATACCTTATCACTAGTGTGAATTGCACAGCCTGTCCATCGGTGCATTTTTTCCCCTGTCCATCGGTGCATTTTTTCCCCTGTCCAATCCACAATCCAGGGTTTCATTTGGCTAATCCTCTAGAGAGGTACTGGCATCCTTATGTCCTCCAAACTTGATTTTATAATGTAGCAGTAAGCTATCCAGTTGCAAAGAAGCGTTTATAAATGTTTTAATTAAAAACAGAAGAAAGGGATTCTCTGCTGTGATTTTTCCATGATAACGGCTAATCAACTGCCGTATCACACCACGTACTTGAGTTGAGGGAGGGAAAATTCTAGTTTTCAGGGTGACTCTCAATAAATTTGCCCTTAACTGTACATGTGGGTTTGAGTGTGGTTTTTGCCCTCTTATTACACATGGAGAAAAGAGTTGGTAAGCAGAAGAAGCAACATCCTTTTAATGAGTCGGCTATAGTGTGTGCTCAGGACAGACACTTTAAAAGAGCGCCATTAATTTGAATAAAACAGGAGAAAGTAGGTACTTTGTACATCCATAAAGCACTGAAGGGGATAAATCCAATTATCTGTTCAATATTTAATGGCCATAAAGTTAAAAATTTTAAAGGCAGTACCTCGGAGACTGCTTAGTCAATTCTGTCCATATTATTTTTGACATTCAAAAGTCAAGGTAGACTAACCATATTGACAGTAGCACTCATCACATGGGTCTGCCGATTTAGTGGCAGTGATCCTGGGATTTGTACTTCTCTACTCTGATGAAGATCAGTGGCTTTTTTTTTTTTTTTTTTTTTGAGGAACTCTCATGGGCTCTTTGGGGTCTACTGAGCTTCTACCTTTTTTTTTTTTCCAGTTCCTTGCTGTTGGTTCTTGGTATGAAAGGTGTTTAAGGATGACTGATGAAAAAAGCAGAAAACAGAAGAACCAGAATAAAGATCAGCTGTTTGGACTAAATTATTGCTTTTAAAGAAAACAGAGGATTTTAAAAAATATATTTCAAAAATTCCTATCTAAGAAACTCTTTTAGAAATGCCAAGCCTATTTTTACAGATTTTATTTTTTTTGTACCATGCATATTTCCTAAGCAAGTTGTGAAGAAAAATGAGAATTTATTAATTTTGCCACCCTCTATCCATTTCTCTTCTAAAGCTGTATTTAGCTAGTGATGCAGGTGGGCATTGCTCTAACTGTGGTTCAGAGGCAGCTGAATCACGAAGCTTCTAAGAAAATCAATGCACTAGCGACATTTGGAATGAATGTCAATATGACAGAGTGATTTTGTGATATGGTGAAGCTTTATTCTTCTTGCTTATTAGCTAACACAGGATCCTAATTAGGTATTAACATGCTCTCACCTTGTATGGTCCGAACTATAGAAGCATATCTTGTATTTCAGAGAATGTCACTGATAGTTATCTTTTTTACTTACTCTGTTCTATATGTTTCCTTTTGCACATAATGTTCCCCTTTTGTATATCTCCGCTATAGAACTATATGCTCCCTGGTCATTAAATCCCTGTCAATATGGCTTTGGTTGCCTGTATGTAGCTTTTTATTTTTTTATCAAAAAAATTTTTTTAAACTAATACTGTGTGTAGATAAATTTTGACATGATGGAGGTTTACTATTAAAATGTTGTAAAGGAATCACGAAGAAAGACAACCTCAAGAGAGATTAAAGGGCACAAGTTAATATATTGCATGAATTATGAGATGATAAGGGGACATTTGTTTTTGTTTTAAGATACGTAAGCATTTCAAGAAGGTCCTACCTGTTGTGAGTGCTTTTAAGGAGCCTGTGGTTTTCCTTGGGAATACATACAAAGTGCTTTTCTTTTTCTTTCTTATTTTACTGTTCATTTCCCTTGACAAGGACACTTTGTTTCACTCGATTCTCAAATGCAAATTCAGCTTATTCTTGTGGCATGTAGGGTCTCTAAGGATGAGACTTGCTGAAATCTAAAACCGTTTCGCGTTCTTGGATCTTACAGTTTTTAGTAGATTGTTCCTTGTTTTGCTCCAAGTGTCTTGAGTGATTTGGCTGTTGAACCAGCAGAACCCTTTGTTTCCTTAGTTTCCCATAAAGAAAATAAAGGTGAGACAAGAATGATTTCCTGGATAATTCAAAGAGAAGATTTAACATACAAATCCCTAACATGCTACTATACAAGGACTTCCAAATCAGCTTATGTTACAACTCAGCATGATGATTGTTAAACTCATTTATTTTTAAAGAGCTTTTATATGTGATACATGTTAAAAGAGCCAAGAAGAGGGGGACTTTTAACACCATTCTTCTTGAATATGACTCTGAACTTGGAATATATGTGGTGTTTCATTTGTTTGCTCACTTGTGATCCACATAGTCATTAGATTGTAAACTTTCTGATGACAGAAACACTCTAGTGTATGTGTGTGTGTGTGTGTGTGTGTGTGTGTGTGTGTATACATATATATGTATATATGTGTATATATCTATAAGATAGTGTTTCTTTCCTGTATGATTTTTGCCATATCTTTATATTGCCAATATTATTCTTTACATAATATTTCCCTTTAGGTTGATTAATCTTTTTTACTCAACCTCATCCAAATCAGTATTTGGCATGAAATTACAGGTTTTTGGGGGGCTCTGTTTTCTTTTAATACATGTTTAAATTAAAATCTCAAATATTAAACTTTTAAAGTTTTAGGTACCATTTAAAATTATTTCATGTATCATACTTGAGAAACAGTGTCTTAGCCTGACACATTCTCACATTTAGTGAATATTTGTTTCATGTGTGGGGGGGGAATTGATTTATGATGTACTTACTGTGTCAAGTACTGTTTTCAATAGTTTGTATATGTTTTCTCATTTAATCCTGTTAACAACCCCAGTAAAGAAGGTGTTCCCATTTTACAGATAAGAAACCTGAGGCTCCAAAAGGTTAAGTGACATTCCTAAGGTTAAATAGCTTAATAAAAATTAGAACTGAGATGTGAACCCAAGGCCATTGGACCAAAGTCTGTGCTGTTTTTGCTACATGTTGCTGACTCCCTGTTGACTAATAAGGTTAATGAATTAACCTTATGCATTCATATAATGGTTGGCTTTACCCATTGTTACTCCTCTGTGGTGGAAAGATACTTTCCTCTGAGTGGTGTTTATAGATTGTGATGTTCCTCTGGAATTGCATTTTGCATGACCTTGAAAGTTGTTGTTACCACCTTCCTTTTAGGTTTTGTGTGAAAGGGAGCCTCTCAGCACTTCTGAGAGGAATCTGCTAATTTTTTATTTTTTAGAAGTATCGCTTATTAAGAGTTGAAAACAAATATTAAGCTCCTTACTTAATGCTGTCTCTGTAGTTGTTTTTCATTTTATGTGGCTTCAGTCATGTTATACTTTGGAGATAAAGCTTGGAGATGATCTGATCCAATTCACCATCCTTATTCAAAATGAATGCTTGAATCCCCTTTTCAGCACACACACATGATCATCTAACCTTTGCTTGGTTACCTCCAATTCTGGAGTCTCACTCTCTGCTTTGTTACTGTTAGTGAAAAATGAAAGAGGGCTTAGGCAGCCATAGTCTTTTAAGACTAATTTCCTAGTATTTACAACTTGCAAGTTAGCCTAATGCTTGCTTATTCAATTTATTTATTTTGGTGGTAGAGAATAGAAAAAAGAGTTTTAAAATTACTCTTTGCCTTTTGATAAATTCAGAAAATGTTGTATATTTCCCTTTAAATCATTTGGTTCCCATTTCAGATCATCATTAGGGTTTCCTTTTCATTCAGCCGGATGGCATACCTAGAGATTGTTTAATGGGATCATTTACGTTGATGGACAGTTTAATATTTTGAAGATAGCACACAGTAGCACTTTTAAGAGAATAATCAGGACTGGCACATGAGGGTTGTGAATTGCTTGAGTTGGACATCACAGCTTGTGTAAGTGCAGTTTTGTGGAACTTCTCTTCAGCAGCTAACAGAGTATTTTATACTCCTTTTTTTTTTTTTCCAGATTGTACCCTTTTTGATTTCCTGTCTAGCTTATTTTCCATATTCACTTTATGTCTTCTAAATTTGGGGAAATAGAGGAACTGCATATCTTCCTTTCTGACTATAGATTCTGGCTGCTCTGGTTTTGAGTGGGTTGGAGCCACTGGGTCGTAGGAGTCAATTGTCTTTTGAGGGTTGGAATTAGTGCATCTTCATAGCCAACTTCAAAGAGGTTGTTTTCCATTCTGAAGCACATTGTATGTTATCATAAGTTAAACCTCTCTTCCCCAGCAAAAATGGTTTTAAAGCATAGAGGTAATTTGAACTTGTGAAATTGAAGTTAGATTCCAAATAAATTTACAGTTTTAGTGAAGAAATTAAAAAAAAAAAAAAAAGAGGTTGTTTTCACCCCATTGATTTGGCCTATATCTGGTGATTTTATTATATAATCTATACTGTAGGCGGAGGAAGAGGCTGCTGTTTTATTATTCCCTCATAAAATTAATTGGGGCCTAAAACAAATATTATTAAAGATACTGTATTTTATAACATACCAAGATGATTGATACAGTTTCAGTATGGAGTTTATGTTCTGTGTGTAACATACCAAGATGATTGATATAGTTTCAGTATGGAGTTTATGTTCTGTGTGTTTATGTCAATAAATGCATAAAATCTAGAAAATGAAATAAGCCATAATTTCATTTTAGTCTCAAAAGGTAAAGTGAATCAGAGGTGGTGACCATGTAGTTCCCCCAATGACTCAAACAAGCAAATAATTTAACGTGCCTGTGTAGGATCTTGCTCATTTCAAGAAACTGGATCACCGTTCCTTCCTTATTTCATGCAGAGAATTTTAGCTTTAGTGAAGCCAAAAATCTAGTGCAGCGTTTTGTCAGTTAGAGAATATTTTGAGCTTCTGTGTTTCGCCTGTTGTTTTTTTCCCCCCCGCAAACCTGTGAAATGTTGGTATCACAAGAAAACCAGGCTATTTTTGATGTTCTAAAATGTAACTCCATGGTCCCCATGCTGGACTGAATTCTTTATAATGTGCTGTTTTCGTCAACCTAACCTTTCTATAGGGAGGAGTAATAAGTTTATTGTCATATAGTGGATATTTTAATTGAAGATAAACGAGTTTTCTTTTTAAATGTCTACCATATTACATGTCTTCGGTTTTATTATCCTAATTTCAGTACATTGGCAAAACCAGACAAGCTTAACAACCCTGACCTGATTCAGCATTCATTACTGTTGCTAAATCAAATAAGACCTGGCTAATAGAAACAGAGCTTGTGCAACCATTTTTCAATCTAATTAGAATATTGTACATTGTATTCTACTTATATGTATATACTAGAGACAGAACTTGATCATCAATTTGGAAACACTCATGCTGCACCCTCCAGCTAGAGATATTTATCATTTATTCTAAAATCTCCTCTTTGAGGGGGAAGTCTTGAAATTATTAAATATCAGGATGGCTTGAAGGAATGGAGATGGGGCCAGCTCACTTGATACGCCATCCAAGGTGAGGATTTTAGGTCCCACTTCATTATAGCAGAGGTTGGCACACTTTCTCTGTCAAGGGCAAGGTAGTATATGTTAGGCTTCTGGGGCCATATGCTGTCTTTCACAACCACTCAGCCCTCCGGCTCTAGTGTGAAAGCTGCCGCAGACAATATGTAAACCAATGAGCATGGATATGTTCCAATAAAACTTTATTTATGGACACTGAAATATGAATTTCATATAATTTTCATGAGTTGTGATTTTAGTATTATTCCTAAGGTTTTTTTTTTCAACCAATTAAAAACGTAACAACTACTCTTAGGTTACAGGCTCTACAAAAACAGACAGCGGGCTGGATTTGGTTCCTGAGCCTTAGTATGCTGGCCCCTGTACTGTCCAGTCCTGCTTCTTTATCCTATCTATCTATTTATCATACATATACATGTGTCAATTATTTTTCAAATTCTTACCCATTTAGGTTATTACAGAATATTGAGCAGGGTTCCCTGTGCTATACAGTAGGTCCTTGTTGGTTATCTATTTTAAATATAGCAATGTGTACATGTCAATCCCAAACTTCCAATCTATCCCTCCCTACCACCCTTTCCCCCGGTAACCATAAATTTGTTCTCTAAGTCTGTAAGTCTGTTTCTGTTTTGTAAATAAGTTCATTTGTATCATTTTTTATTTTAGATTCCACCTATAAGCGACATCATATGATATTTGTCTTTCTCTGTCTGACTTACTTCACTTAGTATGATAATCTCCAGGTCCATTCATGTTGCTGCAAATAGCATTATTTTATTTTTATTTTATTATTTATATATTTATTGACTTACCTCTCTTAGGTGATTTGCTGTGTGTCTCTGCTTGTTCACTTTTCCGCAATGCTGGAAATGTGGGTGGACTGACTTTTTCCTGTCATTCTGTTATCTGCCAGTCTCCGCTTGGTGGGGCAAAGGAGAATCAGGTGTTGAGCCTCCAATGAGAGTAATTTCTGTTATCAGTTGGTAGTTGCTGTTTAATTCTCAAGGTGCAGACCATGCAGCAGAATTGACTTATCTCATTTTCACATTCTGGGAGATGATATGTTAGTCCTGAGGATGCTGTCATTTTTCTGGTGTTCCTTGCCCTGCGTGGTCATTAACAGCAGCGGAGTTCATAAATTGATCCCAGGTTTGAGTTGTAAGTTGTTGGCACTGCAAACTTGGTGGACACGCTTGCTGTCAGTGTTTGTGTTGATGGAAATAGTCTGAGCTTGGCTGCATGACTGTACCTTGTCTAATACCCATGACAGTAGATTTTTAGGTTGTGTTGGAAGAGAGTTCTTGTTCTGGAAATTTGCTGCCAGACATATTCACCTCAGATTTTTACAAGACAACGAATCGTTCAAACTTAAGGTTGACATTGTCTTTTTAAAATGGTATTCAAGAAGGAGTGGATTAATTTATAAGATCCAGATTTTGAGAAATTCTTTTCTCTTATAGTGAAAGTTCAATTTGCTAATAAATCAGTGAGAACTCTGTCATTTGACATTATGGATGCTTATCTCTTTATAAATATAGAATTAGCCATTTAAGCTTGCCACTGGCATCTTTTGCAAGGTGGACATACTCTTGTCTTTCTGTAAGATACCTTCTAGTTTCACTCAGAAAAAAAAAATGAGTCTACTAGTTCTCTCTCTTGGTTAGTGGAACTTAAAGATAGCTTTAAGTATATAAATTATTACTGTTGACATTTGTGAATGATGACTATTCAGCTTTGGTAATTGTAACCAGCCTATTTCTAGAATTATTTATTAAATAAAACATTTAACTAGCTCTCTCCTTTGTAAGTTTAGCTAAGTCCTTCCTGATCAGATAGCCCTGTGGTTTCCGGCAAAAACTTTTAGTCCTTGTTTCACATCATCATGGAAGAAAATTTAACAAAAAGATGAATGCTTGCTCTAACTCCTGGCATTTTTAAAATTCATTTCTCTTTTCTGTTCTGTGGTATCTTATAAGGTGATTAGAACACCTTTTGAAGTGACTTCTTCAAAAAGGTTCTGCTGTTTCCTTCCCCGCAATAAGCAAGTTATTTGCAAATGACTTGAAAGTAATTCCAAGTATTGGAGAGCTTTCTTGGTAACCACTGCTGGCAGTTTTCTAGGTGGTACACAAAGTTCTGTAGGTCAGCTTGAAATCATAATGCTTGCAAGGAAAAAAAAAATTAAAATTGACTTCAAAGGACAACTCTGACACGGTCAATTAATAATTAAAACAGTTTTTTAATGAGCTATGCAATTACCTGTATGTCCCTGGAGATGATGGTTTATGGTATTATTGCAGTGCCCTTTCTTTAGTCATGGCGCATGACATTTGTAATTTAAAGCCAGCTAGACATTAAAGTGACAGAACTTTCATTAACCTTGTCTAAAGTTTGCTGATGACAAATGACTTATAAAACACGCTGTTGTCAAAACATACCACATATTTAAGTACCTTGAAAGTCCTATGGGCTCTGAGAGACTGTGGAGCCTGAGAGAGAGACAAGGACCACCAGTGTCCTCGGGAATTACCTGACGGATCCCCAGTGACGGGCATTATGTCTTCATACTCAGGTAAGTGGTACCTGCTTCAAACAAGAGCTAATGTACTTTTCATGGCTCTCAGGTTTAGGTGGGGTTCCCATGGGTTTGATACCGCAAGACCTGATTCTCTCGACCTGTGGGTTATGACTGTGGAATAATTTCTTCTAAATCTGCTTTGCATTATTTTTTCAGCTTGAAAGCAGTGATTATGTTTTGATTTTAGCTTTTCTGGTATCTTGCTTTTAAATTTTTAGCCATTTACTTGTGCTTTGTCATTTCCCCCTTTATTTTTTGTGTGTGTTTTCTCCATCTTATTTGAAATAAAACATTTTTTTTCTGGCAGAGCCTGTATTTGTATTTTCTTCATCATATTTCTTTGAGAGGAATATTTTGAAACTACCAAGGGAGATATTGCAGAGGGATATCCTTTTATAATTACAACAATAATAAATATATGGTAATTACCGTTTAATGAGCAGATGCTGCATGCAGGCACTGAGCTAAGAGTTCTATCTCATTTAATCCCATAGTAACTAGAAGTGATAATACCACTCCATTCACAAATGTGGAAACGAAGGCACAAAAAGATTAAGTACTTGCTTGATGTCACACAACTTGTAGGTGAGTGAGGATTCCTATCTAAGACTTGATTGACACCAAAGATCTTGCTTGTAACCATTTAGCAACATGACCTTCAACTCACTCTGGCTTTTTCAAAATAAGTTACATGTTTATTTGCTATACTTTCCTCTTTGTACAGTACAGTAATTTCCTCTTTGTACAATATACCAGTAAATAAATGTAGACTGGTTAGTATATCAGCAAAAATGAATTTAGCATTACAAGTGAAAGTTGAGTATTTATACCTTATCTGAAAGAATAGTTAAAAGAATTTATAACCATCTTTTAACTCAACTAACACACGATAGATACTTTATAGGTATTTGCTATTATTATTATTAGTGTATTCCTTATATTTAATATGTCCTGATTCTGTTAGGTCTGTGTCTTATGATTACTTCTCATGAGATTAAAGGCTCTATAATACAACGTTCACAACCCATTGTCTTTTCCTTTTGATCAATGTCCCTAAACTTCTTAAACACTATGGAAGTATTATGCATTACAAAGTATTAAATACTTCCATCTTATCGAATGCATTTCCTGTGGTTATACTGATGAATGATGGTCTAGATTTCTGCATACTAATTTTTTAAAAATTAATTAATTAATTAATTTTTGGCTGCATCGGGTCTTAGTTGCAGCACCAGGATCTTTCCTTGTGGAGTGCGTGCTTAGTTGCCCCGCAGCATGTGGGATCTTAGTTCCCTGACCAGGGATTGAACCCGCATCCCCTGCATCGGAAGGTGGATTCTTAACCACTGGACCACCAGGGAAGCCCCTTCTGCGTACTGCTGTTAACTAATTTTGGTTGAAGTATAACACCAGAAAGTTGCACAAAATATAAATGTTCAATAATAGCACAAAATATAAATGTTCAGTAATACTACAAAATAAGCACCTGAGTTTACTCAGCTCAAGAATTAGACTTTATCCAGTACTCCAGAAGTCTCCCTTCATGCCCTCTCAGAATTACTGCTCTTTTCTCATCCTCAAAGATAACCCAGATTTGAAATTTAATGCCATAGTTTTGTATCTTTTCTTTGTTTTTTGCTTTTGACATTTTTAAACTCCTTACTGTGAAAAATGTCAAACATACAAAAGCAGAGGGAATAGTGTATTGGACCCCCATGTTCCCATCATTTCAACAATTATTAACTCATGGCCAACATTATTTCATTTATAATCTCACCCATTAATGCCCTTTCACCCCTCTGAATCATTTTAATGTCAAGTATCTTTTAACCTATAGCTTCTCCCTCATCTTTCTTTTTTCCCCCTTGAAGTTTATTTGTTGAAGAAACTAGACTGTTTGATCTGTAGTTTCCCCCAATCAGATTTTGCTTATTATATCCTCATGATGTTGTTTAGCATATTTATTTCTTAATTTCCCATAAATCAAAGTAGAAGTATATCTGATTTGGGTTTGATTTTCTTTTTCTTTTTTTGAGGGGGTGGGTATATGAAGTGCAAGAATAATCCATAGGCAGGCACATAATATATGTACCTTTTGGGGTATGTGTGACGTTAGTAACCATTCGAAGATCATTGCTTAGATTCTTTCAGTAGGGGCTGCAAGATGGTGATAATCTTATTCTGTTATTCCTTGTTCACAAAGAGAAACTTCCCCTTATCATTTACCTTAAGGTGCAGTACATGTAGGAAGGACAAGATAAATGATTGATTCTTTACATTTATTTAATAATTTTCCAAATAATTAGTTGGTTCTTCAGTATCCTTTAAAGATAATCGTGGGGGCTTTGTTTTGTTTTGTTTCAGTATTATTTTGAACTCATAGCTTGAAACATACTTTAATCTATTACAATTATTATTCTATTGATGCTCAACTTATCCTGTTTTTGCCATGGGAACCTCTTCATGTTGGTTCCTGAGACCTTTTAACATGACTCCATGTTAATATTTGTTAACATCATTTTTCCTGATATGATGAGATATTCCAGGTTTATTTTATAAGGTTTGTTGGTTCCCCCCACCCCTTACACCTGGAATCAGCTATTTCTCCTAGGAGCTTGTTCCTTTTAGTGGGAAACGTTATTTAGAAACCATAATCTGGTCACTAGGGGACACTTATTGCTTTCGAGTAAATCATTGTTTTTAGATCTTTTTAGTGTACAGAGCTAGGAAATACATTGTTGTTGTTGTCTTAAAGATAAAATGCATAATGACTTCATCTTGACTCTTCCAATTCAGGACTACACAGTTTTTACTTAAAATCACACACTTACTTAAATCACACATTTTTTTTTCACCTGCCAGCCTTGTGGCCATTTCCGGTTTCTCCCTGGACGGTGCCACAGGGCTTGAAGTGGCTTATGCATGCTGCCCTCTAAAGCACACATTTGTATTTTCATTTATTTCTTTACGCCTCAAATCCTGGTTCCTAATGAAATTAATTAACATTAGAGGTTCTCAACATCAGACACACACTGGTATTGCCTCTGGTAGATAAAGTTTGGCATCTGCATTTTTAATTTCCATAAGTGATTCTGATACTCACCAGCATATAAGAACTGCAGATCTATTTTATGAAATATGTTTGTGGTATAGCTATTTAGCTGTGTCTCCAATCTTCTTCTGAGAATTCCCCTTTTCTTTCTTGACTCACCATATTTTTGATGAGCCACCTGTGTACCATCTGAATCCTTTTTTCTTGTTTAACGCATTGCTCTACACATCTACTAGAAAAGACTTGCAGTTATTTCAATCCTATAAAAGCTAGGCTGCAGTTATCTTTGCCCACCTGGAATGCTAAAATACTGGTGAACCTCACAACTAAGGCTCTGCCTGAGGCCAGAGGGAGAATTCTCACTGCTTAGAGCAGAATGCCTAGTACTGGAGTAGATTTGCTTAAGGGCAATTCTGCATTTGATAAAATATCAGAACAATTTATGTCCTTGTACCCTTGTTCCCTTTCTTTCCTCTTATGCAGAAATGTTAATTGACAATCAAAGGAGTAACAAGTGCATACCTGAATTCACAAGTCTTTGGGGGCCCATCTTTAATACTTCTGCAGATCCAGTCCTGGTTTGGGTTATGCCTTCTTTCCTTCATGCTCACCTGAGAGTGCCACTGTTTTCCTTGTTCTTGTTTCTGGATTCAGAGTTCTGAAATATGACTGTGGCTGGTCATTTTATTGCTTCTCAGGACATACTCTAGGCTGCTGTGGGTTCATCTAGCTTTGAATTGATTTAATATTGATAACAGGGGAAAAAGTTAACCTGGAAATGACTACATCATAAAATGAGATTTCAGTTTTAAAAATATAACCACATCAATTTTGATAATCCTTTGGCTTCATTTAATATTAACTTAGCTTTGTGTTTTTAAATTTGTAGACTTTCACATTTTATTAAAATTCTTTTTTAAATTTAATTAAATTTTTTTTTTTGTATAGCAGGTTCTCATTACTTATCTGTTTTATACACATCAGTGTATACATGTCAATCACAATCTCCCAATTCATCCCACCACCACCCCCACACCCCCGCTTTCCCCCCTTGGTGTCCATATGTTTGTTCTCTACATCTGTGTCTCTATTTCTGCCCTGCAAACCAGTTCATCTGTACCATTTTTCTAGATTCCACATATATGTGTTAATATACAATATTTGTTTTTCTCTTTCTGACTCACTTCACTCTGTATGACACTCTCTAGGTCCATCCATGTCTCTACAAATGACCTGATTTTGTTCCTTTTTTATGGCTGAGTAATATTCCATTGTATATATGGACCACATCTTCTTTATCCATTCATCTGTTGATGGGCATTTAGGTTGCTTCCATGACCTGGCTGTTATAAATAGTGCTGCAATGAACATTGGGGTGCATGTGTCTTTTTGAATTATGTTTTTCTCTGGTTATATGCCCAGTAGTGGGATTGCTGGGTCATATGGTAATTCTATTTTTAGTTTTTTAAGGAACCTCCATAGTGGAGATTCTCCATAGTGGCTGTATCAATTTACATTCCCACCAACAGTGCAGTTATTAAAATTCTTAAGAGAGAGACAAAGTGGCCACTGTTATTCTCACTTTATGGTGCAAAATGAAACTGCAGAGCTGTTATTCAACCTCTTTGTGATTTACATCACACGTGTTATAAGTGGTGGAGCAAATACTCATGTCTCATTCCTGATATTCTTTCTGTTATAAAACATGACTCTTAAAAAAAAGAATTCAAAGTAGTTTCCAGTATTATGGTGAAAGTAAAATGATTTTAGGAGAGGTCAACAACCAATTAGAAGGAGAGAGTGAGTATCCTCCGAAGTGCCTGGGGTGGATTTATTTTTAGACTTTGGCACTAAATTGAGCTTTGGCTTTCTGATTGTTAGCCAAGACATAAAGGGAAAACTGGCTCCTATAGTACTTACATGATTTAAGAAAGCATATGAATTCACATGGAATGCAGACATTTTCCTGGCACTGAATTATGTGAAGAGAATATATTATATGATTCTCTAAAGGATATTTGTTACAATGAATTATACCTTCCCAGATGATTTTGTAAACGATATGAAAATAAATTCAAAAGAGCCATTTTCATACTTCTCTTAGCCAATGTCATGTGAATTCTTTGATAGAGTATTACACTTGAGGTATATCACACACTAGAAGTACAGTGCTTAAGTGAAGCATTTATACTAGCTTGTAGTGTTGACACGAGAAGTCTTTTTTCATCTTTTTACTTTTAACCTATTTGTGTCTTTGTATTTAAAGTGTTTTTCTTGTAGTAAGTATATCGTTGAGGCTTGCTTTTTAAAAAACATGCAGTCTGACCATCTCTGCCTTTTAATTAGGGGTATTTAGACCATTTACTTTTAATGTGATTATTGACATAGGTTAATTCATCTTGCTGTTTGTTTTTTGTTTGTCCCATCTGTATTTTCTTCTCCTTTTCTTCTTTTTTGGCCTTCTTTTGTGTTGAGTACCTTTTATGATGCCAGTTTATCTCCTTTGTTGGCTTATTAGCTGTAATTGCTTTTAAAAACATTTGTGGTTGTTTTAGGGTTTATAGTATATATCTTTAACTTGTTAAAGTCTATCTGCAAGTGATATAATACCACTTCACGTGTAGTATAAGAACCTTAAATCCTATACTTCTAATTTTCTTTCCCAGCTTATGTGCTACTTTTGTCATACATTTTACTTTTACATATACTATAAACTTCACATTATTATTATAACAGCACATTATTATTATTTTTGTTTAAACAGTCTATTAATTGGCTTTAAAAATAAATAACTAAATATTTAAAGATATCTTTTAAATACTAATAGAACATTCTTATACATTTATCCACGTAGTTATTATTTTTGGTGTACTTTATTTCCTCTTTGCATACAAATATTATACTCATATTTCCACCTGATATCATCTTCCTTTCGCCTTATCAAGTTTCCTTAACATTTCTTGTAATGCGGAACTATTGATGATTAATTTTTTCAACTTTTGTATAACTTAAAAAGCCTTTTTTTTTTTTAGAAGCGAATGTCACTGGATATTTAATTCTAGGTTGACAGATTTTTTTCTTTAAATGCTTTAAAGATGTTGTTCTACTCTATTTTTGATTGCATAATCCTAATGATAAATTTGATGTTATCTTTTATCTTCCTTTTTATATAAATAGCGTGTCATTTTCTTTGTCTCCTATTAAGGTTTTCTTTTTATCATTGGTTTTGAGCAGTTTTATAGTGACACGATTGGGTGTAATTTTCATCATGTTTCTGTGCTTGAAGTTCATTGAACTTCTTACATCTGTGGTTGTCCCACAGCTTAATGATTATTTTTGTTTTGTTTTATTTTGTTTTGATTTCTTTTTTTTATTTTGTCTCAATGTTTCATTTTGGGCAGTTTCTACTATATAACTCGCACAGATTATCATTAAGGCCCCCCTGAAACATACATCTGCTCTAATCTCTCTCTTACTGTTCTAGCACGCTCTGTGGCAAAATAAGGAACATTCACCCATAAAATTCATATGTGGATATTATTGATATTATTCAGTTATACATGTACTTTTTTTCTCATATTCTTTTATGTTATGGTTTATCACAGGACATTAAATATAGTTCCCTGTACTACACAGTAAGACCTTGTTGTTTATCCATTTTATATATAATAGTTTGCATCTGCTAATCCCAAACTCCCAATCCATCCTTCCCCACCGCCTGCCTTGGCAACCACAAGTCTGTTCTCTATGTCTGTGAGTCTGTCTCTGTTTCGTAGATGAGTTCATATGTGCCATATTTTAGATTCCACATGTAAGTGATATCATATGGTATTTGTCTTTCTCTTTCTGACTTACTTCACTTAGTATGATCATCTAAGTCCATCCATGTTGCTGCAAATGGCATTATTTCATTCTTTTTTTATGTCTGAGTAGTATTCCATGGTACATATATATATATATCACATCTTCTTTATCCATTCGTCAGTCAATGGACATTTAGGTTGTTTCCATGTCTTGGCTATTGTGCATAGTTCTGCTATGAACATAGGGATGCATGTATCTTTTCCAATTATAGTTTTGTCTGGATATATGCCCGGGGTGGGATTGCTGGATCATACGGCAACTCTATTAAACAAGCCTTTTAAAGGACAGATGAAACAGTATTGCAAGTGTCTTTGCCATGGAGATCACAACTGTGTGCTTGCAAGACGTGTGAAAACCCGTCCTTCTATTTAGTGACTTGGAGCTTGTGGCAACTGTGTCATACATGAATTTTAAAAAGTGCTATGTCTCAAACAACCTCCAAGGGGAGATGATTTGCTCAGGAAGGTGTCCCTAAAAAAAGTGGCTTTAGTGATAGTAAAGACACTTTTGTGCCTGGGGAGTTCTTCATGAAATGTGAGAGGAGAAAAAAACAAAGCACTTTCCTAAATTAAACATACTCTGATATTCCATATGATTTTGAACATATACATAAAACTAAATAAAGGAAATATACCTAGACATTTAGCCATCTCAATCTCAGTCCTAAAAGTTAATATAGTCAAGTTTTTTTTAAAAAGCTTCATTTTTTGAGGGGATCATCTCATATGGAAAAAGGGAGATTTTCTTATATTTAGGATTTACTTAAATTTGAACTTACAAAATGTCTACTAGAGATGACCTTACTGGTTTTTTTTTTTTTTTTTTTTTTTATGAGAAACTCATGTTCACAAGGGAGGATTGACTTAAATTTATTAAACCAATGAAAGTAAAATCAGAAGATGACTGAATAATCCTCTTAAAATACTGTTAAAATTTATAAAATTGATGCATATATTAATGTGCTACAAGTGCACAGGAAAATAAAAACTTAGAGTAAAACAAAATGTTAACGGTGGTTGACTCTGAGCGGTGCGATTCCTGTGAACTCTGTTTGCTCCTTTATTTTTTTCTGTTTCATTTTCTGTGATGAATATGCATTTGTTTTATAATTAGAATAAAAAGAAAACTTGAATTATCACTTAAGAAAAGAACGTATTCAAGAGAACTCTTGATTTGATTTACAGGTCTGTACTTCATTCGTTAACTTAAGTAAATGGAAAGGAGCTTTTCTGCACGAAGACTAGTTATGTGGACACTGGATGGTTTTCTAAGAGAAAACGTACTGTCTGGCCGGCACCTGTTGTTTGTTTTCATCTTTAAGAGTAAGAATGTCAGAATGTCATGCAAAAAATAAGTCTTAGCAATTTTTAATGTAAATTACTGAGACTTTTGTTTTCCTCAGTATACATGAGGGCATGACCCAGCCAAGGTCTGAAATATCCCAAATTCCAACTGCCAGGATGCTAGGATACTAAGAGGAAGGACTGACTGCACGTAAAATAGTTTAAAAAGCTCTCAGCTCTTTTCAGACCATTTCACGTTAATTCCTGGTGAAAAATTGTAGAAAGATTACTTTGGAGGTGAAGGTAATTTAGGTCTGCTTTTTTTTTTTTTTTGTCATTTTCTTGCTATAACCTTGAGTAAGTCAAATTGTATATTTCTCATTTCCTCTGTATTATTCTTCATTTGATACCTTAAGGGAGCTTTTTTTTTTTTTTTTTTGTAAATTATTTTGACCTATTTGGAAGAAATGCATGTTCTAAGAAATGTGAACACAAATCTCTTCTTGGTATGAGATTTCTCTTCTTTTCTACTCCAGTGCCACTTGTTACATTACACAGACTCAGTAACCAGAAGACTTACTTCTTTACACTTTGTTGTGAGGAGTGGAAGAAAGAAAAAGTTTAGAAACTTGCTGCATTTCGAAAGGGACTTTTTTCAAGGTATCCCAGGGGGTGTGGACTCTAGGTTCTAGAAGACTAACCCTCTTTACTGCCTTACAAAAATGTAGTACAGATGACCTGCATGTAAAACATGCTGCCTGTTGCTTTGGACATCACTTGACACAAAAAGCTATGCATTTTGGATTTTTGCATGTCAGAATCTTAGCCAGAGGAATTAAAAATAAATATTTAAGTAGGTTCCTGACTTTTCCTATCAAGGAGGCACGGAGACAGGCAATTTGCTTATCAAGTCTTTTTGTTCGCCTGTTTTTGTGCTGTAGAGAAATGTGATGTTTGCTTCTGATGATTCCAAATGCGCATGCATTATATGATCAGAGTGGAGTCGAGAGTATGCCAGCGCTATCTGTGGAGGGCTGTATGATAACATGTGACCCTAGAGACAGGAATCACCGGGCCCTGGCAAAAACAGGAGCCATAAATCTAGATGAAAATATTACCGCACAGTGTGTAGATTAATCCTGGCCCTTTCATGGCAGCAGCCCACATGTAGAAAACCTCCTCTGTGCTCTCACAAGTGGGTAAAATCCTCCCATATTATCAAGACTGAATTTCTAAATGCTCTGGTCCTGAAAATTGATTCTTGGTTTAAGCAAGATTAGCAATGTGAGCATTTTGGATTTGATATTTTGAAAATATTCATAAATTTGGCCCCCCCCCATTTTTTTTGGCTGCATTTAGGACACCCGAGCTATTACATGAGGTGATTAAAAAGTTATAGTAGGTCTTCTTCTCCAGTTTGGTTGATTCTAGTAGTTGGCTAATCAAAAAAGTTTTAACAAATTATAAATACATACTTTCAGCTTTTTAACATTTATAGCTATACTTATCATATACATATATATTTTCTTTTTTTATTTGCCAATCTTTGATGTTAGTTCAAAACATTTTCTTTTCTACTTGGACTTCCCTGTCATCTTTCTTGCATAAACCACACCCACAATGAAATCCCTCTGATTTCCAATCCATGTCTGTCTAAATTGGAGTAGTTATTTAAAGACATTGTGTAATAATCTCTGCGCAGAATCCTGCTAGACTTTTACTAAATGTCCCCCGAAACTGTTCAGTTATTTAACCTACATGTATTCAGTGATTATTGTTATATGACTCATCTTTATGAAGTTCTTTCAAACATTCTGCTTAATTTTGATAGAAACAAATCACTTTCTTTTCCACTTAGATTTCATTGATTTACATGGTATCATCTGTTCACATACTGTTTAGTTACATTTTGTAATTACATTAGCAAACAGAACTGGAATAAACAGGTTTGGGAACAAACCCAGTGAACTGCTGGTAAAGTGCAACTCACCTGGTGGGACTAGTCATGCATGGGCATAGTAGAGAATCCCACATGTATGACTATTCAGAATACCCTGAGCATCAGTTAGCATGTTTTACAGGGGAATGGAGAGCATTGTTTAATCAAGCCTATCAAGTTTTTCTGTAAACATCTACAAAGAGCTACAGCTAGAAAAGCAATGAAGAATTTAATTTTCACCATTGTTTTTCTTTCTCTTTTCCAAATTAAAATATTAAGTAAATATTAATGCAACTGTTAAGTGAGGTACATGTCAACATTGATATTATAAGTATATAAGTTCTGAATTGGCTATTTTACTACTTCGAGCATTTATTATGTATGTAGCATATTAATTGATTGGTTTGTGATGCTATTTAAAATTTTCAAGAGTACAGAGTGATATCATGCCAAATGTGTAATAGTAACCGACTGTGACAGGATTCTAGAAGTGTCATGGATATGTATATACTGTGTCAGAAATACGACGTTGCCAGAGTGGATCTGGTCCCTACCAAACAAGTTAAATAAAAGGCTTCTCCTCCTCCTTCTCCTCCTCCTTCTACTTCTTCTTCTTCTTCTCCTTCTCGCTTTATAATTTACTCCACTATAGAAAATGCATGGGGGACTTTGTAAATGGTGACATTTCTGGCCGTGATAGATGTGTGCTTCTACCAGACCAAGTCCAGGTGTTTCCGTTAGGAATCCGAGGAAGAGGTTGATTTAAAAAGGAGTTTACTTAAAAAGGAAAAGAAGGAGTGAAAGAAAGTTATAAGAGAATGTTAATTGGAAGGGTTTCATGTATAAAAGAGACTTAATGATTGGTGTAAATGTAAATGTTAGGAACACTTTTGAAAGGAAAACCTGGCCTTAGAAAAGAGTTTATAGAAGCAAACATTCCAGGAACTGTAGGTTTGAAAATGAGACACACTCGATGCTAGAATAAGAATGAACATATCTTAGATTTCACTGAGAGGGATCACACATGTATTCAAAATTACCAGAAGAAGCAGTCCCAAGATCATTTGATTCAGGCCCCAGTGAAAGCACTAGAATAGTCCAAGAAACTTAGCCTTTCCTATTAGAGAACGAAGTACATT
Source organism: Balaenoptera musculus (assembly GCF_009873245.2). Taxonomy (NCBI): domain Eukaryota; kingdom Metazoa; phylum Chordata; class Mammalia; order Artiodactyla; family Balaenopteridae; genus Balaenoptera; species Balaenoptera musculus. The sequence goes on from NC_045792.1 coordinate 17,034,782, forward strand.
CTTCAGCCTTTCCTAGCTGAACTGATGAACTGATCAGTGGACCTTGAATCTAAGGAAACAAATTTCTGTTTATCTTAAACCTCCTCTATTGTGTTTTTGCATTCATTCATCTTATTCTTTCCATTATTCTTAACTTAGTCATCCAGATTGCTGCTTAAAAAGGAAAATTACCCTAAAACGGACTTGGCAAATAAACAAATCTATCACTGTCTGGGGTTTTTGAATCCTTCTTAACACATTTCTTATAAGAAGAGAAGGAACTGTTTTCTTTAATATTGAAAAGCCATTACCTGGATCACCCCTCATCAACCTTGGTCCAAATGTTCAATGATTCAGTAGAATTTAGAGGGTTCTGACATTCAGAGAACAGCGGCCAACTGTCAAAAAACGGTAGGAGATGGTAATAGTGACCTCCATTTAAGGTCACTGGTGCTCGAATGCATGCGGTACTTTGGCACTAGTTATGCCATGTCCTGCTGGTCGTGGAAGTGGTGCCAGGTTTAATCTGTGGCATCATAGGAACTCTGTAGCGACAAGAGGCCAAAGAACCTGAGCTCTCGGCTAGTACCGTTGATCCTTAAGGGAAGATTTATCTGGACTGGGCATGTCTGTCTGATTCTCCTGTTGGTAGAGACTTGAAGAAATCAGTGAATGAGATAAACATTAAGTTCAGATCCTTTAACAGATAATGGCAGCTTTCCTCTGTGTTCCTGGCCCCTAGCGCCTAGTAGGTGCTTGATTATTGAATGAAAGATCAGCTGCACTACATTTTCTGGATAAGAAACATTGTGTAGAAGTCTAATAAATTGAATTCCTGCATTGGATTTGTAAAAGTGGTGATGTTACTGGTACGCAAATAAACAATGAGAGGAGTACTTCTTTGGGGGTTATATAAGCATAAAAATACTCAACGACCTCATAGCTTTATTGATGTTTATTTGTGAGAAGGATTAAATAGTATCTGGCGTCTTTTACTCTGCTTTTAATCATTCATTGTTAAATACAGGCTTAGGCCCTCTGTCTCTGCCCAGATCTGCCTAGATATGGAAGACTGTATTATAGAGCTACTAAAAAAAAACCAAACACTCTAATAATCTGTTTATACTATTATTCTCCAGGCATTTCCCTAAAACAGTTTTAAGTAAATTTCCTACCAACTAAACCACACATTTATCTGTTAATTAAAACTATTTTTGTTGACTAGGTCTCAGTGCTCTTGAGGCCTGTGGTGATTGTACTTCGCTCCTTTTTCTCTTGAAGATAAGATAGAAAACAGAAAACCTTGTCAGGTTTAAAAGGTAAAATACAAAACTGTAGTTTCCTGATATCAAGGTACATTCTTTTGAGAATCAACATTCCAAATGGCTAATTTAGTTAATTTTCAGTGGTACAAGATAGGGCAGAGGGGATTGACCGTGTTTTGGCACTTGATTTCATTTTATTTTATACCAAGTGCTTCTTAGGCAAATTCTGCCTCATTAATATTCCATAGGTGTAGGCATTGTTAACCTCAGAGAAGAGTTTATTACAAGCCATTGTTAGACCTTGTTTTTGAATAATATTACTCCATTATTTAAATGAGACAAACTACCTATACTCAAACGGAATCAACAGAGTTTAAAATTGGAAGGACCAGGTTTGGGTGTGTGATTTGGGGCAGGGTTGCTCGCTTGTGTGTGTGTGTGCAGGCACGTGTGGGGGTGGGTGCACATGTGCCCCCAGACATGCACCATCTGAAGATACAATATGAATTCTCTGTGGCATAAATTTGGTTCTTAGAATTCCTTCCCTCTCAGTCAGATGCAAAATATGGTGGAGAACCATAAGCAATCATAAATAATGGCTGTATACACACACCATTCAGGGTCAACTTCAACAAGACACAGGTCACTCAATATATTCAGAGGCTACAGTGCTGAATCTACTCTGGGGCTCTTAAAATGTTTCCAGTGAGTCCTGGGTAGTCAGAGGCAGAATCTGAGTTATACAATCTGATTTCCTTTATGAGCTGCAGATTAACTACAGCACTGACTACTACCTCATTATAATCCTCCTGGCTTCTCTCTGGTAAGAGAATTTCCAGCATACCCAACTTTGAGTGTCTGGGAAACTGTCAGTAACACCAGTTTAAAAAGGATTATTTGTTAGTGATATCGCAGAGACAAACACTAGGTATTGATGGCGATTCAGTGTTTTATGCTGTATGAATGGTGTTTTACTTGCTTTGATGCTTTTTCGTTTTCCGTTTTTGTAATATAGTTCCCGCCCCCCCCCGCCCCCTTTTCTCTTTTTAGCGGAATTTGAGATCCAAGAAGTAGGGCATTCGCAGTTACATCTTGACATAGAGTCTTTTAGGGATTCTTAGTCAAAATGTAAATTATAGGTTAAAACACAGGTTGAGTACTTTGAAGCCCAAGTACATTTGTACCTGGTAAATATTAGTGGTCGCCAGGAGGACCACAAATGTATCCAGGCAGCTTCATCTTACCGTCAAATTAAAATCTCAGAAAAATAAATTCTTGTTGGATCTTGTGAGTAGGCTACAGGGGCCCAGTAAGACTTTAAAGAAAGCACACCTTTTAGAAGGGGCTCAAGGTCACAGTCATCAGTCTTTCTCTGAAAACGTGTGAAGTGCCTCCCAGACACTTTTATTTCTCCTTCAGACTGCAACAGTGTTCCGTCTAGGGGCTCTGCTGACAGCACGGCCACGCGAGTACAGTTCCCTTTCTGTGCATCAGCACAATCGGAGATTGCAAGGCTGCTCGTGGCCATTAGGATTTAGTCATGGAATGTAAGGAATTTGCAACAGGAAATGTATCTGGCTTTGAAATATTTTCATCTGCTGCAGTCGCTGAACCTACATGCCTTTTGGGTGTCAGCATTTCATTCTAGGATTTCATCTGGAATGTGTGCGTGTATGGTTTTCTCTGTCAAGTTACTCATTGGATTCTGTTCATGTACGGTCCCGGTTACCATTCATAATCACGTAAGCAGTGTTAGCAGGTTTTGGCAAATGCTCCATTTCGTCTATGCCTAAGAACGGAACACTTTGATCAGCAAGATAAATTAATTTCACTGTATATTTTTGGTTAGGATGCGGCCACAAAGTCAGCAAAAAGTTCAAGTTGTTTTCAGGAGGCTCATTTGTATTGTAGTTGGACTTCGATGATTTGGCAGCTTTTTGAGTTTTCAGTAACAAGTACAATATCAATGTCAGCTTTTCTATGGAACTTAAGCAAAAGTCAAAATAACAAGTATATTATTTTGTTGCCAAAGAAAGGCTTACGTATGCCCTCCTCTATGTGATTAATCTTCTTACCCACTTGCCTGCAGAATTTGGCGTAGCAGTGCCCGCAGGTAGTAGGTACACAATAAATGGATGCAGCCATTAGTGTGGTTGTTATTCAAGGCTCTCAAAATAAGTTTGAGTGACGGAGACCCAGAAATTGAAATATCCTGGTTCACATTTTAGTGTAGGCCTTCTTATTTTCAAGGGTCTCAAACTTAACCCTACTAGAAGAATTGTATTTGGAACAGTACAAAGCCAGTGTGTGTGTGTATGTTTGCACGTGCCATTCTCTTATATTTAAACTAAAGAAGTCCGGAACATTCAACAGAGGTTGAGTTGGGAACATTTTATCTTACTCATCCTTAAAAAAGCCTTGTTCAGTGCTAGGCGCAGGAGACACTTGGTAAATATTTATTGGCCAACTAGCCCAGGGCTGAACACATAGGAGATGTGCAATTTTGTGGAATGACTGAATGAAAAGGTAGGAGTCACTGTAATCAAGGAAGGGACCCATTTCTCTAAGGAGGTTTGTAGTATGACTATGTCTTATCTTTACCTTGGGCTGGTTTTCTACCAAGGATGTTACTGTAATGGCTGTGCTATATTGAGGTACCTACTACGTACCAACCATTGTACTTAGTACTTGATATCATCTCATCTTGATGTATGACACTAGTTAGAAATATAAGAAATTTCATGTCGAAATGAAAGAGAATTTTTAGTGTAACTTTTATATCTTAACATTACCTAATGATCTGGTAAAGGGAATCACTTGCCTTACCTTCTGCACTGGTTCTTGACTAGAAGCCCATGCCTTTGAGCAGTGTACTTGACCGCTCAGCTAGAAAATAATCAGTCTTCATAGGAACAATACTTTAGATCCTAGAACATCTGTAGAACAGTTTCTCAAAAATCCCCACCATCTTATGACAAGCCACACAGATGTGCCTCTCATTTTGTAGTGTTTTTTTTAAATGGTAATGCATGTATGTATACAAAGCTATACTGAGAGTCTGCTTTGATGATTGTTTCAAGATTACTCATCTTGGTTTTGCCTGCTTGATGTGAGAGGTGCAAAACATTTCTCTTTCTGTTCTGACAATAAAAATAGTGATTAGTATGAAATACTCAGTGGGCATGTGAAACACTGAATAATGGGGGGAAAGTATTCAACACGTTGCAGTTGGGAGGTAAACCCTTAGAAAAGCAGTTAATTCTAGATTGATCTGTACTCCTCAGGGTTTAAAGGGGTGAGTTTAGTGGGAGAGATGGTATTTGAATCAAAAGGTAGAGGTTTATGTGTGGTGGAGTAGATGAGATGGTCCTGTTTTCCAGTGTGGTTTTTTTTTTTTTTTTAAATTTATTTATTTATTATTTATGGCTGTGTTGGGTCTTCGTTTCTGTGCGAGGGCTTTCTCTAGTTGGGGCAAGCGGGGGCCACTCTTCATCGCAGTGTGCGGGCCTCTCACCATCGCGGCCTCTCTTGCTGCGGAGCACAGGCTCCAGACGCGCAGGCTCAGCAGTTGTGGCTCACGGGCCCAGTTGCTCCGCGGCACGTGGGATCTTCCCAGACCAGGGCTCGAACCCGTGTCCCCCGCACCGGCAGGCAGACTCTCAACCACTGCGCCACCAGGGAAGCCCCTCCAGTGTGTTTTAAAATTACTGACGTAACATGAACGAATCTCAAAATAATTGCTCTGAGTGAAATAAGCCAGGTAAAAAGAATACATACTGTATGAGTCCTTTTATAGAGAATTCTAGAAAAATGCAAAAGAAACTGCAGTGAGACAAAAAAGGATGAATGACTGCTTGAGAGGTAGTGGGAGGTGGTGGTACCTGAAGGAGGGATTCCAGGTGTGTACAAGGACATTTGGGGGATGGTACATCTGTTCATTATCTTGATTGTGGTGATGGTTTTGCAGCTGTATACATATGTCAGCTCTATATACGTTACACATGTGGCGTTTACTGTATCAATTACACCTCAATAAAACTGTTAGGAAAAAAAATATTTTTTATGGCACTTACCACATTATAATCAACTAATTGTTTAGTATCTGGCTCTCATACTAGACTGTAAGCTCCAGGAAGACAGGCTCTTTCTGTTTTGTTTCTGTCTGTGTCCTCAGTACTTAACATGTGAGTGGTACCTACTAAGTACTCATCTGAGTATGATGAGTGGCTAAATAGCCGTGGTACTCATGTTGCGTGACCCACACAGACAGCTCTCATTCACTGAGCACTTGCTATGTGCCAGGTACTGTGCTAAAAATATATTATTTTATTAATCTTCTCAACATATTTTTTGGGAGAGACAATCTCATTATCCCCATTTGACAGAAAAGGAAACAGGACTCAGAACAGTTACATAACATGCTGGAGACTACTGGCTTGGGGTGGAGGGAAAGTTAAGAGGAGGCCGTCTGAGTTAGTCTGTGATAACCTTTGCCCTTGGGCCCTTTGGCATTTCTTTATGGCTTATGTGGATTTTTATGAAGCTGGGACAGGGAAATTTGCAAGAATATAAGACTCAGTTCCTGGCACTTTATCTTCAACACAATAGGAACTCAGTAAACATTTAAAAATGAATGAGTGAACCCAGTGCTGAAAGGTCTTCTTACAGGAAAATCCTTTTCCTTTTGTTTATTTTCCCAGTATTAATAGAGCAAAGTTGACATATTACATGTGGCTCTGTCTGTACTGCGTGAAACCTGAATGTGGTGTGGGGCCAGGCAAGCAGAAGAAAGCCCTCTGGGGTGGGTTTCTGCCCTCACCTCCAGCGCGGGCTCCTGAGCACTTGCTCTCCATTGTCACGTTGGGAGTTTGTGCCAGGAGGGGAGAAGAGAGCATATATTTAAATTTCCTTCACAGTTGTATTATTTGTTAGGTTCTTCTAAAAGCCAGTTGAATTTTGTAAGCTAACATTAGAATTCCAAAAAGGGATTACAAAAATGTTTGCATTGTGCTATTATAACATGGTTGGAATACATTCCTTCCCCCTTTTGGTTATAAAACCCATCTTGTTTGAATTGTAGAATACAAAGAATGGATACATTGCTAAAATACATACTTTTTTTTTAGGTAATTGAGTTTTCTTTTAAAGCGTGTTATATATAACATCTGTTTATCTACAGTTTGTGTGTGTGTGTCTTTTAATGGTAGTGCATTAAACTTACAAACACTGCCAATATTTTCTGAGTTTAAAGGTAGTAGTTCCCAAACAGTGGTGTTATTTCTCATATACTACTAGGTAGAAGTCATTTTGGGAATTTATGTGGACTGCTATTTTCCCTGTAAAGTGCTACTTAAAAAATAAACAAAAAAAAAAACTTGAAATGCTTTATAGCTCCATTCAAAAAATATAATATACCACCGATTTCATTAGACTCATCATTCATTGACATTCTCTTATTTGTCCATCTGTTCATTCAGAAACTATATATCAAAGCCACATTCTGTGCCAGGGTCTATGTTAAGTGTTGACGATAAATGCCTTCTGTTTTCGTGGAGGGAATTTGTCCTTTCTGCCAATGGTTTTGCTTCTGGAGATATTAGAAGTTTCAGAATTGTAAATCCTTTTATATTGACTTGTCAGCTCTACCAAAATCACAGGTTATTTAGGTCAAGTTCCTTGGCCTTACTGCCCTAGTTTCTTATGTTATAAAATGGGCATAGCAACTGCTTCTCCCATGTGAGTTATGTAACAAATACTGTACTTCAGGAAGAGAGTTATAAAAATGCATAAGGTATAAGAGGATAATTTAGTGATTAACCCACTTTCCGAGTTTGTGCATGTAACTCTGTGTGTGTGTGTGTGTGTGTGTGTGTTGTGTGTGCGTGCATGAAATTTGAAGTTGAACTATATCTATTTTGTTTTCAGTTTCTAGGTAGTTTGCCCATAACTTGATTTCTCTTGAGATGGCCTTTGAATTAATTATTTCCTTATCTTTGTGTTCTGGATCGAAAACCCTGAAAATTTGGGATTTGGAGTTTGATAATTTCAATTAGTGTCATTTCAGCAAATTAAACTTCTCCAAGATGTATAGGAGTGGTTTTGTTCAAGTAGAAGGGAAATTAGCACGGACAGGATTCCTTTTAACTGACATAGGTGGCTACATTAGAGATGTTTAGGGAGATCCTCTCTACAGTGAGTTGGTGGTGAATAAAATGAATGCATAATATCTTATAATTAAGTTAATGATCATAATTTGTAGAGAGTCCTTCTTTTTAATGATATCGAGGAACACTCTGGAAACTCTGAGGTGGTTATCCTTAATTTCAGTATTATTTGAAAAATTCTAGTTACTGTAGTTCTATAGTTCCCAGGGAAATTTCTTATGCACATAAACCTGCTTTTTCTCATGACCTCCCTATTGCTATTTAGGGTTTAATTTATCTTAGTTTGTAATTATCTGGCCACTTGCAAATCCCTTAAAGGCAAAGACTATGTCACATTGAAGTTTGTGTCTCCACTACTTTGATCAGGGCCTGTTACACCGTCAGCTTTAGAAATTGTTGGCTCACTTAACAGAAAGGTACATAAGAAAAGGCTCAGAAACCTCCTAGTATTTCTTGACCCTCCCTCTTGCCCTTCTTCATGCAGTTGATTTCCAAGTCTTGAGAATCAGGGTTGCGTGGGTGGATAGAGTGCTTGGTACCTGACTGCAGACAGATCTAAGACTGCGTATCTCCCACCAGCTGTGTGACCTTGGGTAAGTTACACATTCTTGGTGCCTTATTTTTTTAATTTGAGAGCATGAATCATCATGCTTACTTTATAGATTTGTGAAGACTAATTAAAATAATGACCAGCATAATGGTTGGCACATAGTGGATCCTCAGTAAGTTATACTTTCCCTTTTTCAAACAGTTAAGCCTCTTCAATAATTTAAAAAAATCTTTCTTTGCCCTAGATTATTGTAATAGCCTTTTAACTGTTTTCCCGATGTTTTCAGTCTCTCCTGCTTTCAGATCAGGTTAGATATAGCTGCCAGATTAAATATTTATTATTTACTGTATGCTAGGTACTAGGCTTTTTCTGTCCTGTTCATGATTTAAAATAAACAAACAAGGAACCCATCACTGCTTTGAACCTAGAGACTAAAATTTACTTAGGTTGGTAGTCAATCTGACCAAAACCTAGTTTTCTAGCCTTATTTTCTACCACTTCCCTTCACTTTACAATCCTTACAAATTAAACACTCTTTTCTTCCTATTTGTTAGTGATTGGGATGAGATATGCAAGGACGCAGATAGGCTCAGACCCTGTCCTGTCAATCACCTCTCCCATTTACTACCCTCTCTTCCCAGAGCAAGAAGGTACAGAATGGCAATCTAAGTACCAGCACTTGGGACTCCAGTGCAGAGCTCTGATAGAAGCTGGATCGGATCATGGGTTTAGGCTTGAACCCAAGTGATGCCTTCAACTCCTCTGTCTGTTCCAAGTCTTAATCTTGGAATCTTACTGCCTTTTGGCAACCACACTAAAGACAAACTGAGAAGAGAGAAGGAACAGATAGAGCTCCTAAGTGAAAGTGAATGCAAAAAGGACAGCCATTCTGCCTCAAGAGACTAGGCCTTGCTTGGCTCTGCGTACTGCACGAAGCCAAGAAGCAAGAAGTTAAAGAGAGTATTAAAAATAGGTGCTGAACCATCAACACCCAATGCCTGTCTAGTTGGGACCCTCAGTGCCATAGCCTTTGTGCTCTCATGATAGGTGGAAAAGTCCTTCTTTCTTGGAGATGAGTTGGACGGTATCTAGGAAGGCAGTGGGCCAAAGTGGATGGCCTGGAGAAAATGGGATAAATGTTTTATTCTCTCCACTCCTATTATATGACATGAGCTGATAATTGATAATGTTTGTGGTATTCCCTCTACTTAAAATTTACTGTAGCTCATATGCCCGTTAGAATGTCTTCCCAATTCATTCTTTGTTCCTTTTCCTATCAGCCCAGAGCAGTCTATAAGTTGTTTGTATCCATTATGCCAAATATAACTTCCATCTTTCATTATCAATTTTCTCATATTTTATTTAGTTCAATAAGTGTCTCTTCAGTGCCTACTGCCTGAGAAGTATTGTACTCAATCCTGGAGATAAACAATGTAAGGCTTAATTTACAGTCCTTGAAAAAATTAAGGTCTACAAATATATAAACAGAACACTACGGAGGTGTTCGTTAGTTCCCAAAAACGGGCAAGTGATTGATGAGGCCAGGAGGATTGTCACTGACCAAGTTACCATGTCCAGGAGGTACCAAACTAAGGAGCTTGGATTTTATCTTATAAGAGTGAGAACCCACTGAAGTATTTTAACTGGAGGTGTGCCCATGTCAGATCTACATTTTGGGAAAGTCACTCTAGGAGTTTTGTGAAAGATGGGTTTAAAGGAAGCAATACTGGAGGAAGGAAGCCCAGGACAGAGACCATTACAAAGATCCAAATGAAATGATGCACTTATTGAGTATATACTATGTGGCAGATTCTGGGCAAAAAATGTGTATATAGTGTGTGAGTATGTGCTTTTGTAGTATTATATGTTTATCCTCATCATAGCCTATAGTAGTTGCCTGGTGATATTTATTGAATGAATTAGATGAAAGATTCCTTGAGGATTGTTTGAGAAATATGACTTAGAATGAGAATACCTGCTATTGACTCCATCCCCACCCCCACCACACACATATACTTGCAGGGAAATATGGACAATAAGACATTTACAAGTTATAAAACTCTCTGTGTCAGACTACTTTTATCACTCATATGACAAAATGAGTAGTTATCGAACTTTGACTTGTGAACTCCTAGACAGAAAATTGCTAAGAGTTGATTTCACAAAGGGTGGCATCTACAGTATCTTGCATTTCATTAGCTGAACAAATTGTCTATGTTATAGAATTAAACTGAAGTGTAAGTAGCAGCATGTGGCTATTTACATTTAAACCTAATTAAGTAAAATGAAAACTTCGGTTCTCCAGTTGCTGTAGTGACATTGCGAAGGCTCAGTAGCTACACGTGGCGAGTGGTTTCTGTATTGGACAGTGCAGATGTAGACCTGCCCATCATCGCAGAAAGTTCTATTGAATAGCGCTGTTATAAATAGTGTAGTGTAGGTTAAAGCATAGATTCAGGGTCTAACTTCCTGGCCTTGCAGTCTGGCTGTGCCAGGCACTAGTTGAATGAAACTTACCTCTGTCTTAACTCAGCTGTAGGATGGGCATAGTAATACCGATTTGATAGGCAGTTGTGAGGGTGAAACTAGTAAATTCGCGTAAGATACTTCAACAAATGCTATGTGTTTGCCATCATCATCGTCATCATCTTCTCTCTTCTTATTAGGAAACACATGTTCCTTGAATATGGAAGAGAAAGGAATTGACTTTGCCCACTCTACTATTTTATTTTTTTCCTGCAGATGAGCTCTTATGTGGCTCCTGGAAGAAAAAAAAAAAAAATCCGTCTATTTCAGCCAGCACTCTACATTGCCTGTGTCGGTTTAGATGTGTTAGAGGCTGCTTTGGAAGACTATTCCGTCTAAATTGTTCATTTGTTCCTTCATTCAACAAGTGTGCAGGGATTGCTTCTTGCGTGCAGGGCGCTGTATTTGCATGAGCTGGGGACGAAGCGGCATCACTCAGTGCCGAAAAGCCCTGTGCCGAAGGGATGCCTACTCATTGTAGGAAGCCGAGACAGGCTTTCCTTTAGAGGTCTGTTGTGAGACTCTCGGCTGAGATGTGGCACTGAATTCCCTTTTGTAGATTTATACTATTTGGGAATTTTTGTCATGGTAGCTTGGGGACCTTTCATTATTTTTTATAATAATTTTTTTTTCTGGATTCTTAAGGCAGCATCCTTTTCATTACTGCACATGTACAAGTTGTTCTTGGTGTTGCTGGGAATTGCCGATGTTAAACATTCTGTGACTTTTGGGAATATTAATAAGCCTCTTAAAGTACACGTTCAATTAGATTCCCTGACCTGCTGTCCAGAGGTTGAGGCATCATTAACCTAGGAAGCTTTCTATGGTTTAAGCAGTAGTGGGGAAAACCATTGACTTTCTCCTCACCTTTGTCTTGCCTGTTTCATTGGCTGTCTTCCTGGGAACAGTGGAAGAGCAGGGCACCCCATTCTAGAGCTCCAGAGGGGCTTTCTTGCCCTAGAGAAGGAGAAAGGGAGAGCCAGTTAGGTTTTAGATTAGTCTTGTGCCTGTTTGTTTTATTTAAAAATGTTTGCTATATCCAGAGGTTTGACAGATTAATAATTTGTTTTCCTTATGTGGAGAATTGCATCTTTTTGCCTCATGCATCAGAGTCAGGGTGCCGTATTTTATTTGCATAAAATTTGAAGTATTTTCTTTTAGGTCTTATAGGAGTGAATTTGGAGACTTAAATTGTTCACTGGCTTCAGTCTTACTAATGCTGGGCCTTCAGATCAACTTGCCTAGGATAGAAAAACCATTCTGTCTTTAAGGACACTAAATACTGTCCTTCCGGACTCCAAGTGGCCATGAAATACTTGGGTTTGATGTTGGTACCTCAGGCTCTCAGCCATCTATCTGTTGTGAAATTCTTTTGTTGTCAGATTTGTAGTTTCCTTTTCAGATAATAGCTCATCTGATTTCGAGCATGAAGGTACACCTTCCTAAGTTTCTACGACAGAAAGATATTGAGGAAGAGGGAGAAAAGCCAAATAGCAGAGACCAGACAAGCCGGCAGGAAATTGCAAACATGGTGGAATTTCCAGTGCTTCCCATTTTTTGAAGTCATGGGTAATTTAAAAAGTACTCGCTTTTACTTTTGTTTGTTTCTTTGCTTGGAACCACGTCTATCTGCCAACCTTTCTAAAATGTCATGATGTAATTATTTTAACAGGCACTGTATGCTCCTTTATTTGGGGGATATTAACCTTTCTAAACAAAAGGAATGTTAATATACACTGGAGACACAACTAATGGGATTTCATTTTTCTTGTTAGGCAGGAAGCTTGATTTTTTTTTTAACTTCTCGTAAAAGAACGCAGCCAGTGAAATAATTGCCTTAAGCTAATCCATGATAGCGATTTTAAACGTGACTTTCCAGATCACTTTTGTATGGCTTAGAAAGAATAATGTGATTTTCTTGTTTTTGTTTGCTTTAGCTAAACAGTGTTGAAGGATGATATAAATTCAATGAATCCAAAACAAAGAAAATGCTAATTGCTAATGCGCTGAGTTCTTTTGAGGCATGAAACACAGTGTTTAATTCATAAGCGTTGTTTAATTTTATATAGATTTAGTTAATGTTTTGAAAGTTAGCATAGGACAAACTCAGAATAAATTAGCTAGCTAGCCATTTTCTTTACCAGTATGTATTCCTATTTGTAGTGGTCATAGGCTCTGAGACAGTAAGGCAGAGCACTTTTAAGATTTTGCAGGGCAAAAAAAATCTTCCTCTCTCCCTGGTTCTTTCCCTCCTCCCTTCCTTTTTCCTTCCCTTCCTTTCATGACTGGGATCCACTGAACCATTTTCATGCACTTCCGGAATCACCCTTTGACCAATAGCGTGCGTTTGCAATGGGATGGCTAGTGCTAAAGATGGTAAGGCAGTGAAACAGAGGAAAGCAGACTGGTCCACGTGGGTGTCAAGCCCATGATTTTGGCCTTGTTATTAAGGACTCTGTCACGGAACTGCCCAGCCTCACAGTTCTATAGACATGTACCATCTGAGTGAAATATGCATCATTAATCCCTTTGCTGATGGGATGGACCTAGAACAGTGGGGTGGGGAGGGGAAGGGTGGAGAATGCTGTTGAATTGAACTGTGATCTCTGCCAAGCCCTGGAACAGCTTTCCCTTTAAGCAACAAAGATGACAAGTTTTTGCTATTTTGGGTTAGTGAGATGGTATGAAATGGTTTCCCTTTCCTTCCAGGCAAAAATACCAACAGACTCTGCCTTTGGAATGAAAGTGCTAATTTCATTTGGTGACTTTCAGACTTGAAATATGGGCTTGAGCAGGAATTGTGCATTAGTCAGCTGAGGCAGTGGAGGTTATTTTTACAATGCTAATTATTATTTCATGACAGTGATTTACTTTAGGATGTCTGCCGTTTACACCCCCAAACTAGCCATTGTTTTGGGAACAGAATTGGTTGGGCTGTCAGGCTCTTTTTCAAAGACAAATCTTGCTGTTTCATGGGTATAGATACTTTCCTACAATAAAGAAGAGAGCTTTCTTGAAGAGAGTCTTGCATATGAAATGTAATCTGGATAAATATTCAAAACTAATAGGTTTATATTTCAGTCTTGATTTTTAAAGTATATTTTTCTGACACCTTAATCACCTACCTTTATCTGCACTAAACTTCATCTTTACTGGGATGTTTTACTAGGATGCAGCTACATTTTTGTTGCTCACATTGAACTTCGAAAGGAGCGACACACATAGTTAACAAATAAATACAAAATGAAATTTAATATAACTCCTTGATGCGTAAAGGAGAATGAGTGGAAGACAGAGTTGATTGCATGTCTGGAAGCATATCTGCCTGATTTATGCTCTAATTTTAGTACTGAGTTTCCTTTGTAATAGTAAAATGTCACATTAGCATGTCCCTTTTAATAATCTAATATGCTCCCAGTGACAATGAATACACGCACTGAGTCCAGCTAGCTGAGGGTTTCTCAAACTTCGTAGGCCTGTGACCCTTCCCGATGTAGTTAAATTGCCCAGATGACCCTCCTGTCATATATTTTTAATTGTAAAGCACTTGAAAGGAATCATGTTTTATTTCTTTTTAAATAAGCACCTCGAGAGCAGTGGTGAGACGTTTTGCTCACGACACTTATCCACTCTTCAAGAAAATTAAAGATTGGAAAGGGCCTTGAGTCTCAGTGGCAGCAAAGCCATCCATCCACATTGGGGGACAAACAGCAGACAAGAACTGCGGTGAATACCTCTCTCCATAGTCCCTTGCCTGTGCACTTAGTGAAAATTGGCATCGGTGAATAGAACAAAGTAAAAGCATTTTGAATTATTACTGCAAACCTTCAAGTGGCCATAATCCAAGATTTCAAGTACCTCAGTGAAGGCTCAGGTTTTCAACAATTTGTATGGTAACCGAGTGCCATACAAACCTAAACTACGCCGAGCTAATCTTCAGGAGAATTGGAATCTGCCTCTGAACTAATTATGATTTACGTAAATTGATAATTTGTCTTCTTCATGTGTCTGCAGGAAGGAATTACTATTCAATTTGATTAACAAACGACAGAATTCAGCCTGATAATTTGCCATCCTTATTAGCAAACTTAGAAAACTTCTAATAGTAATCTCTCCACTTGTATCAACTCTATTCTGGTAAAGTTTATCTAGAAATAACAGAGGTAGTATGACCCACCTCACCTTTAACAAAGAATTCTGGGTGTGGTTTATCTTTTCAATCCTTGAGCACAACCCAAGCACTCAGACTGAATTCCCATGAAACTCGAAACTTAATAATGTGTAATTAACTTCCAAAAATGAATGCTCCCTTCTTTTGAATACATTCCTGAAGAACTCCCTCACAATATATAACATTGTATAAAAGAAAGCAGAGCATTATATTAATTTTATTTTTCATGCCCCACTTTGTCAAATGTCTTTCTTTCTCTTTAAACAGGTTGTAGTTGTGTGTAATGGACAAAACTATTGGTGGAAGCTGAGCCATAATACGCAATTGACATTGTGAATAATTCTGAAACCTATTTCGGAGGTACATGACCGAGATGTAAAACTACTGTAGCACGGCATTAAAGTGAGGGCATTCAGCTTTCTTTACATGGGTAACATGGCGCGTTTTTAAAATATATTAGTGTACATATGTTTATACAGTTGAAAAAAAAATAATCTACTGGACTGAGCAGCCTAGTAGAATTGTCACAGTGCTTACAGATGCCCTTTCCTATTTTAGTGTCAGGAGAATCTTATCTTCTTGCATGTCAAAGAGGGAAGTTGAACTATTAGCCTTTTCAAGACCCAGAGGTAAAGTTTAATTTTATAATGACATGAAATAAACGTTCTGTTATCTAAGTAATAGTTCACCAGAAAACTCTGAAACGGCCTCCTTTCTCAAGGATGCAGCTTGTGTGTGATGCTAATATTAAAATGGACCTGCCAAATTGAGTGATGGGAGGTGCTAATAACTCCAAGTGGGGAGATGCAAACAGCATATTGCACACACCTGCTCTCTGCTTTACGTCAGTCTCATTAAGTTATTGAATGGGTGAGTGTAATGGTGAAGGAGGGGAGTAAGACGTATGCCAGGAAGAAGCTATGTGTGGGGCTGGTGCCCTGCAACATTACGAGTAAGCTGGGTGTCTTTTGCTTAGAAGTCCATCCCTGATGTTAATCCTTGATGTTAGACTTGAGAATGCAAAAGAAGTTTAGATTGTTAATAGCAGTCTATCCTGGGCAGATGTATTGGCAATGAGGATGGTTTTATTCACCTGTACCCCCAGCTCAGTTTATTGGTGTTGCATTGAAAATGGGTATTTATATACCCATTTTGTTTAGGTACCCTCAATTTTGTTCTATCTCTTTGACTTTTGAAATAAATCAATAGGTATTTTACCCTGACAATGTAGGGTGTTAATATTCTTTTTTTTTTTTTTTGAATATTCTTTTTAAATAGGGCTGTACGTCATCTGATCAGGTAGAAGGAATTACTTCAGACAGTTTGCTAGCAGTTGTTTCTAGTAATGGTCACTAATTTCAACCGAAACAATTTAACAACAAGCAAAATATAAACCCAGGAACTGAATTGTGGGGCAAGTCCTCATAAGGCATGATGGGTTCTTAGGTGCTCCAGAGGGGAATCCATTTCCATTTGGTCCAATCTAGGCCTCTTCCTGGCAGCTTCTATTCGTCCCAAAGAAGCCAGGGCAAAGTTGAGTTCCAAAAAGAATGCTGGTCAGCTCTTCATTATTCGCCCCAACAGAAAAGAAGCTTCGTGGAATGTCTTTCAACCGTGGGTTCCTAAAATTATTTAGAGTTGATTTTGCGATGTATTATAAAATTTACCCGTTTTGCTTATTCTCACACTGACATTCATTTATGTCCCTAAGCACATAACTTCTGAAGACAAGCCATGCCATGTAGTGGGTGGCAAGGTATCAAAGTGGGATTAAAAAGGCTGGGATAATGCTAAACCACATGTGGATATTTGAGAGGGGACTGCTTCTGCTGTGCCACTGTCCAGCCTGCAAACTGAGGATCTCTGGGAAGAGGAACTTTTTTAATATAATAGGATTCATGTGAGCAAAAGGACCCATCAGAGGTTGTCTGGTTTCAGTGGTATGATCAACAGATAATGTACTGAATGTGGGCTAAGAAGAAAGGACATCTGGAAAACCTAATGAAGATGATTTCAGCTCATGTTTTCAGAGAACCAGTTAGATGCATGTACGTTTTCTCTTTTAATTTAGAATTTTTTAAAAAATTGAAGTGCAAAAAAAAATAATTGAGTAAAGAAATGCTTGAACATCTGGGAGGTGAAGCAAGAGGGTTCCTGGTTTCTGGTAGGGTAAGAAGCACTGTGGTTAAGCTCTGACAAATGGCACCCCTGCCTCTGGCCTCTATCAACAAAAAGTGCTTCTTGGAAAGAACAATAAAACAAGCAGGATGTAAACATCAGCAACTTAAGTACTTGCCAGCTCAGTTGTTAGGGATGGAGGTGAAACTAAAGATTAAAGACAGCTTGACAAAATCCTACACACTATCCAGCCGGGCTTTACACATTGTGAGATGTGGTAGGACAGAATGAGGGTATTTAAAAAAATTATTGCTATTATGCAGCTGGAGGGCATTGGGCTGAGTTGGGAATATGCCAGGAGAACTTGTGCTGCTTGTGTAGATAAACTTGCAGGACTTCAGCTCTCAACTCCATCCAATCCTTTCTGTCAGATTCTCTTAACCTTGTCCTGTCCCTTGCTGAGCACTGACATTTTCAGAGCAGAAGAAAATCATGTTAAATTTATGTATGAGGAGGGGGGATGTCTGTGTGTTTTGCGGGGCTCTGGGTTTAAGTGTTTGGGCTCTTTTGATTAGTTCTGTCCTGGGTTTGTTTTGTAGTCTCAGAAGAGCTTATAAACCAGTGCTGGTTAGGAGTCTACTTTGGATTCTCGTGTTCTCTGGCCAGCATGGTGGCGGTTGGTTCTGCAGAAGAGCTTCAGCCCCTTCTGAGGAGCCAAAGGGCCCCTGAGTCGCGTGCTGTCGCTGGACCGTTAGGTCTGTTTCAACCCAGGCAGTGCTGTTTTGTCAATTTAATTTATTGGGATTTGGCCCAAGATTTTGTTGGATGAAAGAGTTAAAAAACTGAGAAATATTTGAAAAACTCTGATGTTGGATTATGAGAGACAGGCTAGAGAGGAAGATTTGGACCAAATTGTAGAGGATCTTGAACATCTGACAGAGGTGAACATGTTTTTATTTTCCCTGTAGACGGATAGATAATGGGGAGCCATTGAGGACGACTAGGCTGGAGAGAGACAAGGGAAGGATGACTTAGAGAGAGACTCGTATCAGAGAGTGGTTAGAGGGCTATTGCAGTAGTGCAGTCGTGATGTGATAAATGGTTTGTAGAAGAGAGGCAGGAGTAGTCATGGTTACCAGGATGGAGACCAGTGATGAGAGCTGGGCTTCATCTGACATCCCAGCTCCAGTCAATGGCTGTGGCTCCCTGAAGTGCTATGATAGTGGGGATTGTAAAGCTATGTCTGGACTCAGGCGAGGGAGTTCTGTGGTCAGTTAGTGATGTCTGTCACGGGTGAAAGCGTAGGGGATGGTGCACCTCTTCTGTGCATATGTTGTCCCTGGTAAATGTAATCCACAATCCAATAGGAGAAGTATTGGGGATTAGTGACAAACTGAAGGAGAGAAGCAGGATGCTGGAGGAGTAAATTGTGATTGATGTTTAAGCCTGCCTGACCTGATTTAGAAAAGTGCCAATTAAAGGAGAAACATCCAGTAAATAGAGATATGATATTCAAGTTTTGGACTGAGATCTGTGCCAGAGAATTAGACTGGAGGTGGTTTGCAGAGATGTGAAATTGACTTTGCTCTTGCGATTCGGTTGGGGGCGGGGAGCAGGAGAAGGCTCGGGACAGATTAGTAGAGATCAACTCGAGTTGCCATGTCCATATTGGTGCTGAACTCTGAATACAGACGTTTTTACATCTTGAGTCGTATTGCAAGGAGATCAAGAATAATCTTGTAATTAATGCTGGTGTAGCGTAATAAGCATTTGGAAGTAGGTAAGTGTTCAGGGTGCTCTATCTGGACAACATATAAATTTTGTTAAAACTCCATTGAAGTTTTTTGTTTATTTATTTTTATTTATTTATTTATTTATGGCTGCGTTGGGTCTTCATTGCTGCGCGCGGGCTTTCTCTAGCTGTGGCGATCAGGGGCTACTCTTCATTGCGGTGCGTGGGCTTCTCATTACGGTGGCTTCTCTTGTTGCGGAGCACGGGCTCTAGGCATGCAGGCTTCAGTAGTTGCAGCACACGGGCTCATTAGTTGCGACACACGGACCCTAGAGCACGCGGGCTTCAGTAGTTGTGGCTCGCGGGCTCTAGAGCACAGGCTCAGTAGTTGTGGTGCACGGGCTTAGTTGCTTCACGGCATGTGGGATCTTCCTGGACCAGGGATCGAACCCGTGTCCCCTGCGTTGGCAGGCGGATTCTTAACCACTGCGCCACCAGGGAAGTCACTTTTTGTTTATTTTAAACTTTTATCTGAACTCTACCTTGTTTATTAATTGGCACATTTTAGTGTTGACTTGAGCAAAAGGTCTCTTCTCTGCTATCTTGAGATTATATAGAATATTGATGCTGAGAAGAAACTCCATCTGAACTCTTACTATAGAAGAAAAAACAAGGGCTCAGAGAGGTTAAGATTTTGACTAACATCACAAAGATAATAGGTGGTATGGTTGGATCTGAGACTCAGGTCTTAAGATTCTCCTTCAACATCCTTTTTCTGTTATTCCATGCTATCTTTTCTAGACTGTATATGATATGAAAGTGAACTTTATGTATAAAAATAAAGGATAAATGATGTGCATATTCTGACGGAATAATTTGGAGAAATGGAGATACTGGCAAGCCACAGCTTTTTGCCCTTTATGTTTTTTTTTGTTTTTTTTAGAGAGGGCCGTTCACAGTGCTGAATAGGCAGGTGACTTGGAGAAATACGGAATATATTTGAGCAGTTTGGAAACAGTACTGCATTTGTTCACCCACAATTAGCATAATACTCAAAGCTCAGACATTAGATTTTAAAGGGGGCTTGCACTGCAGGGCAAGACTGTACAGAACTAGGGAAAATATTATGTTGCGTACTTTATCACAGTTATTTAGTTTCATCTCTTAATCCTCACATTAGATTATAAGGTCATTACAATAAGGAAATGTTCATTCTTGGATAACCTACCATGCCTAGATTGGTAAATTGCACTCTTACGTGCACAATAAAAGTTGGCCTTTTTAAAAAATATACAAAGGTTTATTAAAGACATTTTAGAAAGTCAAAAGGAGCAAAGCAGTTCTACTTCTAAGAATTTACCCTAAGGAAACATTCACGAAGACCTACAAAGGTTTATGTGTACGGAGGTTCATTACAGCATTATTCATAACTATAATGATTATGATGGTAATAATAAAAACAATTACCATGTACTGTGTCCTTATTTTAAGTCAAGCACTGTGAAAGCACTTTATATTACCTCACTGAATGCTCATAGCTGCCTATAAGAAAGATATTATTATATAAGCTCAGAGAAGTTAAGGTAATTGTCCAAGGTCAAACAACTAGTAAAAGATGGAGCTAGAATTTGAACCCACAAGGTCTGACTCCAAAGTCTATGTTCTTACTATATAGAGCTTGCCAAGTACCAAAGATTGTCCTAAATACTTTACACATCCATCCTCATTTAACCCTCATAGGAACCCTCTGAGGCCAGCAGATTATCATCCCCATTCTACAGATAAAGAAACTGGGGCACAATGGTTAAGACACTGATCAGAGATCACACAGGCAAGAAATGGTAAACCTTGGATTTAAACCTAGGCGGTGTAGCTGTCTTTTCCTATTTAACAGAGCAAATGACTAGAAATGACCTAAATATTCAAAGACTGGTTTAAATATATTTTGGAATACGTGAACAAAGCAGCAAACTAACAGCAACAAACAAAGCAGCAACACATCACTGAAAAGGAAGAAAGTTCTATGGAAGAACATCAGTTGGAGAGATTAGCTTTGGCTGGGGGAAATCAAGAAAGGCTTCGCGAAAGAGATGGCAGAATTGGATATTAATGGTGCATAGTCTTTTGATAGATGGAGGTCAGGAAGGTTATTCTTGGCAGAGCAAGTCCTGCTGTATGGCTGTTTCCATCATTGGGGTCTTAGGGTTTTAGCACATATACTAACCATTGGCTTTGGAGACTTAAAAACTGGTAAGGAGCTTATCTTCTCCACTCACTGTTCCTCCAGCTAGATTTAGATTCTCTTTATCTTCCCTCTGTCACAGGCAGTTTTTGGATTTCCTAATTTCTCTTAGAAATATGGTTACCACGTCATGTGTTACTTAAGTCTGATTCAGGCCAGAGTACACATGCAACTCTTTAATTCCTCACATCGGAGTTCACTTTCTAGGTTCTCTATGATTTTTTTTAATCTGATTTCTCTGAAGAAAAGTTAATCTCGTGTTATAGTGTGATGACAAGGCTTTTGCAAGTAGAGGTGTTTTAATGTAGTCAAAATTCTTAAGGTAAGTTAAAGCCTTTTCAGTTGTTACTTATTTTTCAGTGACAGTTATGACAAATGGCTGGCATAATTTATTTTTGCTGTGTAGATGGCTCTAACTGGGGATCTTATATATCGGGTATGCACTTTTTTATGAATTCATAAAATTTCAGCCTAAAGCACTGGATTAGACGTTAAAGCATTTATGTTGACAAGCAAGAAGTAAATTGTATTCCGATCCAGTTTGTATAATAAGGTGCAACTCAATTCACTAAGTTTGTATTGGTAATTTTGCATTGCTGTGAGACTTAAGTTACATGTATAAGAGTTGACAGTCATTTCAGCATGTGTTAGACTTGAACTCCAGAAGGTAAAGAAGAAGTTCTGCTACTTAATATCTGTTCAAACAGTGAAAAAAGGATCCCCATATAATTCTCTGCCACACACTGGTAAATCCACAGTCTAACTGAATCCACTAATAACCAGTGCTGTGAGAGGCTTGTTTCCTTAAAGCTTTCATGTGACCGGTTTATAATTTTATATGTTATTTCTAGGTCAACAGTTAGATTAATGTTTTATCTACTGAGCAAAACACAGTGCTTCTTTGTAAACTTTCTTATCTTACTCAAACTGAAATTGCAAAACAAAGAATTTTCTAGTTCTCACATTCCTCCGTGGAGAGCTTTGTTTATATAGAGGTTATCTTGTGGTTTATTTTATATTCTACTTAAGTCTAAATTTTCTGCAGGTGGAATAAATATCCTATTTAAGGCTTTCAAATCTTATTAATTAAAGCTAGTTAGTAGTCATTACCAATCGTTTACTTACTTTATTTTTGCTTTGCTAATAGCCCAGCAGGAGGCTACTTAAATTGATCAGAATATAAGCCTGTTTGCTCACTAAAACATACCTAGTGCCTGGCCACAGAAAAATACTCAAGAACTATCTGTTGAATGAGTAAACTGATTATGTCTCTGACTTAGGAGGATATAAATCTAGAAAAGGAGTTTAGAATAGGCAGACCTCTGCATCAGTCTGAGAGCTGGTAACTTTGGACATTTTCTGTTTGAGCTAGTCTGAACTTAATGTTTTTCAAGTAGGATATGTCACCAGTTCTTAAGTACACACGGGAACTCCTCTTAATGTTACTTTTGAAATGTATTACATTTTAGGACTTTCTACCCATATTTCCTCCCACTTGCATGGATTGAAAGTTTATTTTGTTCTGTGAATCTCACACTGCGGGAAATTTAATTTGAAATGCATCCAATTATACCACATGTATTATGATGTGACTTTTTTTCTTTCTGCAGCTCCACCCTAAAATTCCAGTACATTTCAGCCACTGCGTAAGCCTCATTATTAAAAACTCTGTTTTCAGTACAGTCAATTCTAGCTGTTTGTCAGAGAGTTCCTAGAAAGACACATCGTAAAAGGGATTGTCATAAAGGGTTTTGTATCTCCTCATAGGAACAATGGAGCTTGCATTTACGACCAAAGATGCAACTAAGATAATCGTAGATGTGTGACCCAAATGCCATAAAAGCAAAAATTCAGCCATAAACCTACATGTTACTGTATCTTTCTTTTTATTTAATAAACATTTTAGGTATGTCAGATAGGAATCTTAAGTAGTCACTATGCTCAAAACAATTTTTCAGTCATTGAGGGAGAAAGACACTGTCAGAGTGGACTCGGGAATAACCATGTATGAAGTCAGCCAGTGTTCAGCATGCATGCTGGATGATTTGGAATCTCGTCCTTATAACTCAGATGCCCTGATTGGAGTAGTGAAGCAGACCTTGTTAAATAAACTGATTTTAAATTTGATCCTAGGTAGTTTGGTGATCTTATTGGAAATACAGATAAAATTTAGAATACCTAGGGAGAGCAATACTTTTTTCCTCTACCTCTTTTCATGTAAAATATTATGAATCTCAGTTGGGCTTATGAAATGGCAGATTGAAGAGGGTTCATGCCTGAGATCTCTGGTAAAAGCTTTGATGCACTTATTCTGTGTTGTAGATTGGAAGGAAATTCGCTCTCTTATTTGACGGTTAAGACACTTGGCCAAAACTAAAGTTGCCCAACTGGTAATTTGACTTTGGAGCTAATACTCTTTTCTGCGTTTCCTATATTCTGATATTAGATATCTGCTTGTATGGTCATAAATCATTGAATAATTGGAGAATTTAAAAATTAAAATAATTCTGAATTAAGTAAAATTAGTGAAGAGGCAAAAGGTAAGGACAGCTTCTGTGGAGCAGGTGTGACCAAAGCTCCATGAAACTATGATGAGATGTGTTTGCTTTTTAAATTACAACATCTTTAAACGGTAAAAAAGATGGCACAAGCCTCTTTAACATGAAGGTACAGGGTCTTATAAAATGTACAGCACTTGCAGTCTTCTTCCCCTTCCTTAACAGTTTTATGCCAGGAAAAATTGAGAAATCTGGATGTTTGGAGAGAAAGCAGAGGGAGATGTAATTGCCCAGTATTTAAGGAGACTTGAGCCATGGCAAGACCAGAGGAGGGATGCTGTGACCAATTATGGCAGCAGGCAGAGACAGTGAATCCTGCACAGCGTGGCTCCTGTGTGTAGACATCTGCCGTTGGTCACTAGCAGCCTTCAGAAGGCTTAAGTGATCATGATACTTGAAAGCATATTGGGTTCACGGATTTCTAATATTCTTCAAAAAGACAGTAACTTCAAGGTTATGGAGAGAGAGTGCATTAGTGTGTGCCTAGATATTAGCAGTTCTTTAAATCTTTCTCCAAATGGTAATTTAGCGTTGGGCAAGTATTTCAAACATTTAAGTGAATTTACTGCGTCCCGTCTCTACTACTTACTAGCTGTGTAACCTTAGGCAGTTACTTATTTTTCGTGTGTGACTTAATTTTCTCGTCTATAAAATCCAGTTACAAACTCTTAGGGTTTTGTGAGTATTAAATGAGTTAACACGTCAGGTGCTTAGAACAGTGTCTAGCTGCTAGTAACACTGTACATGTGTCAGCTCGCATGGTGATGATGATGGTGATGTTGTTTTCCTCCTTCTTCCTCTAGTATTTATAGAAGTGTGAGCTTTCTCCCAGTTCAGTCATTCACTACTTCAGGAGAACCAAGCTTCCAGACTAGTATTTTATATCCCAAGATAATTACAGTCCACTCAGGGCCAATCAGTTACGTCACCTGCTTTGTGCTTAAAGTTATTCCCAACTAATCTCTTGGAGGCAGGACTTACAAATTCAGTCTCAGTTCAGTAATGGTAGTTGTTTTTCTGCGGAGGTGATTTATTACTAGAAGCACCAGTGTGACCCTCTTAAAACACGTTTATCTAATATAAATTCCTTAAGAAATGGATTTTTAATAAACCCTTATCACAACTCCGTAGAGTATTAATTCAACAACATTTGCGGGCCTCTAGTTTATATATAGTATTGTGATAGAAGTTGTGGGGGATACAAAGAGGGCAGAAAAACAATTACAACTTAGTTGAGAAGATACAACAAATGCATATGAAAAGTTAAGTAGCATTAAGAAAGATATAGAGCCAAGGGGTAGAGGGTAAGGAGACAGAACACCCATCTCCTGTCTTAGGGAAGACTTCACAGAAGTATAAAAGGCAGGATTTCAATAGGCAGAATGGAGGGGCACAGGCTGAATGGTAGAGGAAGACTGTGGTGTAATCAAAGAAATCACGAGCCACCTAGTTTTACTGGAAAAGAGAGTTTATGTTGAGGAATAACTGAATAGCAAGGTGGTGAAGTGGAAAGATATACAGTTATGTGGAAAGAATGAAATTTGTGTTGATTATGAGACAATGTCTACAGAACATCAGATTAATACATGTATTTAGCCTTGACTCCACCAACTGCATCTCAATAGGAGGCTAACTAACTGGGGAAAACCAGGGATCTAGTTGCAGGTGCCCATCAGAGCTGCCGGCCCGGGAACCCCCGAAAAGAGGCAGGAACTAATCGATTCATCTTTGGAGTCAGGCTTAGACAGACTGGTTTTAAATTCAGCTCAGCTACTAACTACTTGTATTAGGAGACAGTTAATTCCCTGAACCTCAATTGCCTCATCTGTAAAATGGTAGTAACATTAATAAGAAGGTGGCAACTTTGGGGCTTCCCTGGTGGCGCAGTGGTTGGGAGTCTGCCTGCCAATGCGGGGGACACGGGTTCGGGCCCTGGTCTGGGAGGATCCCACATGCCGCGGAGCGGCTGGGCCCGTGAGCCACAATTGCTGAGCCTGCGCGTCTGGAGCCTGTGCTCCGCAACAAGAGAGGCCGCGATAGTGAGAGGCCCGCGCACCGCGATGAAGAGTGGTCCCCGCTTGCCGCAACTAGAGAAAGCCCTCGCACAGAAACGAAGACCCAACACAGCCATAAATAAATAAATAAATAAATAAAAGAACGTGAATTTCTTTAAAAAAAAAAAAAAAAGAAGGTGGCAACTTTGAAATGTGGCAACTTTGAAATGTTGTGAAGATTAAATGAGGTGGATAATATATGTAAAACTCTTACAAATTCAAACATATTGTGAGTACTTAATTAAGGGTAACTACTAATAACAGCAACACAGTATGTTTCAACCAGAGAGAATAACTTCGATTTATTTTTTTCCCATATTGAGATGCCACGAAAAGTGTTAACTATTCAGTGTTCTACTTCTTGAAGAAAAAGTTGGAACAACACTCCTGGTGTACATTTATTTTTAACCTTACTACTGTGAAATGATAGTGCTTCCAATTATGGCTCTGAGATCTAGTAATGCTTTTAAAAGAACTAAATTATGAATGTACACATCAGGAAAGGACTTAAATTTGGTATTTTACTGAATTCATGTTTTGGTCCCAATTAATATATTGTACATTTTTAAGAAGAATAGGCATCTAAAGAGCAGGTATATGGAAGTGTTAAGGATAACATAAGGGTTTCCCTTTACCAACTCTTTTAGGAATAGAGGTTTTTCTGTACTATGAATCCCTACTTCTCATTTCCCCCCAGATTTGTCACTCAGTTTATTTATTTTAAACAATTTATTTTATTTATTTATTTATTTATTTTTTTTGGCTGCATTGGGTCTTCGTTGCGGCGCGCGGGCTTCTCATTGTGGTGGCTTCTCTTGTTGTGGAGCACGGGCTCTAGGCACGCGGCCTTCAGTAGTTGTGGCACACGGGCTCAGCAGTTGCAGCTCACAGGCTCCAGAGCACAGGCTCAGTAGTTGTGGCGCACGGGCCCAGTTGCTCCGTGACACGTGGGATCTTCCCGGACCAGGGCTCGAACCTGTGTCCCCTGCATTGGCAGGTGGATTCTCAACCACTGCTCCACCAGGGAAGCCCTCAGTTTATTTTTAAATGCTGTCATAAGTCCATTTTAGTTTTCTGTGCGGTGTAATAAAGTGAAAAGAATACAGACTGAACAAGACCCTAAGTTAAATTCCCTCTGTGCCATTTTCTAGCTTTTGTGATCTTGCATAAATAATTTCATAATCTTGAGCCTCACCTTCTACAAAATGGGGATAGTCAGGATACTTAACCTACATATTTCACAAAGTATTTAGGATTGAATAAAATAATATATTTGAATATACATTATATATATATTGAATATATGTATTATATCTTTTATAAACTCTAGTGTGGTTCTCAAAGTGTGGTCCAGGGATCCCTGGGGATCTCTGAGATCCTTTCAGGGGATCCATAAGATCAAAAATATTCTTATAATACTAAGATGTCGTTTGTCTTTTTCGATATCTTGACGTTTGCACTAATGGCACAAAAGCAGTGGTGGGTAAAACTGCTGGCACCTTAACCTGAATCAAGTCAGTGGCACCAAACTGTCCTAGAAATCATTATATTCTTCACCCCCGCACACTCTCAGTGAAAAAGAATGTCCTGATGAAGCAGTAGAACTTACTAATCTTATCATATCTTGGCCTTGAGTACACATCTTTTTAATAGTCTGTGTGATGAAAGGGGAGGTACACATGAAGTACTTCTGCTTCATACCAGTATGATGATTGTCTTAAGGAAGAGTACTCGTGAGACTGACTTACAAGCTGAGCTAGCTGAATGTTTCATGAAACGCCATTTTACTCGAAAGAACGATTAAACTATGGGTATGCAGACTTGGGTATTTTCTTGAAAGTAAAGTGAACCTGTCCTTTTGAGGGAAACAGCGGACAGTGTTTGTTGTTAGTGATACAATTCAAGCTTTTGAATGAAAACAGGAATTTTAGAAAACTTGAATCTCACTGAGAACTTGACAGCTTCCACATACTTAAAGACTTTTCTGATGAGCTTGGTGGTGATAAATGAATGTGTTTTTTTAAAAAAAATAATGAAATGTGTCAACATTTGGAAGATCTGCATAACTTGGTGAACTAATATTTTCCAAATGACCAATGCATGTTGTTACAAAAAAAAATCAGGCCTGGGTAAAAGATCCATTCAAAATGCAAGATAGACCAATGGATTCTAATGTAGTAGAGTCGGAAAGTTCTTTAATACGGTTTCTGATTCCACATTCTAACTTAGCATTAAGAAACTACCACTTGTTGAGTTTTGGTATAGTATCGAAGAAGGATATTCATAATTATCTGAAAAGACTGTTAAAAGATTTTCCCTTTTCAAGTACATATCTGCCTGAGGCTGAGCTTTCTTCATTTACCTCAATCAAAGCAACATATCACAGCAGATTGAATGAAGAAACAGGTAGAAGAATCCAGGTCTCTTCTTTTAAGCTAGGCATACATTAAAGAGATTTGTAAAAATCTCTCACTACTCTCTTTGCTTTGGACAATGTAGTTATTTCACAAAAAACATATTATTTATGTTAAGTAATGCATTTATTAGTATTTTAAGTGCATTAATAGAAATATGTAAACTTTTTTCAATTTAAGCTACTAATAAGGTAAAAATCGATAGATATAACCTACATAAGCAGAAGCTCTCTGAGGGCCTCAATAATTTTGAAGAGTTTTAAAGGGTCCTGACATCCTCAAGTTTGAGAACCGCACTTCTAGAGAGATAAATTAATACTTAATGGTTTTTATGGTTTACTAATGCATGATATCGCCATCTCGTGACAAAACAGGAAAATGCAGGCATTTTTGAAGCAGTCAGCTGTAAGGCCCTTTAATGATTTCGAATGACTGCTTCTTGGAAATTTATCAAGAGAAAAAAGACGTAAGTTCATATTTCCAGGGAATATGTCTGAGATATATGTGCCAAAAATATTAATTTTCAGAAGGCAAACAAAGAACGGTTCATTAAATGGTTATTTTTGAAGGCTAACATTGGTTTTAGGCCAATCTTATAATAAGAACACATTTAGTTTTTGTACTCAATATGTATATTTCATAGTACATAGAGCCCCCTCATATGTGGTATTGTATGCTATGGAACGTGTATCTACTGTTTGATGTATAGGCTATGGAACATGTATCTACTGTTTGATATATAGGCTATGGAACGTGTATCTACTGTGTGATATATACTGATCAATGTCTTTCGTGGTATTTCACTTTGATGACATAGTATCATCATCTGTGATTGACTGACGATTTAGTCATTGGTCAGTAGCACAAACTTTGATGATCACATTCTTCTGAAGGCGGATGGGATCAATTTTTTATGATGAGGATTTTAGGCCCACGCTTGGTACGGAATTTGGGTCTGCTGCCGTTGGATACAGCCCGGCAGTCCCGGGTGATGGGTCCTGTACAGACGTGCAGCGTTAAGCATTGTTCCTTGCCTTTTAGCTTCTGAGAACTAAAATATACGGTGTAAATATGTACAAACATGTTGCAGGACATATGGACAAATAGAGCCAAAGCCAGATCGTGGAAGATACAGCTGCAAGAAACAGCCTTCATGAATAATGAACATTTATGCTGTAGATTCAGTGTGCCTATTTTTGCATGGATGGGCTGTGTGAGAAGGAAGGAACCTTACTTCATTTTCATTCAGTTAGATGAAGGCCCACTGGCTAGTTTTTTTGACTCAATTCAGCTGATTGTTTTCAAAATAACCTGTTCTTTTCAAACAGTTGCGTGTGTAGGGACAGCTGCACTCCAATAAAATGACTGTGAGCCCTACCCTCTAACTACTGTACTAATTTTCTGCCTATATTCACTGTGCACCCGTTGACCCTGCTGATGAATATTTTAGACATCTGCATGAATAATCAGACTGCCCACAGGAGAGCCACTTGCTTGTTTACGAGGCTGGAAATGCCATCTAGATGCTGCTGGCTCTAATTCTGTGTACCAACGTGAAGATAATAAATACCTAAGTAAGGTCTTAATCTGGATGGTCTTTGAGCATCCACAGATGCCCTGAAACTGGATGCTGAGTTGTACCTGCAGGTAGATGCTGACGTGTGTGTTTTTGAGAAAACTCCAGAGCTTATATCAGACTCGTCCAAGGGACTGTGACCCCATAAAGGCTAAGAACCACTGGATAATCGTTTAGAGCTTTGAAAGTGCATCTACATACGTTTTTATTTGATCCTCCCAACAGTTCTGAGGGAGATGTGGCAGGAATTTGCTCTCTCTTTCTCTCCTTAAAGAAGAACGTGACTGGGAGCTCCGGGAGTTTTGAGTTTCATCCTATAGGCACAAGGAGCCATTGAAAGTTTTAAGCGTGCAAGTGATCTGATCAGATCATTGTTTAGAGAGAATGCCCTGGTGATAGTGTAGAGGATGTTTCTGAAGAGTGAGAAGCTAGTTAGGAGGCCATTTGGAAGATCAGGTGAGATCAGGTGAGAAAAGATGGTTGACCCTAAGTGTGTAGTAGTCAGATTTGAAAATAGATGATGGATTTGCAAAATCATTGAAATCCTTGGGAACTGTTTACCAATTGGTTTTGGAGGGAAGGAGAGGGGAAGGGGGGGCAAACGTTTTTGAAGATGACTTTCTCAGTTGATGAAGTGAATAGAAGCAGGGTGGGTGGGGGGCAGGAATATTATAAACTTAATTTTAACCATGTTGATTTGAAGAACTGATGAGACCGCCAGCGAGAAAGACGAGCGATCAATTTAGAGTGCTGGGCTGGAACCGGTGAGATGAGCTTGACATTGCTTAGAGTGTGTAGGCAAAGCAGAGAAGAGTGCCAGGGATGGAACTGTGAGAAAATATCAGCCAGTGATATTTCAGGGAAGCCCCAGGGAAATCCAAGAGGAACGTCACTTCATTTTTTCCCTCTGTTCCAGAGTAGAGTAGTAGGAATTAGAGATATTTCTTGACTCTTTATTTACTATCAGATTACTCCATCATTCCATAAATCAGATATCCCTGTAATCTACCTTCAAGTCAGTGGAGGCATCAAGCCAAAGATGGTTGAGGGGACTCCTTTATGGTCTCTTTAATCTTCCCCATTCTTAGATGTGGAAATTGACACTGTATCAAGTATATGTAAATATCATACCCATCCAACTTTAAATACCTCCCCACTCCCCCTACCCCACCTCACCTCCCCAATAACAATTCTGGAGCCACAGCTACTTCGAGACTGTCTCAGTTTCCCCAGTGATTTTTAAGTCAGGATCCTCACTAAGTATGTGTAGCATTCCTTTTGAAGACTCTGCTACTACCCAGATCTCATAGTTCTTCTCCTTCAACTGAAGTGACCTTCATCTTCAGTCCACTTCAGCTGTGCACACACACGCCACACCTAATAGACCTGCTCCACTTTCAATATTTCAAACTCCATTAGGCTCCTCTTTGAAAGAGCCTTCTCACTTCTATCTGCCCATCCCTCTTTTGCTTCTGAGCTTGCTGTTTTCTCTCCTCCTCCTTCCCTTCCCTTGTTCACATCCTTTCTTCTGTCCTTGTTTTTCAGTGGGGGAGGGGAGGAGGGGGCAAGAGCAGGCTGGTTACTCCCTTCAGATATCCTCCTTCTGTGCCCAGCTCAGAAATAATCAGATGGTTGAGTAATGATTGTGCTGGCCTGTAGATTTCCTCACACAGTGTGCTTTGATAATTTCCAGTCCAAGTTCCTTCCCTGTCATCTGTTTACTTTGTTTGTTTTTCCCCCTCCAACTTTCTGGCAGTGGGGCATTGTTAGAAAACCTCACAAAAACTGGGGCAACTGGATCGATAAATGTATGGTGAATAAAGAAATCTATCAACACCCCCCCTTCCTGCAACACACACATGCACACACACATGCCCACACACACACACACACACACACACACACACACACAAAGGGAGAAGGGAACGATAGAACTGTGTTGAAGAAAAATAGATCCGTATTTCATTTTAGTTTTTTGTTTGATCATTGTGTGTGTGTGTGTGTGTGTGTGTGTGTGTGTGTGTTTAAATATTTTGTATGTGTCAACTGATAGCTCAGAAATTTGGGATCTTAACTTTGTATGTTTTTGTTAGAAAATCAGCCTTTGTACCCCCATGTTTTTCATTTACAGGTATAGATTTGATAAAAAAATCTCCCCCAGATATTTACCCTTTTCCAATTAGGAATGGGACTGTGCAGGTGTTTTTCTTACTTCTAAACTGTGAACGATATTTATTTATTTTGTTTTTGTCAGTTGGTTCCATGGTTCATGAAATCTTTATTATAGTAGGAGTCATCAGCTGGATGGAGAATCATTGAAATTGTAAGTTTAGGACATTAGTTGGGATAACCTGAACAATGTGCTTACTTTTGGAGCCCTTAATTTAACTTAAAATTAAAGGAGTCTTATGATGGCAAGCTTCACAGATACGCCTGCAGGGCTTTCGGGATGGAAATGTGTGTCTCGGGGGTCTCTTTTGTTTAGCTGGATAGGCTAGGAAGTCTGTCCCGCAACACTCATTGTTTTTAGTGCATCAATAACTGAACGTACTGTTAGCAAGAAGTTTCCTTTGAGATTGAACCACTGACTTCCAAGAATGTAGCAAACTGAGTGGAAGTGCTGTGAACAATGTCTTCCTTATTTCCTTTAAAAGACCCATGAAATTGTCTGAAGAGGAAACAAATCCCCAGAAGTCACCGCGATGAGTATCAGGCATTGAGCCCATTCTAGTTTCTGGAAGGAATTTTTATTCTTCCTTGCGGTTGAAACCAGATGAAGAGGTGCCCCTTCTTCAGCGACCCCCATTCTGACCTGACCCCCTCTGCCCCAGCATCCCCCCCACCCCAGCCCTTTTCTGCCTCTGGTTCTGGAATCCTGCTCTCTCTCTCTCCTTGTACTGACCTGTTTTCCCTTTTGTTCATCTCCAGCGCTGCTCATTGCTTTAGCTGATTTGGTAAATAGTGCTACCTGCTCCTTCTCTGGCTTAGCTTTTTTGTAGGGTTCAGGGGAGGGAGTGGAGACTGATCTCATTCCAAATAGACTCTACCTCCCCCCCTCCTCTCCCCCCGCAGCTTCTGACTTGGTCTGTGACCCTTGGTACTCCAGCATTTGCACCTGCCACACCTACCACCAGTCATCCTTTGTCACCCCACCCCTTCATCACAGTGTATGTTTTGTTTGTCTCCTGGGTTGGTAAGCTCCATAAGGGCTGGGAAGGGAAGTTGGAGGGGTGGTGGATTCCTTCTTATTGAATCCCCAGCACCTTGCTCAGTTCCTAGCATGTGGTGATCATTGAAGAGACTGTCAAATTCATTAATGAAACTCAGTTATTGGTAAGGGCTTTAAAGTGGTCCTCATGTAGGTAAGCATTGAAGACCAAGGTCAACAAACCAAGCTCAAGGATGTAAAAAAGGAAGCAAGGCAAATATTATAGATGAATAATTAAAGCAAAAAACAACAGCTCTAAAGCAAAGGAGTTGTAGGAACCTGCAGTAAAATCTCTCTGAAACAGATCTGCTTTATGAAACAAGAAACTGTCAGAAAAGCTCTGCTTTGTAAATTCAGTGACATACATAATAAAGAGGTTGCATCACGTAAATGAGAATTTTAGAAAGGGTATAATGAAATGAAAACTATAATAGGTAAAGTAAATCTTCGTTGTGAATATTAGAAGGAGACTTAGAAAACTCAGCCAGTGATAGAGAATAAAGTTCACGAAAATGCCCAGAATGCAGCGGAGAAGCCTAGAAAGATACAGCGCCAATCTAGAAATGAGAGAGCGTATTGAGGAAGGCAGTGCAAAACTAATGCATCAACTGTGATAATTATTGGAGGGACATTTTTCAGATATAAAAGAGACTCAACCTTAGGTATTGATACCACATTCCAGGTGGAGTTTCTAATTCCAAATCAACACTGAACAATATTCTGATGACTTTCTTAACTGGAAAACTGGTAGGTAGTGTAAGGGAAATAAAAGTGCTAAATTATGAGTCTTTCATTAAAAGAAGACTAATGTGATCTTTTGGGGTTACATTGAGAGTAGATACATAGTGTTTTAAGATTTATTAAAAGGTTTTATAACTAATTAAGTGAAGAAACAGGATGCCTATAAAACTCAATACAGAAAACAGACTCAAACTCCATAATCCCATCTAGCTATAGAAAAACAGAATAGTTTCATATTCCTTTCCTTTTTTCATTTGCAGACTCACTTTTATATCTCATTTCAAAGAGAGATTGAATTTGGAAATATAAACATAATATACGTATATACTTCTAAACAATATATGTATAATTAATTTGACTCTTAAAAGTTTTAACTACTCTTTTCAAACAACCTGTGTGATCTAGGCAGACAACAGAATTTAGCGCCTAAGCTTTCATCTTTTCATTGCACAAGCGTATTATCCACCCACTATGGCACATAGTAATATTTGTTGAAGAAATGAATGAAGACATATATAAATTAACTAACACTATATATTTGGAAAATATAATTTCATCTACAAACAACAACTTTGTAAGTAATGGCACTGTTATTATAAGAGAGAGAAAAAAAGTTTTTACTCTGAAATGTGATGAAACGTCTGTCCTGAGGTAAGACATGGAGGAAAGGTGGAGATTAGCATGCAATAAGGAACATGTTTCTAAGTGCTGGGGGAGGCGGAAATCAGAATTCAAATAAGTCCTGATTTTTAGGCTCTCAAAAGGTTAATTCAGATTGTTCTGGATGTCGTCATATCAGAAAGATTTGGCCAATCTGGTAGAAAATCAGAGGTCAACAGAAGTGATTAAGCAGCTAGAAAAATCAGGTTCAAAAAGAAGATCTTAGTCTATAATTTAGAAAAAGAATTTGAATCTCTCTAAGCCCAGGGAAACAGAAGAATAATTTAGAATGATTTGGAGAGCTGTAGAGCTGATAGCATAAAATTGAGTAGAAAAAATACTTATTGAGTGTAAGACAGTTCTTAATAGACAAATTAAAGAACCATATAGCGTCCAAGGGAAGTAGTAAAGATGTTTTGATAAAATCTGACACCCCAAAGAAAGCCAACAGCTAACATTTATTGAGTACTCACTATGTCTACCCTGTATGCATCATTTCATTTAACCTCCTCAGTAATCTATGAGTTAGGTACTGTCGGCTTCATTGTCAAATGAGGCTGTTGAGGCTTGGTTACAATACCCGTAGGAAGTAGCACTGTATTTTCAACTCCAGCTACAGAGCCCAATCCCAATCACTTCCACCTTCCAGGCTAGGCAGTTGGGTATATTGTTGATACATTGAACAGGTATATTTTGCAGAGATTTGACAGAGTTGTTTTTTTTTAAATTTTATTGAAGTGTAGTTGATTTACAGTGTTGTGTTAATTTCTGCTGTACAAGTGATTCAGTTATACATATATATATACATTCATTTTCATGTCCTTTCCCATTGTGGTTTATCACAGGATATTGAATCTAGTTCCCTGTGCTATACAGTAGGACCTTGTTGTTTATCCATCTTCTCTGTAATAGTTTGCATCTGCTAATCCCAAACTCCCAATCCAACTCTCCCCCGCCCGCCCTCCCCATTGGCAACCACAAGTGTGTTCTCTTTGTGAGTCTGTTTTGTAGATAAGTTCATTTGTGTCAAATTTTGATTTAACATATAAGCAATATCATATGATATTTGTCTCTCTGTCTGACTGACTTCACTTAGTATGATAATCTCTAGGTCCATCCATGTTGCTGCAAATGGCATTATTTCATTCTTTTTGATGGCTGAGTAATATTCCATTGTATATATGTACCACATCTTCTTTATCCATTCATCTGTTGATGGACATTTAGGTTGTTTCCATGTCTTGGCTATTATAAATAGTGCTGCTGTGAATAGAGGGGTGCATGTATCTTTTCGAATACTAGTTTTATCTGGGTATATGCCCAGGAGTGGGATTGCTGGATCATATGGCACAGAGTTGGGTAAGAACAGGTGTATTGTACAGCGATTTGACAGAGTAAACCAGCTGCTCTTCCATGTACTAAAGAGGTGATCCCAGTAAGCCATTTTTAATTAAGTAAAAAATAATAGTAATAATAATCTTTTATATAGTCCCATCAAAGGTGCACTTTTGTTCAGTCTTCTGGATGAATGAATCCTTGCAGAAATAACATTTGTATACGAGAAGGTTTTCTTAATGCAAATGTAAAATAAATAGGTATTAAGCTCTGGACCCAACAGAGTAAGCAGTATCCAGCAAATGTCAGCCCTTCAGGAGGTGGGTGTTTTTTTTTTTTAATAAATTTATTTATTTATTTATTTTTGGCTGTGTTGGGTCTTCGTTGCTGGGCGCGGGCTTTCCCTAGTTGTGGCGAGTGGGGGCTGCTCTTCCTTGTGGTGCGCGGGCTTCTCATTGCGGTGGCTTCTCTTGTTGCGGAGCATGGGCTCTAGGCGCGTGGGCTTCAGTAGTTGTGGCACGCAGGCTCAGTAGTTGTGGCTCGCGGGCTCTAGAGCACAGGCTCAGTAGTTGTGGTGCATGGGCTTAGCTGCTCCGCAGCACGTGGGATCTTCCCGGACCAGGGCCTGAACCCGTGTCCCCTGCATTGGCAGGCGGATTCTTAACCACTGCGTCACCAGGGAAGTCCCCAGGAGGTTTTATATGATAGAAAATTGGCTGCATAGTAGTGTATAGGGGATTGGAGAGATAAACCTGGGTTGGAATTCTGGTTCTACCTTTCCTTTGCTCATGACCTCAAGTAAGTTGTCTAACCTCTCCAAGGAAAACAATAGCTTACCTTATAGGGTAGGAAGTTTCATATCGTGTTGTGTATGTAAAGGTAGCATGCATGTATGCAAATAAGGTAGTATGTATGTGAAGATGGCATGTAGATAAGATAGCATGTATATTTCAAAAGCATGCATGTATGTATAATGCTCAGTGCCTGGCACATAATGACTGTTCAGTTCATAGCAGCTGGCATTGTTCAAATGTAGTCCTCAGGGAAATACTTTAGAAAGTACAGCCAAGTGTTACTGTGAGGTGGTAAGTTTTTAAAAAGATTTCAATTTCGTGCAATCCTCTGATGTAAATACTGATGTATTTAACAGTAAAATTTCACCCTCTGTGTACCTTTTTCACAATTTGGGAATGTACGGAATGCTTTGGTGCTTTAAAGGCAGTAGTTTGTTTACCGAAAATGTAGCTTATGACAAATTCAGTGGTTGCCAGCCTCTAATATGTTAGCAGGCAGAAGCATGCTTTTAATATTCATCATCTTTAAGTGCTACCGATTGACATTCAGTACTAAACGTGCAGATATGGGTGCAGAGCAAAACAGAGCAAGGAAGAGGACGTGCTAATTTGTATTCTAGATGGAAATCTTAAATTAGTTTCCAAGATTTTTAAATGGATTTTTAAATGCTGGGCACATAGGAGACTGAGGTCATATTAATATTTATAAGGTTTGAGAAGATATTTAGTGAAATATTTGTATAATTTAATTTTGGTCATAATCAAGTAGGAAACCATAACCAGAAAGACACTGTACTTTAGTTTGGTGACTGTTTTGTGCCTTATAGTTTGGAATAGCCTGGAAAAACCTTGGACAACAGATACATGCTTAAAGAGCCCTTCTTTCTTAGAACCCAGAAGTCAGAGATTACTTGTGTATAAATTCCTTGGCTTGGACTGTTTTATGTTAATTTCATTTACGTTAATTAATTTAGAAATCAGTCTTGGTAATGATTTTTGAAAAGCATTTATTGACAATTCTGCAGAACCCTGTAATCTCGCTGCTTTTATATTCTTTATTATACAGAGCAGCTACTCTGTTGGTTCACAGAAAACCTGCTTCCTATAGTTTTTGCTTAGGGCTAACTGAGTTTAATGTAGTTTTGTGTGCAGAAGGTATTGACTTTTTGCATAGTATTTAATTTGTGTAAATATGTGTGTATGTAGTGTTTTGCCCCTCTGAGTTTTATTTTAAATGTAACCCTTGAAACTGGGATAATAGAAATTCTTAGCTTAGGCCTGCTAGCAGTTGCAGGTGCCAACGGTTTAAACTGCTGTAGAAATACAATTATGAGCAGCCAAGAGCAAATCTTGTTTTAAGGTCCGTGTGTAATGAATGCCTGTTAGTATCATAGAATACAATTAAAAAGAGGTTTACGTCTCCTGAGCTGTGATTGGTTCTTTCTGATGGAAGTGTAGACTCCCACGAGTAGCATGTGTATTCAGCTCCTGGTGATTTAGACACCAGTGAGCCTGGCATGCTGTAGGCTTGGATAAATTCAGGGCGGTTATAGTCAGGCAGAGATGGGAAAAGACTGAAAGATTAATGAGGGAGCTTAAAACAAAGCTCCAAAAATGAGAGCAGTGCACTGCTTGGTCTTATGTAATTGTGCCGAATGGAAGTCAGTCTTGGCTGCTGTTGTTTAAAAATTTTAGGAGGTTGGCAGGAAATGTTTGTTTGTTATAAACATTGGATCTAGAGGAGGATAGTGAAAACCTGGGACAAGATAGCTAACTCTCGCCTGCCTGCGTTTGCCCGCAGAGACACACCCTTCTCTTCATCCTCCTTTTATCCCAGCTTGACCAACCCTTCCATCCCAGCCCTACCCCAGCTCCTCACCACTGCTTCTTTGGTGGCGAGGACCCTTGTTGAGGATGCACTGAGATCTGACCCATGGCTGCCTTCAGAACAGGGCTACCAGGAGATGCATGTCTGAGGCGTGTTTCTGACACTCTTCCACCCCAAGGCCTGAAAGATTGGGAACATACGTGGGTGTCAGAGCCCCCTGAGAAGGTAATCCCACTTATTGTTGCTTCCCTGTGGCTATTGCGGGGACCAGAAACAGGGTTTCATTCTGGTTGATGGTTGTAAATAGCAGTTTTGTAACATTTCTTTCTAGAGATTTTAACTTCCGAGATCCTAATGGCTTTAAAATGCTATTTTCCCTTTGAAAATGCTTTTAATAGGTGCTGTCATGAACCTTCCATTTATGTGATGGATACAGTTGAGTTGTGCAATGAAGGTGGTCATACTGTTAACGTGAAGCTGGGCACTTAGAGGGGAAAAAAGAAGCGCATAAATAACCTGACGTAGGTGAATCACTTCTGAAATGTAAAGCTTGCCAATACCAGTGAAGAAAAGCTGCCTTGAAAGAAAAATTGCCAACTCACAAGCAAATTCTTGAGCCCTTCAATCTAGACACACACGAGCCCTTTAACTTGGCTTTCTGTTTCCTCTTCAAGGAGTTTGGCGCCACCTACCGGGAGCAGGAAGTACAGAAATCCGTGCAGCCACTCTCCGTAGCACCTGGGGTTCTCCCATTGGTCATTCCTCATCTTTAGTTTTTATAAATTTGATCACTTTTTCATCATGTAGTATTTATCAAGCTGTTTCTTGTCCATGGAATGAAGCTAAGCTCTGTGAAAAAAAAAGGTTACATCTGTACTAGCGGTTTGGCAGGAGATTCCTCACCCTTAATTGCTTTTTAAGGTCTCTGTCTGTTTCTGCTGTCGTGCACCTTTTCCACGGGCATACCAACAAGAGAGAACAGAGTTATCGATTGGGGGCCTGGAATATATCGCCGGTAAAGGTACTGCTGACTCCTTTACAGTTTTGCCTTCTTTTGTTTCTTGTAGAGAACGTGGCATCCAAATCATCATGCTTATTGTTGCTGTCGTTTATTTGTTTTGTTTTTATTTGTCTTATCTGGAGAGAAATGTTACGAAGTTTTAAAAACCTGCACAGCGAAGAAAGTTGAAGGTGCGTGATTCAGTTCAGAGAAGTCTAAAGGGAGACACGTGATTACTTTTACGGGCGCAGTAAGGAGGATCAATTAGTTTCATTCATCGTATCTCATAACTATATCACTGAATTAAGTTCCCCATTGTTTCCAACTAGGATGATTTGGCTTGAAAGGAGTTAAGAATAATGTCAGGCTTTTTTCTCTGTTGTGTGAACAGACTGCAGCTCTTTTGTTTCCCACAAGCATCTCTAACCCACACCCTCTCCTGAGCGCCATCCTGCTTGGGTTCTTTGCATGGTCTTCCCCTCTCCTGCCCTGGAACAACAACTCACATATCCCAGACCAAATCCATTGTGGCCCAGATTGGATTAATCCCATTATTTTTTCCTTTTTCAAATCTCTTCCCTTAAAAGAGCAACAAAATCCACTAGTCCTCCTTCAGTGGGTCTGCCTTTTGTTTTTCTCCCCTCCTTCCCATCCCCATCCTTGCTCTTCTTCTGAGCTAGTGACACCATGATTCAGCCACTTTCCTAGGAAATAACTCTTAGTTATCTACAAAATCTCTCTACTACTGTCTAAATCAGTGAGGCTCTCCTGAGGTTGCGTCATCACTCTAACACTTCTTGAATTTGCTTGTGAAGCTGAATTTGTCCTTTATTCTTCTCACCATCATTTCCTCCTCTTGAATTTCCGATAATTCATTTACTTCCAAGTTACATATCTTCTTCAGAAATTCTTATTAGTTGACTTTTAGTAGACTTGGAAAATGGGCTATTGGCTAGAAAGAACAAACTAGTCAAGTGAAATTTCACCCACCTATCGTTACCCCCCACCCTTTAAATTATGCTATAGAATTTCAAGACTTCTTTGTATTTGGACATATATATTAGTGTTTGCATTTAAACATCAAAAGGAACTTTAGGATGACAAGATATATTAGAGTTTTGATGGAAAATGGCACACATTGGTGCTGGGAGATCACAAATATAATACTTCATATATTTCTACTGAGTGGTTGATTAAAAGTTGCTCAAAAAAAAAAAAAAGTTGCTCAAAATATATAACACATCTCTCCAAAGAAGATATATAATTGGCCAATAAGCACATAAGCTCAACATTATTAGTCACTAGAGAAATGCAAATCAAAACCAAAATGAGATGCCACTTCACATCCACAAGGATGACTAAACTAAAAAAAGACAGACAATAATAAGTGTTGACAAGGATGTGGGAAATTGGAATCTTCATACATTGCCAGTGGTAATGTAAAATAGTGCAGCTAATTTGGAAAACAGCTTGGCAGTCCCTCAAAAAGTTAAACATAGAGTTACCATATGACCCACCAATTGCACTCCTAACTGCATACCCTAGAGAATTAAAACATATGTCCACACAAAAACATGTACAGGAATGTTTATAGCAGCATCATTCATAATAACCAAAAAATGGAAAGAACCCAAATGTCCAACAGCTGATGAATGAATAAACAGAATGTGTACACACAGACACACATGCACACACAAACACAGACACACACAGGAATATTATTGAGCAACAGAAAAGAATGAGGTTCTGACACATGCTGTAACATGGTTGAACCTTGAAAACATTATGCTAAGTGAAAAAAGCCCAAAGGCCACATATTATGTGATTCCATTTATATGAAACGTCCAGAATAGGTAGATCTATAGAGACAGAAAGTAAGTCAGTGGTCTGCTAGGGACTGGGAGAAGATAACAGGAGTGGCTTCTTGTGGGTATAAAATTATTTTTGGAATGAAGATGATGTTCTGAAATTGGATAAGGGGTGATAGTTGCACAACTCTGTGTGAATATACTATACTAAATTATACTAAAAACCACTGTGAATATACTAAAATATACTATGAATGAATATACTAAAAACCACTGAATTGTGCACTGAGTAAATTGTATGCTGTATGAATTGTATTGCAATAAAGCTATTATATATACACACACATATACCCGTATATATATATATATCATTAGCAGTTGTGCACGCTTAGAGTCTGCATCTGATTCATCTTTGTATCTTCTAAAGTACCAAACCGAATGCCGTGCTTAAATAAGCCTTTGATAAATGGTTGAAGAATGAACGAATGAATGATATAACAAACAAACTTATGAGTGGTCTTATAATGTGAGGAAGAATTTTTTTGGCAAGTGCTCTAGGAGAGAGGTAAAGACAACGGCCAAGAATTGAACCTTCTGTTCACTCAGGCTGACGGTTCAGCTGTCCCGTCATTGATTTGCGATCATGACTGATAGAATCACGCAATGCCTTGACGTCAGCTAGGTGGTGTGTTTCTTTTTTCTTTTGAGTGATAGGTTGACAAAATAGACTTTAGCAACTGTATGTTATGTGGGTGATGCATGATGCTCATACTCTGTTGTGACCTTTATTTTTATGAGCTGTGAGAATTAAGAACCTACCAGTTTTAGTTTAATTAAGCGGTAAGGCAGAACAGATGGTGCATTTGTGGGTGATGATTGCATTCCTCTGGTTCCCTCAAGCAGGGCTCTAACCCTATGGCATGCTTTGCCTAGAGTGTCGCACCACTGTTGCAAAATGACTAGGAAGACAAACAAGTGGTACTAATGTAGTCAGAAAATCTTAGAGGACAATTTACAGCAGGACCTGACTACCGTAGGAAGTTCTGGTAGGTAGCAGCTCTTGGAACTAGGGTGTTAGGAAGAGGAATCCATGACATTATATGGTTGTGGTAGTTTCTGCCTATCTTTATTCTCCAACATTTGCAAGTAAAGCATAGGAAGATTTTTATTACCCTGGTATTCTTTGGTGTAATTTGGGTCAAACATTAAGAATGCACTGGAATATGATTTGCATGTTTTAAAGTGCTCAGACAAGAATAGGTAAATGAGGAAGCACTGAATTTATGGCAGGTTGTTTTATTATGTTTGCTTTTAGTCACTAGGAGAGCCTAGAGAGTGTCCTACAACACGCATTTTTCCCAAGTAGTATGTGCTTACCGCTAGCATATTTACTCCAGAGGACGTTTCAAAACATACATAAGCAGAGAAAATATGGAATTAATCCAGTGCTTCTCACTGATCACGCAGCTCTTCAGGGAGAGAACCGAACTGTTAAGTTGAATTACTTTCTCTTATTGTTAAGAGAGAGAATATCTGTCTAGCTCAGATTCTTCTCCCTTTACTGTCTTTGAAAAATGGAATTACTTGAAAGCTGGCATAAAACTTGTAATTACACAATATTTTAGATCCTCAGATAATATACCTCGATTTTTCTCATTAATGCAATATATGAAATCATCAAAATGAAATACATTCACTTCCTGGCTATAATGTTGTTAAAAGTGTGAACTATGTGGATATTTAAAAATATAGCTATCATTGCTTTAGACAGAAGAAACCATTTGTCTTGTCTCTCTGCTACAGAGACTGGAATTCTAGTTAAATCATGAACTTCAAAAATAATATTTTAACAAAGAGGATATAATTTCTCTTTGGGAAAACCCACGTTTTATATTGAATTTTTAAAAAAATTTTATAAAGAAAGGATTTCCTTTACTTTTTAAGGGTGTTGTCACCGCAAAACCTGAAACTACATCATCCTTCCAGATATTCTTCTAGAAGACCTTTTCTAATTAATTAAATGAAACATTTCTTTTCTGAATTCCCACCAACTCCAGCACACCCAGGCATTGACGATATAAAAGTGAAGGTGTAAATACTAATTTTGCAATTCTTCTTGTAGGAATAAAAGGTTATTAACCTTTAGTTAGAACTCACCAGTGTGTAATACAGGGAAGATATCTATAAACACCTAACTGCATAGGAAATCCAAATCCAATCATAATAACTGATTTTAGCCTATAAATTATTAATGCTTTTGACAGGAGAAATTGTAAGTTATTTTTATATGGAAACATACTTCATTGCAAAATCATTAGTATTTCATTTCTTTACAGAACTGGATTTTTATCCAATTAAAATTTAGGAAAGAAGGCACTAGATTATTTCCCATTTACTCAGTATATAAGTAACTTGCCAATTCTTTTGTAGCTCTGTTTA
The DNA here is from genome assembly GCF_009873245.2 of Balaenoptera musculus. Classification (NCBI taxonomy): domain Eukaryota; kingdom Metazoa; phylum Chordata; class Mammalia; order Artiodactyla; family Balaenopteridae; genus Balaenoptera; species Balaenoptera musculus. The sequence goes on from NC_045792.1 coordinate 17,077,944, forward strand.
ATAAAAATATTCTACAGGACTCCAAAATGAGACCTCAACAGGAAGATAAAATTATGCCTGATAATTTTAGGAATGTTAGAATTATTTATTTTAGTTCTCTAAAATCAGTAATATGTTAATTCTCTATCACCCAGATTGTTTATCTAATGATAATACTTCCCTTCTATGATGATGCTGAATAGTTTGCATTATTTTTGTATTAGAGGAAGTAATGAGATCTGTCAAGATGTGCATACACCAGTAATTGACAATCTGCACCTATAGCCTCAGTCTCTCCTGAGTAGTCTAGCCCTTTTGTTACGAGCATAGGATTTGGAATCGGAAAGACTTGAGTTTTAAATCCTGCCTGTGCTACTTACTTGCTGTGTGACTGTATCATTTAGGAATTCCTTTTGGCTCTAAAAGAGACCCCCCAAAATCATGGTTTAAACACTAGTTGATTTTGTCACCTGAAAGAAGTCTGGAGGTGCGCAATTCAGAGCCTCCACCCGATCTTCAGGCATTCAGCCTCCTTCTTTCTGCTTCACAATCCCCAGTTGGTGCCTTCTAATCCAGGATGACTGCTGGGGGCTTAGGTAGAGCAGCTGCCTCTTAGGCAGCAGGAAAGACAATGAAGAGTCCTCCAGGCAGAACCAGTTTCTTTTCCAACCCACCCAGCCCTTCTACTTAGAGAGCATGCCCTAGATGTGAGGGAGGTGGGAAATGTTATCTTTACCATGGCCAGCTAAAAAAGAAGGGTTCTGTTAACCAAGGACTAAGGGAAGAGTGGATATTTGCTAAGCAACTAGCCTCCTCTGCCATAGTGACCTTGGGTCATTGAGCCTCAGCTTTCTTGTCCTTAAAAATGGTTGTAAAAATAGAATCTGCTTCATAGATCCTACTGTTTTGAGTATCAAGTGAGTTGATACATCTAATGCATTTAGCAGTGCCTGACGTATAATTAATAAGCCATAAATGTTAATTATTATTCTTTCTAGCTATTTCCTTAATATCACTAGGTTAATATCCTATAGATATTGAAAACTTGAAGTGTTCAAATGTATTACAGGTCCTTATTGCATTCCCTAGCTCATCATCTGTCTATTCTTACAAGCTAGAAACCATAGAGCAGTCTCTGAATAGCTCTCTATTCCCATCTGTACTCAACAGTTACCAAGTATAATTCTGCCTGCAAAATTGTTCATGGATTTCTCCACCCTCTCCCTCCATGTCCATTACCACTACCTGATTTCAAGCTGTCTTCATCCCTTGCTTTGCACAGGTCTTCGCTGTCTACCAGGTAACATCCAAACTCCTTAGGATAGTATTCAAGTCTTCATATAATCTGACTGCGGTATTAGCTTTATCTTGATTCAACCATACTCTCCTAGTTTCTCCAGATCACACCTTTCTTGTTCTCTAACTCCATTGAAAACTCACTATTCTCCAAATAGGACATTGTGACTCTAATTTCATCTTCAGGATAAATGTTGAACAATTCTCAAATTGAAACACGAGGAAACTAAGCATAAATGTGTTTCAGTCTGTAATTTTGAATATCTAGCTGTGATTTCTGGAAACTACTTTGTGATTTCGTGTATGAGGCCAGCAGATACATAGGTGTACCAACACTCCTTATCATAGCTGGGTATCTAAGTGTATAAGTATAAAAGAACAAAGGGCTCTTGAGTGAAAGGAATGGGTTTGGGGGGAGGGGAGTTGATGTCTCTCTAATGGATGGATTAGCGTGTTCAGCAATTCTCAAAGTATAGGTTTTGATCTAGAAACTCATTATTTTTACTTTGCTAGACAATAGCATTAGTTCAGGTGCTTAATGTGAATGTTATGGATGCATTTTGCTTTCAAATTGAAATAAAGAAGTAGAGAAGGTTAGCTTTATTGGGGTGTGTGTGTCTGCGTGTGTGGAGTGCCTAACAGGGTGTATAATATAATTTCAAAGCCCTCTGATGCAATATTTGGAAAACTAAGTTTGTAGTACAACTAAAACATATCTTTGGTCATAGATTACTTGGCCTTTTGCCATTTTCGTAGGCAATGTCCTACTTAAATAGCCTGGATTGGCTGAGAAAAATAATTGCTGCTATGAAATAATTTCGCAATTACTGCTGTAATTAAGGGCAGTTTGTTAATGAAAGTGCTTGGTGAATAATGATTGCAGGGCACTCCATCTTGCAGCTTCATGCCAGATGATTGGTTCATGTGGTGGAGGCAGTTAGGGAATTAGTGACACAGCTGTCATGGTTACAGGATGGATGTAAATATCCTTTGCGGTTGATGATGAAGAACCGTCATTAGCCTCCTGCCCCTTGGGAAACTGGTCAGAAGAACAAAAATAAACTTAACACACGGTGGTAAAAGCCATTCCTTCTGTCTCCTTTTCTTCAGTTTGAACAATTAACATTCTAATGGAAGCTGCAGAGAGTGTACAGATGAGCCCTCTCCACTTTTTCAGGCATGTTAGTGTGATAAATGTTTCTCCTGGTAGGGCACTGGTTGTTCACAGTTTATAACCGCTCTTATTAGCTTATGGGCCAGTTAAAAACTGCTCCTTAGGGACCCACTGGCCCCATTTAAGTTCTTCTTGTTCATCTCCAGGTGTTGTGGATTCAGTCCGACCCTTTGAAGAGTGCCCACGGATGGATTTTTGCATGCTGTCTGCATGGCTGCAGGGCAATGGAAGATCAATTTTCTGTAGTTGGGCTGATTTGCTTGTGTAAAATTTATGTTGTTGTAAAGATGACCTGGATGCTTATCTGATCTTGCTTTGTAGTTTGAAAAAGTCCTTGTTGAAGTGAGGATCTTTTTTTTTTTTCTTCTTAAAATAAGACACCCTTGGTGTCTAAGTGTGCTTCCTATTTATATTCATTCCACTTCCTTGGTGTTTTGATGTTGTTTTTCATTGTAAATTTGCTTAAGCAATCTTTTGTAGAGTAATTTCATAACATGCACACACCGTGGTTTTACATTGAGATGCTCGTGGTCTGCAACTCATTAACTTTTGCGGACTGGGAAGTCAGTATTGCACTTTGCATTTTCTCTTGCTTTATCTTGCTATCTAGCCAGTTTTGTTCCTTGTAAAAGATGTTGGTCGAACACTTCCAAGGAACTTAAGCTCAGCTTCTCTCGATATCTAGTATGCTACATCTTCTCTTTGAGACCCTAAAGATAGATCACTGGAGTTTGTGTCATTACATGAGAGTCATTACATACCCTCACGGAAGGGACCTAACAGTTTTCTGGGTTTCAGTTCACAATGACTGTTCATGGCAACGCTACACATTTGAAGGATGAGTTTCTTGCTCCCTGTGTTTGGGTAAGTGTTTCCTGCACTTGCCTAATGCCGCTTTTGATGCCTGGATCTCCTCTTGGCTTTAGCAAGAGGTGCCAGATGGAAAGGATCAGAATTCTCACACTCAGAACTATCACACACTGTGGCCCAAACCTCTTCCTCTTCATTTTACCTTCACTGGCTGTCACAGAGAATGAAAAATGTCAATAAGCTTAGGTATGAACAGAGCCTTGTTCTGATGTTGAAATGCTCCCTTGGCTACTGAGTCATCTGACTCCCCCTAGGTGAACTCCTTACTCCTTTTCTCATTATTCATAGATAAGCCACTCTAGAGATTTTTCTGGCTAACTTCATTGTGATCAGATATTCTAAGATAGACGTTACCTTGCTGGTCCCAAATGGTGAGTCCTTAAAAGCCAAATAGCTTGAAAAGCCTCACATGTTAAGCTTTAAAAAAAGTTACATATATGTGTGTGTGTGTATACACATATATATATATCTCAGTCCAATAAATGACAACTTCCTTTGGAACATGACGGGTATTCTCAGGCATGGCCATGGCTGGCAAAATTATTTGGTTTCTGATGGAGTGTGACTTTCCAGGCATTTCTCTTCACAGAGTGCCTGCGTGCAAGAGGAGCTGGCACCAGGCTTTGCATTAAATCAACAGTGGAAAGGAGGCAGAGAGATGTGTGCTAGAAAACACCTTCTGAGCCTAACGAAAATGACGGTGTATTATTATTACTTCGTCTGTTTTTAGCTAGAGTATGGGCTTTTGTGGTAGGTCAAGATAACTAAAATAGGAAAAGAAAAAAACAATTGTGTCTTTAATTGGTGTGGCTTGAGGTAGGGGGACTGGGGAACTCTTTCCTCCCTCAGGAGAGATGTGACACACTGCAGTATTTAGATATTCAGTGTGTGTTTCCATTTTTGTTTGGTTTGGTGGCGTTTTGATTTTTTTTTTTTTTTTTTTGGCTAAACATATGAGGCATGAGTTTAATTGAATTTCTAAGCCAACTCTGCAGGCACCCTCATAAAGTATATTTAAAGATGCTCTACAGATTCTTAGGAGAGGTGGCCATGTGAATTTAAGAATCTGTTGGGGGTAGAGGGGCGGTTTCTGAGTTTGGATAAGTAGCTGAAATTCCCAAGTAAAACAGAATCTGTTCTCCTACAGTTTTCTGGGGTAGTTTGGACAAGAATTGGAGTCTCCCTTTTTCACGTAACAGCTTTTATCAGGTTTCCCTCATTTCCCCAGGACAAGTCAAAAACTTCCACAGTTCTCCACAATGAAAACGGATCGTGTCCCATCCTGTCCTATTGCCATCCTTTCTATGAAAGCAACACTAATTATAAAAATTGAACGTAAATTTGTACTGTTTAATAGGTTTGGGGTTAATTTTGCCTTAGTGGGAAGACATTCGATTAAAATAACCTTTTTTTCCTCCTCCTCCCCCCTTTTTCTTTTTGGTAGAACAGTTAGTAAAGGTGTAGGGAGTTGATTTTAGTGTCACAAAGGACATTTCTGACAGGAATGTACTTTGAAATGATTCAAGGCATCTGTTTCTCTTGCATATGCCCAGTGCAGCTGAGAGCTGTACCTAAATTAAACTGTTCAACGTGTCAGCTCTGAGTCTGATCACAATTTACATCCAGTTGCTTGGTTGGAATTTTTAACATTTCATGAACTTCCTCCCCTAATTTATGAAACGAGTACTCACTCAAAGTGACCGTTTGTTCTAGGTGCCAGTATGTCATGGTAAAATTGATTGAGCTTTAGAGTTATTTGTTTTCGTATGGTCACTTTGCCTGTGAAACGAAATCCTCTCTGCAGTCTGTATTTCTCCTGGCAGGACTGGTGATGATGGCTTGCTGGGTGTTTTTGTTACTGTTCACCTTCCCCCTGGTGCTGTGTCTGTCATACAATCTGGCTCCAGGAATTCCACTGGTAATAGTTCCTGAGCACAGGAATTACGTGTACTCTGTTTGCTACCATATCTGGGGCCTCCAGCATAATACCTGGAAGGCACTAAATGAATGGGGCATGAACACTTTCTATGTGATCATACTATCGTCTTAGACTCTCGACTCCGAGGGCTCGCTTGTCTACCCTGCTCATGTTTTCTTAGAAATTAGTAAGGCTCGCTTGTATCAATTATAGTCAGGCATGTCCTTTGAAGTTGAAGGGCAGGGGCAATTATTTTGACAATGCTTTTCTCCCCCAGTGTTCACCCGCTTACCCTTACACAGTAATTATCAGTGGCCTTAGAATACAGAATCCTGAGGAGGGTGTCTTCTACCCCTGCCCTTCCCTGTGCTTGCAAGTCCACAACGAACCGAGGTCACGGTGCTGTTTGTACAGGGGTGTCCTGGGGCACTAGTGCTGCAGTGACCTCACTTGGTTGACCTTGAGGATTAACTGGTCACTCCTGATGAGTCTGTTGAGAACATTATCCATAATATTGTCATCGATACACTTGCATCTCGAATCGCAGTCCTCTGAGAATCTATTAGTGAGGATAGAAAAGCTGCAAGTTTTGCAGTGAGTTAGATATTTAGAAATTACATGTTTGTTTTTTTTTTAACTTCGTAGTCTAGGGTAGATGTTCTGCTTCTATGGATAGCCTAACTCCACCCAGCCATTCAGTGACCTAGGCTAACGATGCTTCTGCCACCCTCAACACGGAGCTTCTGGAGCCACGCCGGTCATACCGTTTTGTCCTCTCGGAAGGGAGAGAGAAAAGGGGGCAGCCTGCCCTTTAGGCACCAGGTTGGAACTGGCACAAGTCCCTCCTGCTCACGTTGCAAGGACTTAAGTCACCTGACCAACCTAGCTGCAGGGAATCTACAATGATCATTCACCCCTTTAGTTTCTTGGGGCCAAAGCTATTTATAAAGATGAGTGTAATCACTGGCCGAGCATCTAGCTCACCTCCTTCTGGTTAATATCAAGGGCTCGGCACTTTGCACACACATATTTTTACACTTTGAAAACAGAACGTAAGTCGTCTGACAGATACTTGCCGTTTTACCACATTTGAATGCTTGCTTAATTTCCTTCCACTTTTTTGTCTTTGGGAAGCATGGTAGGTTAGAGATATTTTGGTAGACTTGTAATTCCTTCTTCTTCATTTGGGAAGATACTGTACATACCCTTGGTATGTTAATCATTATTCAGGAAAACCCAGAAGGCATAATCACTATTGTCTGCAAATATTATTGTCTAGTATATACAGATGGTCACTGCCTAATGTAAAATTAGGTTTCCGTTCAGGATCTTTGTTCAGAAACAGTTCTTGAGTTGACATGAGAAATTGTTGCCAATATTATTGCTTTTGGCTTTTCTAGTATATTTCCTCCAAGGATCTACAACAGACCTTGATTAGATTTTAGAGACAATGTCTGATTTCCTGTTCACATTGTTTAGAGAAATTATACTCCCGACCATCTCCTGATGGTTTAGTATGGAATATGTCAAGATCTTTGAGACATTTAAACCTGTGTTGAGATTGGCTTAGTCTCTTCTGCTACTTTACCACGAACAAGGGATTGTCAGAGTTCTTGCTGTGCAATAGATGTTATTTTTAAAGAGAGGATTTAGATGATAGTCATCTGACTTTTTTTTTTTTTCACATCTTTATTGGAGTATAAATGCTTTACAATGTTGTGTTAGTTTCTACTGTACAACAAAGTGAATCAGCTATATGTATACATATATCCCCATATCTCCTCCACCTTGCGTCTCCCTCCCACCCTCCCTATCCCATCCCTCTAGGTCATCACAAAGCACCGAGCTGATCTCCCTGTGCTATGCAGCAGCTTCCCACTAGCCATGCATTTTACATTTGGTAGTGCTTATATGCCAGTGCCACTCTCTCACTTCATCCCAGCTTCCCCTTCCCCCCGTGCCCTCAAGTCCGTTCTCTACGTCTGAGTCTTTATTCCTGCCCTGACACTAGGTTCATCAGTACTGCTTTTTTAAATTCCATGTATATGCGTTAGCATACGGTATTTGTTTTTCTCTTTATGACTTACTTCACTCTGTATGACAGATTCTAGGTCCATCCACTTCACTACAAATAACTCAATTTCGTTCCTTTTTATGGCTGAGTAATATTCCATTGTATATACGTGCCACATCTTCTTTATCCATTCATCTGTTGATGGACACTTAGGTTGCTTCCATGTCCTGGCTATTGTAAATAGTGCTGCAATTAACATTGAGTCATCTGACTTCTTAAGTCTTAGCGCAACCAGACAATTTTGGTTTTGTGCAGACAAAATCACCTTGAGTTTTGCTTCATTTTTGGTGAGGGAGGGCCTAGAAATAAGTTAGGTATATTCTAAGCCAGGGTCAATAGATGTTGTTTATTTTATGTAGAAGATAGTTTCATTTTAAATGTACAGTTTTTCGATATATCTTATTGCTCTAGTATTGATACTGCATGAAATAGGAGTTGATATTTTTTGAAGTGTTTTGAGTGTGATTCATTGTAAGGTCACAGTCCTGTGATTTCAGCTATATTGAGGCTACTATTAATGAATTAGTACACTTCCGCAGTGTATTTATATAGCATCCTACCCTCCAGTGATCAAAACATGAGATGCTTCAGTGTAGAAGTGCTTGCTAAAGGTGAAAGGGAGAAAACACACCTAACCAGTGGTGATACTAATCTGTTTTCAATGTCTTGTGAATGTGCTTAATGTCTAGGGCATGTTAAATTGGAGTTATCAAAAAATAGAGTCCCTGAAATTTAAATAAAGTAGCATTGGAGCAAGAAACAAATCCTTTTTTTTTCCTGATAGTTAACCAACTGCCACCTTGTCTTGCTCACTTATTAGCATCTTGTATGACTGTCACTGCACTATCACATCTTTCCCTAATTCTGTGTTTATATTTCTGTCTTCTGTACTAGACCGTGAGCTTCTTGGAGGAAGGGGACATGTTAATTTCAAGTTTGCATGGCATATCTAACAATAAATGGGTGATGAATGAACTAAAGGAGGAATAAATATCTTAAAGTAGGAAAATTTTATCCCTATGTCAGTTGGTGGAAACTAATCTAAAGACACTTCCTCGGAGTTTGGAAAAACTGGTATTTATATTTTCTGGATATAGGGAATCTTTTGCTGTACTTCTCTGCTCATCTGCCCGTCTGATTATTTAGCCTTTTCTTAAAAATCAAGAAAAAAATACACACCAGGTACATTGGTCTAAAATGATGAAACTGTTGTTTTATTCTCCTCATTGTAAAAACAGAAGCTTTTTGTGGGGGGGAGGGATTTTCTTCCATGACATGTGTCTGACCCCCCCCCCCCCCCCGGCAAGCTCGTTGCCCACCCTAAGCCTGTTTACTCCTCTGTGATACTGACGACCTCACCAGCTCTGTGTGGACTGAAGGAGGTGCTTTAGCCCAGAGGCTCACACGTACTAAGCTTCCAGCAAGCATTAGTTATAAAGATAACGATGATTATTACGGTTTGTTCTTTTCCTCGGAAGTCTTCCTTGATTAAATATTTACAATTTCTGTTACTTATTTGTGGTTGTTGTTTATTATGCTCTTAAACAGAACTGTTTCCATAGAAATCAAGTGGCATCCTCCATCACTATGAACAGGGCTTAGGGAAAGTTAGGTATAGTTAGTTCTACTCAGTCACGGATAGCAGGATGCAATAAGATTGTCTTTCTCCCTGCTTTATAGAGGTGTCAGATCATGCATTGGTTGAACTATGTAAAGTGGCACTTGTTTGTTTTTCCAGCGTGTAATGCACGTAACTAATAGAATCCCTTCCTATCAGATGGTTCTGAAAGCTTGCTCAAAGCACAGTGAAATGATAAGATGCCACAGACTTTTGTGTTACCTACAAATAATACTCTTTTTTCCTTCAATTTAAAGACGAGATTTCTAGGTCAGCAGTTGTGTTAAGGAATTTTCTGTTCTTTCTAGGATCTAGTGATGTGGTACAGTGCCTCCTCATTTATCTGGAGGTCTTGTATCAGATGACCTCAGCTATCTGGAACACAGCTGAGGGGCCCAGAGTAAACCAGAAAAGCCTCTTGAACTTTCTGCCATGAAAGATGTCACAAAGTCTTTGCATTAAAATGTATGCAAATTACTCAAAGAAAACTCCCCAGGGTTTCACCAAGACCAAATTATTTCTGAATTTTACAATCCTATAGAACTTGTACAAAATCTTATCTATTTTGTAATCTTTTCTCCAGTGTCCACACATTGGAGTCAGAAGGTTGGAGGTTTGAGAAGTAGAGAGTAGGGGGCTGCTGCTAGATTCTAGAAGCCTCAGGGGGAAGGAGAAGTTCATTGGTAACACTGGGCAGGATGCCGATGTGAAAGTGCTCAGTAATCCTTGTGGCAACCATTGTTTGAGATAGAAACTGTTTTTATCCCCATTTACAGATGAGGATTTGGAAGTTCAGAGAGACTGAGTGGTTTGCCTCACGTCACTGCCAGAGGGGGTAGAGCCAGATCGAGCATGGGCTGTAGTCTCTGTTGCCAAAGCTGTATCAGCTGCCTGGCTTACTGCTCAACTTAAAGAGAAGCTTGGTATTCCTGGACTTGCCATTTCAATTCTACATAACTTACAAGAACTGAGTTCCTGTTTCTTAATTGACAAAAAGTGAAAAGAAGAAAAGGACTGATTGAAATCCATTATTAAACTTCTCTGGTTGATTGAATTGACATAGCTGCCTAGCTCAGAAAAAGAACTATTTTAAGAGCACTGAGATTTCATGCTCACCCCCTACCCCATTCACCTACTCTTTTATTTTCTTTTTTACTTTGACAGAATTCTTGGGTTGTATACTGAAAAGCCCATGAGTTACAGCTAATCTGTACGTTTAAAATTATACATTGACACTCCTTTTGGTTTTACTTTTTTTAACTTTTTTTTAGAGGGTTGACAACTTTAAAAGAAATAGCATGTTCCTTTAACCTCAAGAACATTTTATTTAAATTTAGTCACTGGTTTGGAGAAAGAATAAACAGAACCTTCACTTAACTGTTCCCATGTCTTAGAAGAATGAATGGGTAGTGATATGATTTATAGCTGGAATAAGAATAAAGAAGATAAAAGAAAAATGAAACCCCAAATTATTGGTTTCAGCAGAGCATTTCTGATTTAATTCAAAATCGTGAATACAGTTTACGCCTTGCTTAAATGTTTCTTGCCAGGTTGTGGAAGCAAATCTCTACCCTTTGTGTAACATGTAGCTTAATTCAATGCTCATTGTCTATATAGATAATTTAAAGTGAAAAGAGGTAAATCATCATCCATATTTATATCCAGCACAGTGCCTGAATATATATTTGTTGATTGAATAAATAGAAGAATGAATGAATGAATTTCATTCAAAAAGTAAAAATTGATGAATTAGCATTTAGGCTATGTGTAACAGTTATATTTTACAAAAGTTAGTGATTAAAAACTAGAAAGAAAGTTTTTGCTGTCATTGATACCTGTACCTTGCTAGAAGAAAACCCAAATATGGCAAATGGAATAGGTTGCTTTGTTAAAGAATTCACTCTAAGATTCTAATATTTTCCTTAGAGACCCCAAAGGTCAGCTTTGTACTAAATGGAAGTTATCTTTCATGGTCTTTTAAATGTTTTCTAATATATTTAGTGAGTGAAAGCACAGATTTAGAATAAATAGTGGTTACAGGTTCTATATATATGAGTACATTTACTGCTGTCTATGACTTACCCTTCTTATGTCTGAACTTCAACCATGGGTTTCCCAAAAATTACTTCTAGAAAACAGCATTGGATTTATTCAGCTGAGAGTAGCATGTTTTGCTCCACAGTACTGAAATTTTCTGTTGTGATGTTTAAAACTTTCACCAGTTAAGGACAAAAACCTTGTTGCAGGTAAAAAAAATGTATATACTTTGTGTCTTTTATAGTAGTCACTTTAGAAAGTCTTATAGAGGTATTTCATTGAGGCTGCCATTGAGCAAAACCTTTTTTCTACTTCTCTTTATGCATTTTATTTGGATTATTTGAATAGTCTCAGCAGTAGCAGATCTTTATCCATTGGGGTAATTTAATATATTTGGAACCAGCCCAAAGTCACTTGGAATCGCTCTTTGAGGTGGGCGTTGTAGTTGTGGCTTTTTAAAAAAGGAACGGCCAAGCGTAGCTATGGAACACTAGGATGTAAGTGTGTCACACTGACTGTCATGGAAGGGGAGGTAAAAGGAGTAGTTCAGACTGTGTGAGGGCAATGGCAGCATTACTTGGATAAGCAGATGGCCTTTCAGGGCATAATATAAATTTGATAATAATAATAATAATAATGATAATATAATATTAAGGATAATATGCATTTAAATTTTTAAATCTGTAAACTCCAGTGATTTTTCTTGAATGTTTTAACTTCATTAATTAAAGCCTCACCCTATAAAGACCTAAACACTGGTTTGCAACACTAGGATGGGAAGAACCCAGGCACTTAGGACCTAGTTGGTCTTAAAGACCTGAAGGAGAACGTAAGGATTAAGATCAACCTTGGCATTAGATGACGCTAGTAATTGGGCCGCAGCATATTTTTGTTTCTGGCTTAAATAGTTGAGAATCCATTTTAAAATCTTCTTCTGACCTTATTCTTTGGTGTTTATATTTTTTGCCTTCTGTCTTATTGGAAACAAAGTAAGTGTTTTGGGGGCCTTTCTACTGATGGAAGGTAGTAGGGCCCTTTGCGGAACATTTTCTGACTTGCAGAATCTAGCCACCCAGGGCATTTTACCTTTTCAAGTTGCTTTTTGCAAAGGAAAATTACATTGACAAAAAATTATTTAGGCTCTAGTTTTCACACAAGCTTACTTCTGTTTGAAGTTTTTACCAAGCAAGCAAGACCAACAAATACTTTTAATGGGTTGGAGGAGAATCTATAACAAATACCTCTGCAATGTGGGAAATTAAATTTGCACTCAAGTATGGAAATCCAGATCAACAGAAATGAAAGCATTTAAAATCTATGTTATACATATCTTGTAATGAGCATCAGATGGGCCTGAAATACAACATGCATTTTTACTGCGACAGCATGATGCCAGCTCTGACATTCTGACTCTGCATCACTCACTCACCCGATCGATTATTCATGGACAACTTAAATATTTCTCATTTTGAAAAGTGAAGCCTGAGTAATTGATGCATCCATAAGTTGGAAATCAGGTTTTTACTGAAGCCCAATAATGAATAAAAAATGCATTAGCCAAATTAAAACTCTTGCATGTCTATATATTGGCTATTGATGTGACTTTGTGAATTTCATTACTGTAGAGTGGAATCATGTTCATCAGAGAGTTTCCCAGAACTTCCCTTGTATTAAAGCTCTGGTTTACTTCTAAACTGGTTAGGGGAGATAACCCTGTGACAGTTCATCTTGCTCACTAATTTATGTAAGATAATTCTAATTCTCAATGACTCGGAATTCTAGAAAACATATTACAGGCCTTTTCTCTCGAGCTGTATTCAGTACACAAATAAATGTTTTCTCAAATTCAGTTGTATATCAATGTTCTATACATGGAAATCATTAAAATGGTGCACTGCTAAAGTGAGTGGATGACTAGAGTAGTCTTAGTAGGTGATGTATGTGGGTATGTCTGTGTGTGTCTGTGTATTTCCCCCACAAATACATCTTAAATAAAGTTTTGAGGTTAAATAATACTTATTTTTGAAAGTGATTTGATGCATAGAAAGACGTGTTGGAATTGAATATAATAGAAATTGGATATTACACTGCCTGAAAGTTTACATTGCATATTCTTTTGTTTCATTTGAAATAGAAGTTTTTCAGAACTAAACATCCTAAAATGAATGACCAGTCTGTTTCTACCTCTAACATGAGTCACGGATAAAACATTGAGGGCACCCTTGGTGCTTCACCTTTTTGAATGCTGTTGTCCATCCTCCAAAAATCTGAAGTCAAGATGCCAGTTACCTATTAGCTGCAGAAAATACAAAAGAGGGGGAGCTAGTGGTGGTGGAAGGAACTAGGTTTTAATAGAACTTTAAAGAATCCCTCTTCTATTGTGGCCAGCCAATGCTCTATTTATTCTTTATCTCATTGTGCTGTGACTCTCCAAGCTAGAGAGGAGAGAAAAGATTGAGAATCAAAGTGCGGATAAGAAGAAGAGACCAAAAGGACAAAAAAGCAAAAGCTGACTAGAGGAAGCAGAGGACTGCCAACACAGAAAAGGAGAGGAATTTCAAAGACAGAATTGGATGGATACGTGTAAGAGAAAAAGTTCTTTCGGATAATGCAAACTGGGTTGAGGTCTGTGTACGTAATCAGAGACTTGTCTGAGCTGGAAGAAGCCCATGACCGGGAGTCTAGATAAATCCTCTGGCCTTCTGGGGGTTGGATGGCAGGTGAGGCTAGAATCTAATTTTTTTCTGTCTTTGACATCATCTCCACTAAGCACTGTCAAGCAGTGATTTGAGGGCTCCAAGGGATTTGGATTCTAGTGTAACCCTCAGAAGTTGGTTTCACACTTAGTTGAATGAGTCTTCATTTCACTGTCTGAGCTTCTGTGTCTTCCCCCTAAGTTTCTGTTTCTTGCGTGGGGAGATGGTCTACGCTATCTTGGATTGCTGTACCTACTAACAGGAGTAGTAGTCATTCCCTTACTCTCCATCTCTCATCAGAGATGGTAGGTTGATGGGTTTTTTCCATCGTTTGCATAATTGTCGTGCACAGCTATAAACACAGAGGCAGTAATCACATATTACCAGGTAACTTTGACTACTCCAAAAACAAGGACAAAAATTGACTCTATAAACATAGGGACTTAATAAAGTGAAGCTTGTCATTTGTTTTGTTTTCCTTATTTGAGTTGTGAATTGAAATATATTTGTTTGTTATCCATTTTATTAATATTTATGTGTATATGTAGTAGGGTTTTATCTTAGGCAGTTTTAATTCTTTGTATGTCTGTATACCTGTTTGAAGTATGATATCCGATCAGACTATTTCTTTGATAGTTCTAAGATGAAATGCATAGGTAGTAGATGTGTCATTTTTAGCACAATGTCTCTATTTAAGTTTCCTTTGAAGCCAGGAAGTTTGGACATAAGCTGTTTATTATGCCACAGTTATATATCTTCCTAAAGAAAACCACCATTGAATTAACTTTTGCATACTGTATTTCTATCAGAGGATTTGATCCTTGTTTCTGCAAGATAATCCTAAGAACTTTTTATTTTGAGAATAGAAAACCATGATGGATTTAATTCATAAAGGGAAGCTGCTGCAAGGAATGTAAATGTAAGCGCTTGATAAGGTAGGATTTCCTAGTTGCTATGGCAACCTTTGGGTCATGAGCCTGAGAAAATATAAAGTAAGTCCTGAAGCTGTGAAGATGATTATAAAATTTAACTGTCATTCTTCATTTAGAGTTGATGGCAAACATTATTTACTTAAGTTTATCTCAAGGCAAGTGAGGATCCGTTTTTAAAAATCTGAGGCTCAGATCACAAATGAATCCATGTTTCACATGTCTAACATTATAAAGCACATGCAGCATTTATTATTCTAACCAGACTATTTGTACATAATATCCCTGTAGATCTGGTCACCTTCCTATGGAAGCCAACAGTTTTCGTCTCTTGAATTCTTAATGAAAACTGTAGAATGCAGCCATATACATTGAGTAATTTTGCAAAAATGAGTGTGCTTTCCACGCCAAAAAAGAAGGCCTAGGGGATTGTGTAGGAAGGAGGCCTTTGTGCCTTCTTTTCAGGTTCAAATATAAATAAACTGTTTAGGGTGGACAAGTGCCAGGAAAGGATGTTAATACAGTTGTATATTTTCAAAATATATCACAACCCGGAGATTAAAGACGTGGGTTAGAATCTCTTTCATTAATGCTTCCCTGCTCCCTGCCAGGAGGTGGTGGTGGTGAAATCCACTTTTTTCTCCTATGGAAGAATGAATACAAGGTGTCAGATCCCTAAATTGAAATATGATGCTTAACCGTGCACTATGGCAAAGTCCCCGCTTTTCTTGCTTCGTCTTTTACAGAATGCTGTTAATTTGCACTAATGACCTATGAGACCCATTGCAAATTACCCAGTCTTGCAAATTAGTGAGTATGTGAACAAATACTATAAAACTATCAGATACAGCATCAAACAACTGTAGTTTATTGCAGGAAGAAAAATAGACCTGCATATTGAGAGGGAACATATTTTTACAACCAGATAAGTGCTTTCCTGTCGTCTGCTTGCCCTTCGGGAGCGTCAACACATTATATGGTCTGTGGCAGCCAATGGCTTACTGGCTCTTGAGCAGAAACATCATTTTTTTTAAATGCAGGCATAGAAAATCTCAGTGATTACATGCATACTGGAATCTGGTATTGAATTTTTTCCCATATCCTTTACCTCCTTTAAAAAAAAAAAAATTCCTCTTTCCAACTTTGTATGCTGAACCTTTACACCAAAAAGGAGAACAGAATTTAAGGGTATTAAGAACAGAATGTATACTTGGCTGGCTTTTCTGCACTGCACCCATTCGAGTCTGAACCTGAAGCATTATTCATCCCCTCCCTTTTGGAGGATGAGATAGAATCCAGCCCACACACACAGCAGCATACACTCTGCTCATCAAAGCACTTTTCTCCGTTGGTTTGTTTTCATGTCTAGCAGCAGAAATAGCTGCTCTTTTTCTTCCTTTTTTTTATTCTGGCATCTTGTAATTGCAACTGGTAATGCATCTTCTTCCTAACCTGGGAGCAGCACAGAGATGGCAGCATTCTCCCACTCACACACAGCCTGGCTCCCAGCTGGATCCCAGTGGCCGTTGGTGCAGCTCCACTTCCCTTTCCAATGTTCCATCCCCCTTCGTCGGTGAACCTTACCTGGGTCTACCAGTTGCCTCCTTTATTTTTGTCCTCCTTGTTACTCATATTCTACATGGCTTGCTAATAACAACCGCAGCAGCAGCCTCAGCAGCAAAAGCCACATCGCTAATGGGCACTTTTAAATGCTTATTATGTGCTATAAACTGTGATCAGTTCTGTGTTGTTTGTATTTATTGAATGCTTTACCCAATGTTATACACACATACACGCACACACATATATGTATATATATAATACATATATGTTTAAAATTTCATTTTAACTTATCATACAGTAAGATTTCCATTGTTTTCCTTTTTGTGTACAGTTCTATAAATTTTTTTTTTAAAGTATTTACTTATTTTACTCATTTATTTGGCTGGGCCAGGTCTTAGTTGCGGCATGTGGGATCTAGTTCCCTGACCAGGGATCGAACCCAGGCCCCCTGCATTGGGAGCACGGAGTGTTAGCCACTGGACCACCAGGGAACCCCAGTTCTATAAATTTTAACAAATGTGTATGTGTTATCAAGCTATAGAACATTTCCATCACCCCAAACGAACTCCCTCGTGTTATGTGATAAGCATTTTGAATGCATTTGCTGTTTAATCCTCATGATGTTATGGGGTATGTACTATTATCTCTCTTTTTAATTTTTTAATTGTTATTTTTTTGACGAGGAAAGTCAAAGTCAGAGAAATGAAGTAACTGAGTCAAGGTTGTACACCTGATAAACAGTGAAGCCAAGATTGGAACTCAGATCTGTCTCAGTCTAGAACTCCAGCTTTCGTGCACTGTTCCCTACTACCAATCACGAAAAGCGGCTTTGGGGGTTGTGTTCTCAGTAAAGTACAAAGGTCTACACGTGAGTTTTAAATGATGTTGCAGCTTGTAAAGGATCACAGATATTTTTATGTGATGCACTCCCCAAAGACCCTAGTAGACTAGGGCTTTGTTTGTTTGTTTGATCTTGTTTTGACTTCAGGTAAGACTGGTAAGGGGACTGACTTGAACATCTTCTTGGTTCAGCTAGAAACCGTGAATGCTTTTTGGACTAAACTGTCCAACACCCACGTCTCATTACCATCATGCTGTACCACCACCCACCCCAGGCAGTGTCATCCAGCTACACATACAAGCCGAAGCTAGGCTTTTCCATTAGCCATGGTCAGCTCACACTATCCTATCTGTCTTTTCAAAAATAAAACCCTTTTCAGTAGCTGTGGGCTCTTCTGTGAGGGTGAGTCAGCTTTCGGAATAATAACCAGAATCTTTCACCCACGCTTTCACTCTAATGTGCTGATGCTCAAATCATCCTAAATATCAATACAGAATTTTGCTTTAGACTAGGGATTCTTCTGCCATCACTCAGTATAAATCCCCTGAAGTGCAAAAGAAACTATGAGCAATAAAGGAAGTACTAAGTTTCTATTTGGAGATTTAAAAAGGGGGCAAAATGCTTTGTTCAGGGAAAGGCAAATGCTTCATAAATGGTCGGAGAAGCTCCTCTCTCAAAACTTTCCCAGTGTAGAGCACCAGCTTAAATTGAGCTTGACGAGGATAAATGGGATTATGACCGGAGCCTACATGGATGTTTAACAGTTTTAAATAACGTATTTACCTCTTTAGGATGACCATAATCAATGATGATCATGGAGAAACTACATGTTCTCATTTTATTCTTTCCTTCTCCTGGTTTTGCTTCTAATATAATCATAATAGATCTAGGCTAAGATACATTGTGAATAAAAATATGAGCATTCCCTTTGTACAAGTTCAGGAATATTCCTCCTGAAATTTTGTTTCAAGAGTTCTTCTCCGGGACAGAATTTGGATAGTACTTGCTTTGTGTAATATACTTATATGTGCTTAAGAAATAAGATCCACCTTGTATTGGTAAGAAAAAAGGAAAGACACCAGATACTAACACAAAATTGTATTTTGGATTCTTTGATCCCTTAATTTGATCCTTCTCAAAGTAGCATCTTAGACCTTCCCTCCTTGTTGGAAAAGACATTCCTGTCTGAAGACAGATGATAAGGTCTGTTTTTTGTTTTTGTTTTTTAAATTTATTTATTATTTATTTAATAATTTTTGGCTGTGTTGGGTCTTTGTTGCTGCACGCGGGCTTTCTCTAGTTGTGGCGAGCGGGGGCTACTCTTTGTTGCGGTGTGCAGGCTTCTCATTGCGCTGGCTTCTCTTGTTGTGGAGCACGGGCTCTAGGCGCACAGGCTTCAGTAGTTGTGGCACGCAGGCTCAGTAGTTGTGGCTCACGGGCTCTAGAGTGCAGGCTCAGTAGTTGTGGCACACGGGCTTAGTTGCTCCGCGGCATGTGGGATCTTCCCGGACCAGGGCTCGAACCCGTGTCCCCTGCATTGGCAGGCAGATTCTTAACCACTGCGCCACCAGGGAAGTCCCATAAGGTCTGTCTTTAAAGTGAGGATGTGAGTATCAAAAGCCTAAAGCCAGGGAAAGAGTTTCTTTCTTCTATTTGTAAAACTATTCATGATGAAGAGGGTAGGAATTATTGCCATAATTTAGCTGAGGGAGCCCCCTGAAAATTCTTATCTTGCAATCACTCCTCTCTAGTAATGTTATTCACGATTATCATTGAGCAGCTAATAGCACTGTGAGTTTTACATATCTATTTAAGTAGGTGTGGGATTTTTAAAATTATTTTACTATTTTACTTCCCTATTTGTAGCCTCATTTAGGCTGGATCAACCGAAAAGTCTGTTGCATTTGCCTTTTATAGTACATTTAGAGTAGCTAATCTGAAATCACACTTTTCAATCAGAAAGGTCTATTGGATGCCTTTATGGAAAGATTACTACAAACTAAGTTTTCTTTCCTTTTTTTCTGAGTTCGATTCCTTGAGTGCACTTTGCTAATGGTTGAACATTGAATCAAACAGTATATTTCTCCCATTTTTAAACATTGCAAATTCAAGGCAGAGGCTTCTGCTTCTGTCTTCAAACGAATGAGAATACCATTTTAAGGGAAAATGGCGGCTAAAGTGTCAGTGCTCTGTATCACCTCTATCAAAGAGACCGATTACAATGTTGATGGTGATTTTCAAGGCCATCTCTGTCTTGCTTCTGCTTCTTAAGAATGTATAATGCAGTCCAACCTTAAGACAAATAGGTCAAACTGCAAAACTCTGCAGGAATAGAAGAATGAATTTCAAAATAATAAAGCCGTCCAACTTTGAGATTCTATATACTGTATAAATATCTCCCAACTTAGAGGAAATACCTGTTAAACGGCTTTTCCATGATGATGCATACTGTTGTCTAGGCTTGCCATTCTCACTCATTTTTAGCTCTTGCTTCTAGAGTTTATTAAGAGTTACTGATGTTTAATCTTTAATGATGGTTGAAGGAAAAAAAAAGTCCATATGCAGTGTTCACCAATTTTTACTGTTAATGAACTCTGGAAAAAAAAAAAAAACTATTCTCCTGTGGGGCAAGAAAACATATTTTTGAGAATATCTCAGCTGCAGATAAAGTAAGTGGCCATTTCTGGACCTGTCAAAGATAAAAAGAAATGCAGTGTTCAACTGTATTAAATACCATACTTGAGCATAAGGGAGAGTGCATTTGTCTTATTTCATTTGTCTTCCCAGCCTGTGCCCATTTAGCACTGCGGTAGCAGTGGGCTTCACGGGCAGTCAAGCCTACTCTTTCATGTTTCCTTCCAGTTCTAAATTGAAAATATTTTTTTTTGAAAAGAACTATGACAAAAGCAATTTGAGTTATTGATATCTTGAAAGAGAACCTAATTTAAGATTACCTTTGTGGTTGGTCATTGTTACCTACAGTAGGCAGATGTCATGGTGATCTTCTTAACATTAGTATTCTGAGAGAATCTGACCTGACAGTGTTCAGGTAACACCACAGATTGGGCTATCATATTGAGATTTCAAGTGGTTGTGCAAAGGGCTGCGCACAGAAATCTACGGTCATGGAGAGAAGCTCAGTAACTGAGAAGGAGTGGGCCATGCTCTTCCCTTGGCTTGTGCTCTGTGACATACTTTTATATTTGGCAAAAGCCATGTGATATTGAGTGGCTGATTAAAGTGTGTTGGGAATGGGCTTTGTAACTGTAAAATGTAGAGAAGGAAAGGGGAAAACAGCGGTGTGTCTTATCTGATTTTCCAACCTATACATGAAAATGTTGGCTCTCTGTATTTCCTCATCAAAGACCCCCCCCCACCCCACCCCATGCCGGTGTAGTGCGATCAGATCTTTCAGAGGCGTGCCCTTACAATTGTCACAGGATCAGTGATTCATGAACATATGGAACTAAAGTCTTTCACAGGATAAAGTGATGACTCTAGAAGGAGACATTGTTGTTAAAGAAGGCCATCTGTCTTTGGAAGTATGATTTACGGGGGCATTCACCTCTTCCCCAAGCCATAAAAATAGTTCTAGTGACTGGATCTCTTCCTCCTTCTCTCTCTGCCTACTTCCCTTTCTCCTCGCCCTCCTCAATCTAACCCTAGAGCCAGAATCAGTCAACAGATTTTGTGAGAAATGATGCTGTCATTTAGCTTCTTCTGAAGAGAGGAATGCAATATACCGGCATCTTAGTTATACTCCTAAAATCCCCCCCAGACAGAAAACAAGTGTTACAGTTGTCTCCGTGCGTCAGAGGAGGAACCCAAGGCAAGGAAATGAATTGGAATGCCTAACACAGAAGGGTGTCCATAACACTGCTGAGACTCACGCTCAAGTCTCTACCCTGTGGATTATTCACAGCAACTATTATCCCCCAGAGAATCCCTGATTACCACCTACATCCCTGTCAGCTGGTGTATGACCAGGAAACCTACTCTCATTTCAAACTATGCGGAAACAAAACAAGAAGCCGTTACTTCTACGGGACCATGCAGTGCATTCCAGAGGCAAATATGAATGACATTTAGCGCTGCCATCTTGGCTCATCCACATTAGCGCAGCTCTCCATTCTCTCTCCTAAATAACGAAGAGTTAGTTATTCTTTAAGCCCCTGTGTCCTGCCTCCTGATTCACGATTTACCTTCATTTTCCAAATTTCCAATCCCATAGTTTGCTTGACTTTTAAATCCACTTTGGTGCTTACAGTTTGTGTCGTGTTCTCGGCCCTTGGGGATGTTTCAGATCACATAGAATACTCTATTGAGTGTGTATTAGTTTCTTGATCTCAGCAGAGTAATGGATGCTGAAATATTTCAGATAGATGTGTTCTGTAAAGATTCACGAACTGCTTACTCTGCCTGTGTCAGAAGCACAACATGTATGATTTTATTTGTGGCTTAATCAACAGGAAAAAAATGCCAAGCAGCTTTGACTAGCTGGCAGTGGATCTGTTTGTGTTTGCCTTGTTTTCTCTATAAGACACCTGCTGGAGATGAGAGCCGGCAGAAACACCGAGTAGATATCCAGAGCTTCATTATAGCAGTGTCTCTAATGATCAAAGAAGCCTTTTTACACCATCTTGTTCCTGATCATGCAGCTCAGCATCTGTCTACCTGTCTGTCCACCTTTTAATTGCATCATCCCCGTCTCTCTGACCCTCAATGGTTCTGTCAGTGCAGTTCTGCTTTCTACCATTTCTGATCCTAGTTAACACAAAATTTTCTGCAAAGCTAACCAGTAAAACTGAGAGCTTTCTAATAAACTTGAACCAAACCATTTTAGGAGAAGTTAATTTTCTATTGCATATCCAGTGAAGCCCTTGAGCTAGTTTATTCTTCGAAGCCAAATACTGTATAGCAAGGAGGGGAGTGTGGTTTAGGAGTACTTGAAGCATTATGTTTATTGGATACAAAAGGAGCTTGTTCTCAGATGCTGCAATCTACTAAATACTGATTCGTTAAAAAAAATTGGCAGTGGGAAGTCAGGAATTTAATTCACTTGATTTGTTCATTTGTCAAATACTTATTCAGACAAGCCCATTATGTGTAGGACTATGTGTTTGATTCAAAAGTGAGATACTGCCTGAATTCTAAAATGAGATGAGGTACGTATAGATTAATTATCAGAGAAATATTATATGTTGATTTCGATAGAAAAATACTCAGAAAGTGGTCTGATACTCAGTGGAGGAAGAACTTACTTCTAGTTGAGCGGATCAAAAATAGCTTCATGAAAGGAGCAACCCTGAAGTTGGGCATTGACAAATGGGGAAGATTTGTGACATGTAAGATTATAATAGTTGAAGATATTCTAAATAGAGGGACCAGCATGAGATAAAGCATGGAAGCAGGAAACCCCAATTCATGTTGGGAGGTTGGTGTGTGTGTTGTAGGCTAGCTTGTCTGAAACCTGGGGAGGCTAATCACGAGAAATAATGCTGAAAAGGGAGATTATAGAGGATCCTTTAGAGATTTCAGTATCATGTTAGCAACTCTGGATTTTCTTCAGAAGGAACCAAGAAGGGGAAATAGGGGTAGTACGTATGGATTGCAGAAGGGAGCGACTGAAGACTGGAGGATCACAGTGGTCCAGCCAAGGGGTAGTGAGAGCTTTAACCAGGGCCAGCACAGTGAAGAATAGATATGAAGACCAGGGCAATGAGAGGGGTCAGATGACTAGAGAGGATGCCCTTAACAGTGATGGAGGGGCCAGGAGGAGGGCCAGCTGGGTGGATGGGTGTGATAGGCTTTGTTGTGGACTTACTGAGTGCTCATTGATCCAGGTGAAAATGTCCCGGACTCTGTTGTCATTATGGACATGGGATTGGATGAAGTGTGTTAGGGTGCTGGGGAGAGATTTGAGAGTCTTCTATATATAATTAATAGTTGAACTGATAGGAAATTTTTGATAAAATTTGTCTATGGAAGCAATATTTATTAAGTAATAAGCATTGTGTCTCATTGAGCTGATTAATGCAAACACATTTTGTAAGTTTGGCAGTTGTCTGAGATACCTCTCTTTATTACTTATAAGGACCCTCAGGGATAACTACATTTAGTGGGCAGGAAGAAGAGGCGGAATGGGGAGGGAGGTACAAAAACCAGAAAAATTAGCCAGGAAAATGGGGACTCTCAAAGTTGAAGGGGGGAAAGTTTTGAAGTGGGAGTGCATCAGTACAGTGTTAAACACTGGAAGAGATTGAGGTAGACGAGAACAGGCTATTGGATGTAGCGCCCTAGGAAGAAGCTGTTTTAAGAGCGTAGGTTCTGTGGTTTGCTTGCAATTAAATTGTAAAAACTGGCAGCCACTTTGGAGAATAGTATGGAGGTTCCTTCAAAAACTAAAAATAGAGTTACTATGTGATCCGGCAATCCCACTCCTGAGCATATATCCAGAAAAGATGAAAACTCTTAATTTGAAAAGTTATGTGCACCCCAATGTTCACAGCAGCACTGTTTACAATAGCCAAGACAGGGAGGCAACCTAAGTGTTCATCAACACATGAATGGATAAAGAAGATGTGGTACATATGTACAATGGAATATTACTCAGCCATCAAAAAGAATGCGATAATGTCATTTGCAGCAACATGGACAGACCTAAAGATTATCATACTAAGTGAAGTAAGTTAGACAGAGAAAGACAACTATCATATGATATCACTTACAAGTGGAATGTAAAATGTGACACAAATGAACCTATCTATGAAACAGAAACAGACTCACAGACATAGAAAACAAACACATGGTTACCAAAGGGGAAAGGGGTAGAGGGATAAATTAGGAGCTTGGGATTAACATATACACACTACTGTATAAAAAATAGATAAACAAGGACTACTGTTCTGTATAGCATAGGGAACTATACTCAATACCTTGTAATAACCAATAATGGAAAAGAATCTGAAAAAGAATATATATGTGTGTGTGTGTGTTTTATGATATATATATATTTATATATATTATAAAACTGAATCACTTTGCTATATACCCTGAAACTAACACAACATTGTAAATCAACTATACTTCAACTTAAAAAAAATCGTAAGAACTGAGGGAAGGAGTGTTTGGTGAGGAAGTGGAAGCGCTGAGTATAGACACTAATGGAGAGAAGGCTGGATTTCCCTGGGGTACAAGCCTTGGCCTCCTCTCCTTGCAAATGTGTGACTCGAGTGTCCCCGTGAGGAGCCTTCAGGGGCAGGTGGTAGGGGCCTCCTGGAGGCTGCATCTGAAGAGGCAGGCTGGCTCTGATCATGTGTCCTTGCCAATAGCCATATGAGCACTGTCCTGGTTAGTACCTGTACTGCCAAGATACACCTCTCCACCTGGTGCTCTAAACTGTACTGTTGTGGCCACTGGGAAGCCATATCTCAAAACTTGGATCTCTTATTTGTGCTTGTGAAATAACTTAAGATGTGTTGTCTTGATTATCTTATTTACTTCTCTTAATTATAGAGTCTGATCCAAAAGATTATTTATGAAGTATAACCAGCTTAATGGTTTAGAAGAAAGAAGGTTTGCTTTTTGTTCTGTTCCTAGGCCTGAAATTAGGATTTAAATTAGAGTATGTTGATTACTAATCAAAATCTGCAAAATCCTGTGTTGTTTTTTCGCTTAAGCAGCATAATAATAACAGAACTAATCATAGCCAGTAATAATAAATATTATTAAACGATGATGATACAAAAACTACTATGTTTATCTCATCAGCGATACTGACTGGAGAGCAGTACAGTGTAACATTTATTTGTTTGCTTCAAATTAGTGGTTTTGGATTAGATAAGACCGTCGGGTAGAAACTTTAAGCACAAGTTAGCTTGTGTTGTTCATGTAGTAGAATAAAGGATAAGAACCTCTGAGATCTTTAATGGATTTTGTGGGATCTCTGTAGGACAGAAGAGTTATATTTAATCTTTTAGCTGTAAAGAAGTCATTGAAAGTTTTGGTTTTCTGCTTATTTCCCTTTTTTAATGTGATTTCTTCACAGAAGTTTAAATGACAACTAATTGTGCTACAGCATTTGGTAAATGTCATGTACCCTACTTTTCTAAAAGCAGTGAAGTAGTGTAAACATGTGGCTTCCTTTTTCAAAAGATCTATCCAATAATTATCCTGAAGGCTATTACAATATGCAAATAGCAAGGGGGCGGCCTTGTCTCCTAAATTAGAATATCAATATTGATTCAACATGTGCAAAAAGAAAACAATATTTCTGACCAAATGTTAATCCTGTTTCAGGATAGTGAAAATACCACGGGATGTCAAGGTTTCCATCAGGGTTTGGGTTCTAGCTGCCCCAGTGAGTGATCTTCTGTGAGTTATTAGCTGCATGGCCACCCCCTAGTGTCATTTTCTCATCCACAGAATGGATGTCCACTGTCTGTCCTGCCTGATAACAGTCTCCTGGGAGCATCAAATGTGATGGTGTACTCAGCACACCATAATGTCCTAGACAAGTGTAGATTATTATTACTTCAGAAGAAACTTTGTCTTCTCTGAATTCTTAATTAGCACTAGTTTAAAATGTATTAAGCATCTGATTCGTCCTGGCTTCCACATAGAATTTAAATTGGCCTTGGATAGGGATGTGATGGATTTCCACTCTCTCGTGTTAGGGAAACTGAGGCATGTAGAAATAAAATCGACTGCTTTTTTGTGTTCCATTTAAAGCATTTTCTCTTGCATATTATTAAGGAACTTAAAACACTTAGAAATTAAATGCAGATTGCCTGAGATTACCGCATGAAGCTACAACAAAGAATTTCTTCTGAAAATTAAATGATAGTCTTACAGTCGCCTGCCATTTTGATGTAAACAGGACAGCTTGCATTCTGTTCAGTTCTCCCATCTGGCTGTGCATATATGTATTTAGAACCCTTGGACTTCAGACTTGAACAAGGTTGGCAGTGACTGTTCAGAAATGAGTGTTTTTGCCATCACACCAGGTCACTGACCCCTCCAGCTGTCGTTTCAGTGGGTGGTAAGAAACCAAGACAAGCCCCCAGTCGTCATTACTCTTAGGCTTGAAATTCTCCCAGTGTGTTTTCCATAGGTTCCCAACATACAGATTACTTCCTAATGTCACTCAGATGCCTGTATTCTCAGAAATGCCAAAGAAGGACTCCTCTGTAATCTCTTAGAATTATTTTCCCAGCTGAATTTGTCAGGCCAAATTTAAAAGAGCAACATGCAGTTAGATACTCATTTTTCCTTTTTTTTTTATTCGATTACTGCTCCAGATCACACGTGTTATAAGATTTCTCTGACTCTGTAGTATTCTATTCTGTTATTATTATTATTATTATTATTATTATTATTATTGTTATTATTATTATTATTATTCCTTTTCAGGGCCAAGTGATTGTGAGAGAGATTTAGCTGGCCATTTTGGCAAAGTAATGCTAATTCATAGGTCCTTTCCACGGAATATTCTGGAAGGGTGTGATGATAATATCAAAACTGCGTTTAATTCGTGAAGAGGAAGGAAGGGTAGCACATGAGAGACAGAAATCTGCTGTTCTCTTTGTAAGTGAAAGGTCACGCTACTGAGCGCTGCAGGGTGGATTGGTGAGAAATGAGCTCCCGTTTGCTAGGAATTAGAATGAGTCTATCTGATTTTCCTTCACTTGTGACCTTTAAAGATGCAGCTTTTAGATTGATAAGCAGGTGGATGCTTTTAGTAACCCAATGCAGAATTTGTTTCATATAAAAAGACTATCTTTCAGACACCGAAGATATTGCTTCCACAAAGGGTTTTTTTTTCCTCCAAAGCCTCTGGAGAAAGAAATTCAATGATCATATCTTATCTGTCACACAAAAAGAAAATTCAGAATTACCGTATGTTCAATTAGAACACGTTTTTTCCCTCAAAGCATTAATCATTTTCTGGAATACACATCCTCATGTTAAGAATCTCGAGGATGGTTTGACAGTGGGCAGTTCTCAGAGCTCTCCCCTCCGGATCTTCCATCCGGCTCCACTCTAGGAAACCTCCTCCAGGCCGATAAAAGAGCTTCCCGGGTTGCTATAGTGATCCTTTCATGTTGGGCCCTGTGCTATCTTGAAGGCAATCAGAGGAGAACAAGGAGTGGGGAGCAATATGGAGTTAATGTCAGGCAGCCGAAGGGGGTCTGCACTATTATATTTGGAGATGCTTTGGTTTGCTGAAGACGGGATGGCGGTCAATGCAAACGCTCAACCCACCATGGACCCAATTTGAGGCTTGGATATTTAAACATAGAATTTTTTTATGATACATGTAGACTCTAAACCTGCCCTCCTTTGTGTTTAAACAGGTTGAAATAGCTTACTTCCCATGGCCAACAAGCTCAAATTTCTCTTCCTCTCTACTGGTTTTCAGTTCTTAATTACATCATCCATCTTATTTGTTCTAATTTCCTCCTTTTCTTTTCCTTATCCCCTCAGCCATCAACAGCTCCAGCCCATCAGCATGTTTTATTTTGTCAAATGCTGGTGTTTTATTGGGCTTCTGTGCTGTTCCGGCTTCTCATTTGATATTCCTCCCTGATAATAAATTCTTCATAAAGCGCCCCTGATCAGATACATCGGGTCTTCTTTCTTTTCCTGTGTACAGGTTTTAATTTCCTACTCAAAATCACAAATGAGGTTAAAAAAATGCATGCCTCCTGCACAGTGTATCCAACTTTTGAAATGTCTAGGGAGAGAAGAGGAACTAGCTGGGTGACTTCTGTCCTGCAGCCCCTCTGTGGCAATCAATAATACCAAGAATGGTCAGCGCTTAGAGTCAGCTTTCATATAAGCAGTTCTTCTTTCATTTAAAAATACTGTTTACGAAAACACAGTTGTGTGTTGTAGAGTCCACATAGAAAAACAGTCCCATCGGAAGTGTCTCAGAACTTCAGAGCTACGGGTAACAGAAGATGCCAGCGTATCCACAGTCAGTACAGCCGGACCTCTGCAAATGCCAAGCCTACCCTCTCACCCCTTCCTTCAGCCATTCGTGCGTGCATGTGTGATTCCTCAGGCACTCACTGAGAACCTCCCAGATCCCATCACAGGCTGTGAGCGTGACGAACAAGGCTCTGGTCCTCATGGAACTTGCATTCAAATCAATTTGGACCTGTCTGAAGGAGAGCCCATCATGATAGAAAATTCCAGAACTGTGCTGTGCCTCACAGAAGCCACTCAGCCCCATATGGGTATTTGACTTTAAGTCAATCAAAACTGAATACAATTAAAATTCAGTTCGTCAAGCGCTCTAGCCACACTCCCAAGTGCCTCAGACGTCCTATTGGACGGTGCAGATGGAGAACACTTCCATTATCACAGAAATTTCTGCCCTCCACTGCTGCTGTGGAACGTCCCCCCTTCTTAAAGCTAAATCATGATTAAAGAGGCAAATATGTAAGTAAATAACACTCTTTTATCTTTGACCTCCAGAAATGTTTAAGCTTCTTTGGATTTCTCAATTCTTCTTGAGAAGAGTCATCCTGCAAAGCCATTTGTAAGCAAAATCAGCCTGGGGGTTCTTATCCTGATCTGGGGGGAGTGTGAGGTGGCCAGGCACAGGACAGGGAGAGAGGAGGCCCCAGGGAAGTGAGGCTGCCCCTAGGCCGTCTGAGTCATCCCCATCGAGGTGGAGTGAGCGAGGTCAAGACGGGGAGGCTGAGCCCTACCCAGCTTTTCATTCAGCTCTTCCACAAACTCTTCTTAGGCATTGCGAGGCCATTGCAGTGAAGTAAGTAAAACCTTTTCATCTCTAGTGGAAGGAGACAAGTGTCGAACAGTGACAGGGCAGCATGGTGAGTACCATGGCACAGGAATTCATGAAAGTCTCTGGGAAGACCGAGGTCATTGACCCTGACTTCTGGGGGTGTGTGGGAGGAGGGAGAGAAGTGGAGGGAGGTCCTCAGGGAGGGTCTGAGTGGATTTTTTGTTCAATGTACCCTTCTTTAGCATCAACTAGTTTAAAAATCTAGGCTGTGTAGAGACGGGTCTCTACACAGCCTAGATGGTCGATTATATAACATAAGCCATCAGAAAATTCTTCAAGTAGCAAAGCTCGGTGGTTCATTTGAAATGTTTGCTGTGAAACGTAACTTTTCTCCTGGTATTCTGGAAGGGGAGTATTATTTTATTTTGTTCTAGGTGTGAATTCCTAGAAGATGAGCCATTCTCTCTCTGTCGCCATCTCTTACTCTTGGCCATGCTGGCTTCCGTGCTCTTTCTGGAACACACTGAGCCCATTCTCCCCGGAGAGCCCATGCTTTATTGCTCCATTTGCCTGGAACTAAAACATGCTTCCTCTCAGATACCCATTTTGCTCTCCCACATGTCCTCCAGATTCTGCTCAAATGTCCCTCCATCACACAGGCCTTGCCTGTATAAAGGCCTATATAAAATATGAGGTCTACATAAATATTAGCCTCCTACACATGGTACTTCCCACCCACCCCCCCTCCCTTAACCTGCTGTATTTTTCAAAGTACTGATCATCACCTGGCATATTATATGTTACTGTCTCTTCATGGTCTGCCTCCCATCTTTAGAATGTGAGCTCCATGAAAACAGGAACTCAGATTTGTTCAGTGTCATATGCCCAGCACCTACAAGAGTACCTGTCATAGAGTAGGTCTCAATAAATACATAGTGATTGAATAAATTCTATCTTGATATATATTATAGGCCCCCAAAGGAATGGTTAGATTCACCATTTTTTTGGTTTTTTATTGTTTGTGTAAAGATAACTGATATTTACACTTTGTAATTCAGTAATTCTCTGTGACCAGGTATTAGAGTCGACTCTAACATTTCGCTGCACCAGATAACCATTTGGCAAAGCTGATGCCCTGTGCTGTCCATCAGATGCCCAGGTGGACTCTAGGATGGCATCGTTCAAGTACAATTCGCTGTGTTTGAACACTCCTCCCTGGCACGTGACTGGAATGGTGCCAGTGTGTGACCAGATCATGGAAATGTCAAAGGACCACCCTATTGCTCTGATTTTAAATCAAGCACCTGGGCTTGCCTTTTTCCCCTCCCTTCCTTCCTTCCATCATACCTTTCAATAGAATAACAGCACTAATAATAAAACAATCTTCGAGTTACATCCCCAGGAACCTTGTTATCAGTGCTGTAGATTATCAATGTAGAAACCTTAGAAGAAAAACTTTGGTGCAAGATGTACGAGGCCCTTTTCTTTTGTAGCGTGTCCTTCTTAATTGAGAGACTGCAGTATGTTCTTGCCTCTCTTTGGATACTTGGCCCTAAATCTAAACAGGAGAGAAAAGGAAAGGCAGTATTTCAGACAGGCAATGGTTAGGATAAGGGGTCAGGAGAGACCTACTTCTCCTTTATTGATTTTGTGAAATTGTTTGAAGAATGATTCAGCATTTTGGGGTATAAAAATAACAGCTTCGAGTTGCTTTTCAATTAGGCGAATGTACTTTTGCTGAAAGGTTCTGTTGTTCTTGAAATGCACTTTCCTTCTGTTCTTTCAGAGCCCCTTTAATCAGTAGTAATGTGACAGGAGGTACAGCTACCTTCCTGACACCCCCTGCTTCTTCCCTTCCCTCTCTCTTTTGTGAGGCTGAGTCGCCAGGAAAACTGATTGGCAAAATTGTTCCTTAATTGGGGAGAAAGGTAGTTCTCTAAAGACAGACGCTATCCAGAGCGTAACAAATTGAACTACCAGAATGTATGTTTTACCCTGGTTAGGTTTTGTTTCAACTAGGAAGCCTAAGCAGCCAGGGATTGGGTTTAAAGCAGGCATTTATCTGAACATTAAATTATTACTGAAGTTTAATTTTTTTATATTATTATTTAGAGCATGGTAATGAGATTCTTGTTTCATTATTGTGTCCATGGTCAGGTCACTGCCTTTAAATTCCTTTTAAAAATGCAGACAGTAGTGAATTTTGTATATAAGCTGAATGCCCTGGGCTTTAACAAAATGGCTAATAGGTGTTTCTGTGGCCTAAGCAAAAGAAAACCCCCTTTGATGTCCTTTTTTGTTTATTTGTTTGTGTGTCTGTGCGAGTGAAAAGATTATGATGTGTCATTATATTACGCCTTGTTGAATATTTATTACAATGGGTGATACATGTCTGCCCTACATGCAGAGTAAACTTCAGTGGGCATAGGGCTAGTAACAATTTTAAGTTCTCTATTTTTTAAAAAAAATTAATTATTCACATCTAATAAAATACCACTCCCTTTAGAAGATAAATGGAAGAACTAAGAAGTGTCTTATTATTGTCTGTTATTGTCTTACTTCTACAGTTATTATTATTGTCTATACTTCTTATTGTCTCTACTTCTACAGTTATTGTCTCTACTTCTACAGTTTCCCCGTGTCTTTGACTTTAGAGTGTCTGTGATGCTTTCTGCGAAATTATTTCAGTAACTAAGAGAAGTGGTGGGTGTGTGTTACTTCACTTGATTGTGGTAATCATTTCCCAGTGTATGAGTATATTAAACCATCATGTTGTGCACTTTTCAAGAAAATCACGTTGTACAACCTAAATACATACAATATGTATTCATCATTTATACCCCAACATAGCTGGAAAAAAAATATTTCATCTTCTCACAACAGCCACATCTATGATAATTTTATAGATGAAAAATGCTGAGGCTCAGAGGAGTTAATGTCACCAGGTAAAAAGCAAATATTGAGTGTCAAGGCTTCAGGCTCCTACTAGGTTCAGGGGACTCGTGGTCACCAAGAGCCAAGCTCTGTCCTCCAGGAAGGGACCTGCAGTGGGGCTTCACCTAGAGGTCATGAGTTTTGGGCTCAGCCATAACCACCTATGTGCTCTTGGATAAGTGACTTAATTTCTCTGCTTCCTCATCGAGCAAAATGAGGCTACTGATACCCACTTTGTCTTTGTTCTAGGATTAAATGAAATAGTTGAAAACACTTAATAGACATTCAGTGAATGTTAATTTTTCTTATATTTCTAGTCCAAGTCTAATGTTTCCCCTTGTAACCACACCTTGCATCACAGACATGAAACCTATAAACCTCTATCCAAGTTTCCAGACGTCAACACTTACTAGCTGGGTGGCCTTGAACGGGTAAGTAAACTCTCCCTGTCTCAGTTTCCTCATCTGTAAAATGGCGATAAGAGCACCACTTCATTGGGTTTTTGCTGAGGATATACGAGTTAATGCATCTGAAGTACTTTGAACAGTTCCTATCAGAGTAAGTGCTCAACACATATTGGATATGATGAGCTACAATATTAGCCTTTCTCCTTTAAATTGTATTCACAAGTATTTTCACTGTGCATCTATTAAAACATTTTAGTCAGTTCTAATGTGTTTGATCTGATTCTAAACCTGAGTCTCTGGACTGTATAAATCAAGGGGTTGGCAATTTGGTTTCTGATTCCTTGGCATTGACTGATCAACATTTGGTTCATTGGTGAGCGTTTAAGAACCACCAGTGAGAGCGTTAGAAATTAGCAGTCCTTCATACTGTCAGGAAGCATTGAGATTGAGCTGTCAGAGGCTGAGGGTGAATGCTTCATTGGATTGAGCCACTGAACCAGTTGGATTCTTTGTCTTCCATGGCATTCTTGGATAGAGTCCATTTAACTAGGAAGTAAAGACTTTGGTCAGTTCATTTAATAGGAAAGAACTTAGAAAATCCTGTGTTAACCATTGAGACATATTGGAAATAGGAGAATGTTAGTTATTGAGCTAAACGCCTTTAAAAAGAAATCAGGAAAATACTATGGCATGAAGGAATACGTAACCTTTGGCTTTAATATACGGCCTAAACCATACCTTTAAAGCACTAGAAAAATTTTTTCCTCATCTTTCTTTTTTAATTCATCAGAGTGACCCTGTTTATTGGATGCTGGGATGGAGTAGTGGTGAGGAGAAAATGAGAAAGGAGAAACTGAGCCTTTGGCATTGTGGCTGGTGACAGATTCTAAACTTACGTGAATGTGCTTTATTCTTTTTTGATAACTATCTTCCCCTGTGTTTTTCCTTTTTTATTTTTTTTTAAACAAACCTTGTCTGACTGACTATAACCTTTAAATAATTGGTAAACTGAAGCAGTGAAACTGACATTAAAATCTAATGAACAGAAATGGAAAGAGGGAGCGTTATTCTAGTAAAGCGCTGGCCAGCCCATTGTCCCCCTATTTTGCGCTGAATGATTTCTTCTTGCAACGGACAACATCGGCAGTGGTAGTGTTAAAATATTTCATATCTATTTCTGTTAGTAATAGTACAATAATGCATCATCTCCAGGCCATGAAATGAGTGACCCATTTCTAGGAACAGAAAGTCTTCAAACAGAAAGCGCTTCTCTGTCCAGCCCTGGTCTGTCTGTCTTACCTTCTCTCCCTGGGCGCACGTGCACGCATGCACACACACACACACGCGCACACACACACACACACACACACACACACACAGCCCATGCTCTTAAGCTTCCGCCCTGGTTCCTGCAGGTCCCCCTGCCTGGAATGGCTCCTTCGGCCTCAGTAATTCTGTCATCTTTAGGAGCTAGTTCTAGGCCCAACCCCCTCAAGAGCTTCTCCTTACTCTTCCTCCCTGGATTGGATTCAGTCCAACTCTAGACGTATTTCTTGAGTGTGAGAGGCCCTGGAGTTGCCACACTGAGCAAGGTGGGCATGGCCTCTGCTCTCAAAGACCTTACAGGGCGGGGGGGGCGGGGACGTGGGTGAGGAAAGGCTTTGCAGCAGCATTGTAGGTGCTAAGACACGGGCTACAGGGTACTCAGGGAGCTCGGACAGGGTGCCTTGTCTAGACCTTGCCCAGTCTTCTCACAGATCTCATCTTGCCCTGAACATCTCGAGTAGCTCTAGAAGGTTCCAGGGAAATTGGCATTTCATTTTATGCTGCCTTGCATTGTTTTCTTTCTTCTGTGTCTCCCCAGCTGGATGGTAACTCCCTTGAGGGTAATAGCCTTTATTTTATTTTATTTTTTATGCTGCCTTTTAAAACTCTGTAGGGGTCTTACACAACACCCAGTGGATGGAGAATACTCAGTCAACCCCAGTTTACTTAGCACCTCTTCCCTTTCCTCCTCTTCTTTTGGCTTTGCACAGAAATGGTTCCCCCCACTGCATTCCTGCATGAGGCTCTATAATTTGAAAGTGGCTGTTCTCTGAACCTTGTTTGCTTCCGGCTAGTGAACTACAGCCGATTGGTTCCCAGGCAGCCATGTGTTTTCTTTCTGCCACCACATCCTTCTTTCCTCGGGGCCCATCAATTTAATTATACTCCAGGCTCTCCAGACCTACCATCCCCTCTTTTGCATAGCCTCTGAAATGGTGTCCTCTTTCTGGGACTGTTTTCCTAATGAGGGTGGAGTATAATTTAAGGGCTTAATTTTAGAAAACTATAAGAAGCAGCAGACCCATAAAATGTTACGATTCACGACCACTTGTTTTGTTCTCATAATGCAACCTAAACTAAAAAGCCACTCCTCAAAGCTATAAAAACTGTTCATGGCTGTCTTTAGCGTATCGTGTGGAGTATAATTCAGCCCACAGAGAGGCAAAAGATGGATTCATGGGCCATTTGCCTTGGTATATGTTAAAGGCCAGTAATTTCTAAGCTCTGTGAAAGACCCTATTTTACTATAAACCCTGGACTCTTTCTTAATCCCGCTTAGTTTTCCTTTACATTTTAATATCAATGTGTGCTCATTTATAGACCCTTTCTTGCCCCTATAAATTATTTCCAAGACCCTGACCGTGCCCTCATCCATGGCCCTTCTAGTCTCTGCTACCTTCACCTGTTGAGATTGGTATATGAAGATGCATTGGCTAGAAAGCCAAAATGCAGCCTCCTTGGAGAGTTAACCTGGTCATTTATCAGCTCTGACAACCCCTGGGAGAACCTTTGGTCCTCCCCTCACACCTCCTCAGAGGGCAAATAACCAACATTTTCCTGGA
This sequence comes from Balaenoptera musculus, assembly GCF_009873245.2. Classification (NCBI taxonomy): domain Eukaryota; kingdom Metazoa; phylum Chordata; class Mammalia; order Artiodactyla; family Balaenopteridae; genus Balaenoptera; species Balaenoptera musculus. The sequence goes on from NC_045792.1 coordinate 17,112,923, forward strand.
AATGAATGAAAGAAAGAAGCTCATGGGCATTCTAGGCTCTGCTTTTCTAGTGTTATGATAGAACCTCAGTGTTGATCGTTAACCCAGATTGCTAACTGTAGTTTCCTCAGTAAGATCCCTCAACTTAAGATACCTCTTGTTTGGATCCATATTTGAACACTGAGGATAGATGCCGTGTCTTACCTTTTACTTTTCTTCATGATGATGTTATCTAGGTCATTGCACTTTAGAAAGTACACGTGTGATCATATCCTGGAAATTAAACGTTTAGGCCATAGAGTAGATGAACCTGGTTTGGAATCCTGACTTAGGCACTTATTCAGCTGTGCTCCTTAGACAGATTACTCAGCCTCTCTGTTTTCTCATGTGCAAAATGAGGTTAATCACTGAACCTATCCCATGAGATTACTGTGAAGATAGCATGAGATAATCTATATAAAAACCACCATAGTACTTGGCACGCATTAATCAGCAATACTTACTTACCAACGCTTATTTTTATTAAAGGCCTACCAAAAATAGTCATTAGAAGGAGAGGAACTAGGAGCAACTTACCAAATTCAGATGAACTCAACGATTTCAGTAAAACTCCAAGATGGACGACTTGTATGTCATTGATCCCTGCTGCACTTGGTGAAGCCAGTTGAGATTGTGTTGTAAATAGAAGTACACCTGAAAAATGAACCACTTATTAAACTCTATGATTAAATGTCAGTGACAAGGTGTTTTGTTTCTTTCTTCATTAAATACACTATTATGACTTTTAACTTACTTCTTGCACATCAGTTGTTTAGCTGAAAAGGAAGTTCTTTTTTGTCTTAGGAACTGAGCTTTTTTTCATTGAAAACCACTGTAGTTATAGACAGCTCATGTATTTCCACTTAAGGTGTACCTTGTACTGCATATTTGCCCTGGATCTGAAGATCCGTCTTTTTTAGCAGCCTCATTTTAAACTCTCATAGAACTAAATGATTTCCTTGAAGAACAAGTTTCATTATTTGGCAGATGAAACTGGCATTGGCCATTCAGAATCTTAAGCTAGAGAGCAATGATTTACAAAAACTCAGCAACTTTGAAATAAGTTTATGCATAATTAATAATAGGATATTGGCTAAAAAATATTGGAGAACTGTTTTGAAAATATCTTTGTCGCCCTTTTAAAAAATCCATTTCCCCCCAAGAGGTAAAAATAACATTTATCTTGGTATTCTCTTTAAGCTCAAGTCTTGAGGGGGAAATAATTCTCCGGAGCCAAACCCTTGATTTGGTGGAATTAATACTCCCATTACTTATTATTTATTTTCATTGGGAGTTCTGGGGCCTTCCCTGTACTTCAAAAGAGCTCACCCTCTATGCTCTGGAGAAGTTTGGTAGCTCAGCGTGGCTTGGTATCACTGTGGTCAAGGGTCTTCCATGACCCGTGCCTTTAGGAAGGCTCAGGCAAAAAGACACAGCCTGGTTCTCTTTCAGCCCTTTTCCCTAATGAGAGAAATAGATTCTGCCTTGTACTTGGGTGGGTTTCCCAATCTACTGGGAGTCCAATCCATTAGTAGGTAACATTAGGTCACCGCCAGAGGGGCCATGGTCCCCGCAGTTGTCATTAGTGAGCTCTTATTTCTATTCCACTGAGAAGCTGAAATTGACAAACTGTCTAGGGAGCTATGTGGCTCTTTGCTGCCTACTTTTGAGCAGGACACATTAAGGATAAAGTTACTTGTCGTGGTGGAATTCCTCACCATTAATCAGTGAGAGACCACATTCCTAGGGAAATCAGTAAGCTTGTTGATAAAGCCACATCTTGATAGAAGATGTACCTTCTGGGCGTCCTCTTGCCTGCTGGCCTGGTCGCAGTGTTGCCACACACCCGGAGCAAGCTGCCTCATTCCGTTCTGACGATGGCGATGCACCGTGGATCTGGGTGGATCTGAGCCATCGCTGCTGCGTGAGACCTGCTTTGATTTGTACACAATATGCATAACTGTCTGTGTATTAGGCATGCTATAATTTTTTCATCTTCTCTGCCTACAGGGACTGTATTACCTTATCAGGTTAAAGTTCATTCTGTAGGACTGATAATTAATCCCCTGTTCCTTTTCTTTTCCTCCTTTCTTATCTGGTGGTTACATTATATATAAATGCCAGCATTTTTCATCACTATGCCAAATAAAGCAATTTGGAGATGCAAGCAATAAAAAGCTTATTTTTATAAGCCCTCTAGAAAGAAAACTGCACAGATTCCATTTTAGTGAAAAAAAGGCATTCCCTCATGTGGCCACATGTACATCTACTACTAAAACCAAGTGCTGGATGAGTAGGACGACCAGCTGCAACTGATGAGTTTCTGGTCTTCTGAGAGTATCCCAGAAAAGGTGCTGTATTTGTTTGAGATATTTCCACTACCGATGCATTTCCTGCACACACCACGTTGTCTGTGCTCCTTCTCTTGCTTTATAATTTTAAAAAAGCAGAAATAAGATAGTCTGTTGAGGTTATTAACTCAAGATTCACATCCCTAACTGGATAGCAAATGTCTTACTAATTGAAGCTTGTATTTCACTGGATTAAAATCCTTGATGTTAACGTACAGTGCAGCCAAGTCCATTGTCCTTTGATGAGAGGGGCTCAACTTTGTACCGCCCTGCAATATTCAAGTCTCACACTCCTCCTAGGGTGCTGGCTTGCTGTAATTTCATTTGGGGACCAGGGAACATTGCAGCACGGTGAGCTGGGTAGGAGCTAAATATTTCAGATGTAGGAAGGAATATTGTTCTAATTAAACTGAATCTGGTGCCCATGGCAAAATATGTGCTTAATATATTGGGGTATGTGTGAAAAATTACATGTATTTTCATAAATTATTTTTTCCCCCTCTCCTCCTTGCTGAAGGGCTTTTGTGTTGGATATTGTTTACTGCAGAGGAATTATTTCATTACTGATATGGGATAACACAATCAAATCTGGAGAGTCGTAACAGTTACCCTGGCCCTTAAATATTTGTCTTCTTTGGATGAATAGGGAAGAGTTCAGACTTCTCCTATAAGGTGGAAAACGAAAGAGCATAATTTTTCTGCATTATCTAATACAGAATCCTGGGTACAGATCCCTGAGCTCTTATCTGTTTTTCATTTAGAAAAGAAAAGCAATTTTAGCATAAAGTAGATCTTGAATATTCAAGCGAAGGTCAAGGCTGAGCACAGGATTTTCGTAGCCTGACACTTTTATGTTAGGTGCTCTTTGTGAAATATTTGATTTGAGGGGTCAAAAATGTTCAATGTGGCCGATTTCACTTGATAGCCCATTGATAGGCATTGACTGTACCCAAACTCCATTTTTGTAACCTAGGAACATCATATCATGATACTGTAATTAGAAATAAGTGCTAGTGCATCTAATTTTCTGATCTGTGTGTTGTTATAGGGTCTGTTGACAAAGGGCCCAGTAGGAGGTGGACTTGGGAAGGATGACATTCTTAGAGACTGTCTTGCCTGATCCTGTTTTGCCTACTTTCCAGTGACCTCTGAGGGCCTGATTCAGCTGTCATCTTGATCTTTACAGGACTCCCAAATCCGCATCTTTCTTTCTTTTTTTTTTTTTTAATTAATTTATTTATTTTTATGTTTATTTTTGTCTGTGTTGGGTTTTCGTTTCTGAGCGAGGGCTTTCTCTAGTTGTGGCAAGCGGGGGCCACTCTTCATCGCGGTGTGCGGGCCTCTCACTATCGTGGCCTCTCTTGTTGCGGAGCACAGGCTCCAGACGCACAGGCTCAGTAGTTGTGGCTCATGGGCCTAGTTGCTCCACGGCGTGTGGGATCTTCCCAGACCAGTGCTCGAACCCGTGTCCCCTGCATTGGCAGGCGATTCTCAACCACTGTGCCACCAGGGAAGCCCCGCATCTTTCTTTATGCTTTGAAAATGTAGAGCTACACATCACTCAGCTGTTGAATACACCATCTGTCTTCCCTGCCCGTATCTTCCAGGCCTCGCATCTTCATTGATGAGTCTTAGCCCTCCAGACTCACTCTTGGCACTTACATGCGTTCTCTCCACGCTTCTCCCACACCACCGTTCAGAGGTCGACCAGGTTGTGTAACTTCTCCTTTGTGATTCTAAGATCTGATCTCTCCTCTTTCTGACTGCTGCTCCTCCCCCCCCTCATTCAGGCCAGCCTCAGCTTGCCTGGCGACGCTCCAGTAACCTCTCGGGTAGTCTCTGCACGTCTGTGGTCCCCCCACTTCCCACCCTCATCACACACACAGCATTCAATCCATCTAACCTCTGTAGAATTCCTTTTCCTGGAGGATGGTGTGGTACGTGATACCTCTTCACTCCGTTCCATCCACACTCATAGGCTTAACCACCTTCTCTCACTTTGCAGCATCCAAAGGTTAAAGGCTGTATTTTCTTCCCCGACGTTCAGAGCCCTCAGTAGTCATCTCCAAGTAAGGCCCTGCTTCGCCCATTCCTCTGGAACATTCACAGGATCTTTATCATATCCTGTCTTTTATAAGACATATCCTGTCTTATTCTATGAAGACCTGTCTTATCTATCCTACTAAATCCTGAATTGCTGGAGGACAAGTGGTTTTTCTTTAACTTGCTTATATCTACCACATGCCATTATAATCAACTGACCAATAATACATACAGCTAACATTTACTGAGCATTTACTATGTGCTGATTACTCTTCTGAGTGCTTTACATACATATTTTTTCTCATTTTAGCTCATGAAAAGGTATTATTATTATTATTATTTGCATTTATAACAGTGCACAAGGAATTCAAAGAGGCAGGAAAGATCACTTTTCTGCAACATAGTCAGGCAAGGCTTCATGACAATCCACAGGACATGGTAAGGAGGGAATTTATTGTACAGATGAGCAGCTGTGAAACAGGCATGAGGACATGATTGGGGAGGGGGCGAGAATTGCTGGGTAGGTAGAGCAATACATGGGACTGTAAGTATGATATCAGGGGTGAAAGAAACTGATGATGGGAATGAATACTGCACCTCAGCAAGCAGCAGGAAAAGGAGTTCCACAAAGCTTAGTGCCCACACCCCTCACTCAGTACTCAGCACAACGGGCTTTGTATTCTTCTCCTTTTTACTTGTCTGTCCTGTCTCTACCACTAAACCCTGAGGTCCTCGAGAAAGAGAAATGTAGCTGATTCATTTTTGTAGTTTCAACATTCAGTCTGTAGTACATGCACAATCAGTGTCATTTGATGATGACCACGGAGCAAAAAATTAAAATATTATAACAGGCAGCCTTCCCTCCCTGAATAGAAACCTCCTTCCTGTGAAGCAGGCAGGAGAATAGCGTGGAAACCCTATTTGGAGGAGGGACTTTACAGAGTACAGAAGGGCTTCTCAGTTCCCCCGTGCCTTTTTTTTTTTTTTTTTTTTTTTACCAATTTGACCACATACATTGTATTGCCGTAACCTCTGTCATCAGAAAGGATGGATTGGGGTGATTATAACTAGCACTCCTACTAGTTAAGTTCTGGTTTGATCTTGACATTCAGTGGAATGGTCGCCAGGATTTCAGTGGACTGTTGTTGCTGTCATTGTTAACGATGGTGTTCTGCAATTCTGTGCTACTAAATTGAAAAAAGCATACCTTACTCTTTTAGCCTGCATTTCAGGGAGTTGTGAGCCCTGTGTATTTTGTCAGGCTGTGCTTTCATCAAGTCTCTGTAGCAACATTAGAGCACGGTGGCTGATGGTCAGCTTTCAGGGTGTCAGTGCTGTACAATAATAATAGGTAAGACAAAACAAAACAAAAACTTATCACAGCAGAAGAGATGTCTATGGCCACCTTGGTGGTGGGCATGGTATTGCTGGCCAGCACTATGTTCTTGTCTACTCAGGCTGGCTGTTGGCTACCAACTGTGAGATGCCCCCTTGCTGACAAGCCTCCCCCACTCTGTACTTTGCCCTCAGGCTCACAATTTGCTGGATGCAATCTTGTTGAGAAAATGTGGTCTTTATTAGTGTTCGGCACAGATCGACTTTCCTTTGTCCGCTTCTGCAGAGCCGGTAGGGTGCTTAGTGCGGGGAAGAAACAGGGGACAGATGACAGTATGAGGACAGGAGAATGGGAGTTTTCAGGTGCTCAGAACCAGACTGCTGGCTTAGTAGAGAGATGATTTGAGCACACGGGGTAGAAATAGCTCATTGGCACCCATGAACTTTTTGCAGCATTTCAATCGACGACTAATTATCAAAGAGGGTATACTTGTCAATAAAAATGGAGTAAGTTCGTTTCTAGATACATGAAAAATAAATGTATATGTCAAAAACAGCTTTTGCCATCCAGATGTTTATGATGTGATGAGAACACAAAACTAATACATATGTTGATAACCCTCCAAGTGATATGGCGGAATGTACGACTTTATACATAATATTCTATTTTTCATTGTGAGGATGTACTGCATATTCTCATGTGTATTTCTCTATTGGTCTCCACCTAGCTTTGTCTGTTGCCTTGGCTCTGTTATGTTGGTCTAATGTATTCTACAGAGAGATCTGTGAGTGGCGTGCTACACCTACCCTTTCTTCTCCCACATGCTGTCTCTTTAACAAAGGCCCAAACGTGTGACTTTTTTCCCTCCTAATCTTGATGGTGCCTGTTGTTTTAAACAGTTCCTCGATTTATAGGTATTACTGGGTAGCTTCTTAAGCACAGATACAAATGCTTTGCGAGTAGAAATGAAATGCCAGAGAATCTGTAAGAAATAGAAATCATAGTCATTTAAAATTGTCATTCTATAAAGAACTGTAGAGAGGCGAAATTAATAAATACTAGCATGAGCATTAAATATTCACTGCCTGCCACTTCTGAAATGGTACAACGGCATCATTTTTTAATGATGGGTAATGATAAAACACATCAATTTTAAATAACCTGTTTTCTCCTTCCCTCTTTCCAAAGCTATGAGTTGGCAAGCTTGAAATTAAACACAGGTAATGGTAATAACTAAGCTTCTGCTAAACAATCATGGAATAGACAGTTTGTTTTCTGGATGTTCTGTGGCTATTTGAGAAGACTGGGAAATTGCAAATTGGTGCTAATGGGATCAGCTTGAATTTAAAGAAAAAGTACATCTCTGTTAGTGGCAAACAAGAAATGTAGAACCTTAAATAGCAAGTGCACCATTATCCTCTAATGCATTCTTGTCTCCTTATTAAGGTTCACCAAGTCCTCTTAGAATAGTTAAAATGAACCTTTAACTATAACACATTTCTACTCCTTTCCCTCCAACCCCCCTCTAAAATCCCTTTAAAAATACTTCTATTTTTAGTTGTGCTTCACTTGTCATTTAATAAGTGATTTGCAAAATACAAGAGGAGCAAATAATGATAATATCTTGAATTCGTATGTTTCTTTGCTATCAAAGAACTGTATATACCTTTTATCTTCAATCTTATATGCCACGCACATTTAATTGACAGATTTTTCTCCCTATCTTATAGATGGGAAACACCAAAGCATCTGTTTCCTAAGCTTATGTTGTAAAGTGATTTAAGAGCTTGTAAGTCCTGAGATGGGGAAACACAGGGTGCTGTGGGACTGACCCTATAGGGATCCTGAGCCTATCTGGAGAAGGTAGAGTCCGGTCAGGTCTCATGAAGGAAATGGTATCTGAGCAGAGATCTGAAAAATGAATTGGAATTAATCAGGCAGCAAAGGGGTGTGAAGGAAGTAGGGGAGAGCAGGTTGCTTTGGGAACACATAGAAATAGCTGTATCCCTGCAACCATGGAGAAGCTGAAGGGGCAACATGATGCTGAGCAATGATGCAACATGAGAAAGGTTTTTTTGTGTGTGTGGAATTGAAAGAACTGGGTTTTCCCAAGTGTTTTTTGATAATTCTGTACCTCAAGAGAATAGTGGCTGACCCTTTAGAGTGATTGAGATGTGTAATCTTGATTGATGGGAAAAAATACCTCATGTACCTTTGCTGAAGGGGACCACGGTGGGGATGGGGGGTGTCCTGAATCAAGTTCATGGGAAGGGGTTTGTAGAGGAACTAGCACATGTGGGAAAAGTCAAGACAGGGACAAAAGGAGGAGCGCTTGTGGGGGAAACAAGTCCAGGTTGGGGAGAAGACACAAGCTCTGCAGTCCTATTGCAGCTGCTGGGTCACTGGGAAGCGACCCCACCCAGGAAATCCTGGTACTTAGAGATACTTGAAGCATGTAGCTGGTAAGGAAAGGTGAAATGAAGTTATTAACAGCATGAGGTCTATATACATCAACGTCTCTTCCGAGGGATCTACTTCCTTTTTACGCCAGTTCGAGAGCTGCCTCTTGTTCCTCCCAGCTTTTGTTGCTGTTGTCTTCCACACTGGTAGTTTTTAGGCACCGAGCTACACAGGACAGAAACATTGCCAACGGCGTTACTACCCTGGCCCATTGTCAAGATTTTATATTAACAAGTTGTGTGAAACTGAAATGGGGACAAGGGGAGAAGTAGACTCTTTCAAGCCCAGCCATTTTGTTTTTCAAAGGACACATCTCCCTGGGTGATAGCTACCAGATTGATGGGGATAGTGAAATGGCACTCAGAAAGGAGAACCGTTCACACAGTGTGCTAGCAGAGCTCGTGCTCGTGCTTAAGCACCTGGGCTGTTCCGTGATTCAGAGCAAGAAATGGGAAACAAGCCCCGGTTGTCTAAAGAGAACCTGGCAGGAACAGTCCCTGGGTTTCCATTTGAACACAACTCCATTAAGAGATTACTAACTAAGAAGCACTAAGGTTTGTGGTTGAATAAGCAATTGAAATCAAACCCACAAGCTCATCTGGATGAATTCACACGTTCCTCTACCTGCAGAAGTTGGCTGGGATTACACACATCTGATGGCAATATTTAGGAGTGTGGGGAAGGGGGTATGATTTTCCAGGGAGGAAAACCGATCTTGAAACCCCACTGAATTGTACTGTGATTGGGAGACTTCTCTGGAGAGAACAGAATTTCTATTAAATGGGTATGCAGATCACCCCTGTAGTATGTCAGTTGTATGTTTTTTGGTGACACTTCTTTGTCATGTACTTTCAAAGATGGCATTAAATTTGTCACTCGCTCTAGGCGTCTTCTTTCTCCAGGCGATGTTTTGATAAATGTTGATGAGTTTATAACGGTAAAACCAAATGACATTTACAGCGTGATACACGCTTTGCCCATTGCATAATTATATCTAATGGCTTCGCATGTAGAAAGGCATTTACCATTTACTTTTGTGTAAAATGACAATCTAAACCCCCAGGCCTAAATTTTTTTTCTTACACAAAGGCTTAATTAAAAACCAAACACAATTTATTTTTGCATCTGGCATTTAAGGTACCTAATTCTTTGGTTAAATTTGTGATAATCATGACGTTTCTAGTAACAAAGATCAGTGGGTTTCTTTTTTTTCCCCCTCTGTCTTTGAAACATTGGTGAACTCGTTTAATTATCAAGCTGATATCTGGTATGACTTCTTGTTTCTCGTTTCTAGTTAAAAGAGCTATTTTGAAATTTAGCACAGAATTGAATTATGTGTTCAGTGAATGAGGAACATTTAAGAGGCGTTTCTAAAATTAATGTGATAGCAAGATGATAAACCACCATGGAGGTGTAGACATACTTAGACAGTGATGATGTTTGAAGCCTGTTGATTGTGGTTGGGCAAAGTTTTGTGGGTTTTGGGGCTTCCCTGGTGGCACAGTGCTTGAGAGTCCGCCTGCCAATGCAAGGGACACGGGTTCGAGCCCTGGTCTGGGATGACCCCACATGCTGTGGAGCAACTAGACCCGTGAGCCACAATTATCGAGCTTGCGCGTCTGGAGCCTGTGCTCCGCAACAAGAGAGGCCGCGATAGTGAGAGGCCCGCGCACCGCGATGAAGAGTGGCCCCCGCTTGCCGCAACTAGAGAAAGCCCTCGCACAGAAACGAAGACCCAACACAGCCAAAAATAAATAAATAAATAAATAAAAAATAAAAATAAAGGAATTCCTTAAAAAAAAAAAGTTTTGTGGGTTTTTACATTTTGGTTTGATATTTTTTTGTATTCTGACATCTAGCATGGAGATAGCCATTTAGACCTTTTAGAGTACTTATGGTCATAAAGGTGGTGACTTAATACAGCAAATACAGTTTTGTTCTCTAGCCTGCATGTCAGACCAGAAATACAGCTTCTAGTATCTTGCTAGGATATCTACTGTGTGCTCATGAGTAGACAACTGAGTAGCTCTTGAGGAAACAGGCTTGTATAGTAGTGGTTTATCTTTCCAGCCCTGTCTTGACCCTACCACCCCGATATGAAGTCCTCTGACCTGCTTACCAATGAGCAGAAGTTAAAGTTGTTCTCTCCGTCTGCCTTTCCATCGTATAAACTTTGTGGTGTTGCTTTCTTTCTAACAGACATAAATAAAGCTCCATCAAAATAGGTCTCTTCTCAAGTGTTTGGTCATAGGAATATTCTTGCTTTGAGTCTCTTCTGAAAAACAGTTACTGAGTTATTCCTGAATATCATGGAATTTGTCCCCCTGAAATGGCTCATGTTGGATCCTATTGGAAACTTAAGCTTCATGGAATGCTGGAGAGTTAAAAGATTTTCTTTTTTTTTTTGAGGTTAAACTCATCACGATCTGGTTGTTGTGTAAGTTTCATTTAGTTCTAAGTGACTTTTAAATTAATTTGTGGGGTTTTTTGCATATTAAAATATGAGCACCAGTTACTTATAAGCACTTGACTAAACCTGAAACCCGAGGGAACTAGTTGATAATAAGCAAAAAAAAAAAAAATTCTGTTTAGAGTGAATGAGCTCAAAAAACCAATTTCTGAGCTGGGATACAACAGCTGAAGACTTGTTGCCGCTGAATATAATCCCTTGGCTAGGAGGCTTAATAGAAATGAGAAATGCAATGACTACAATTAAAATGCAGGTGTGAGACTGTGGCTGGTGTCTCAGGTCAGGATTTTAATAACGCATCTTTGAACTGCTTTCTTTTGCCTTTAACAAAATCATAGAGCAATAGTCTTTGCAAGTTCGTAAAAAAAAATCTATAATAGAAGAAGTGTTGTTAAACCAACATTTAAGACCTTCCAGAGAGCCTTCAGAATTTATTGGAAGAAGGAACAGAATAATTTTCTGGGCAAGGGTGGTTAAGAAGAACCATTTTCATGCTTTTAGTCTGGGACAGGTGGTATAGATTAATGTTGAATACATATAAAATCTATTGAGACTAATTAAAGATGCATATCCACATGGAATACCACATCTCAGTGGGTCTTTGGCAGCCAATCCAACCAGCACATATAGTGTTTATGCCAAGCATTTTTCTAATTTAGCCAAGAATGGTATTAGTGAAACTTCTGAAAACTGCGTTGAAAATCCTTAGTCTCTTTGTATTGTAGAGTCTCTCTTAAGAGTCTCCATCTCCAAGAAGGACTTCTTTGAATAGAGAAGATTATAACCTATGTTCACCTATAATGGGTACAAATATAGAGGAATACAGAGTAAGTAGTTGACTGTACCTAGCCCAAAATCTTATATGTAGAAGAACTTCAATTTAATTATTTGGCAATGGCTATAATTATATATCTTGGCCCTTTACCTCCTGGGAAGAAATCCGTTTGTAACCCGGTGCTTAGCCCAGTGACAGTGAAGCTCTACTAAGGACCTGTCTCTGGTGTTTAATCCAGGACAGTGAATTAACACATCAGTCCACAAGCCTCTGCCCCTCATCTAGGTTGGCTTAATACCCTTTGGTGACTAGGTCGTTTCTCACAAATGCTAATGAACGGTTCACTTTGACACTGTAGACAAACACAGGCTGGTGGTTGTATTCAGATGTTTTTCATACCTGCTAATGAATAAACTCCCAATGGTTCACAGGCAGCTGAAGGAAGTTGCAACTTGAGGTGTACCCCAAAATGATTTATTAACCGTGTCTTAAACGAAGAAAACGGGATTTTAGAGAAAGTGGGAGCGTTTTTTTGAATTCAAGGGTCAAAGTAAGGAGGATTCTGTTTTAAATAAAGGAACTTAATCATCTTAGATTGTACTCCATATTGAAGTTTTTATTGGGAGTAGAGGTGAGAGTAGGGAGTACATACAGGCAGATAAGAGTGCCTGTTTATCAGTTAATAAAAGAGGTATCGACATTTGTCCATAGAGCTTCCTTTTATTTATTTATTTATTTATTTATTTATTTATTTATTTATTTTTGGCTGTGTTGGGTCTTCGTTTCTGTGCGAGGGCTTTCTCTAGCTGTGGCAAGCGGGGGCCACTCTTCATCACGGTGCGCGGGCCTCTCACTGTCACGGCCTCTCTTGTTGCAGAGCACAGGCTCCAGACGCGCAGGCTCAGTAGCTGTGGCTCACGGGCCTAGTTGCTCCGCGGCATGTGGGATCTTCCCGGACCAGGTCTCGAACCCGTGTCCCCTGCATTGGCAGGCAGATTCTCAACCACTGCGCCACCAGGGAAGCCCTTCCATTTAAATAAACATTGAACTGGAGCTTTATTGGGCCATCACCTACCCAGTCAGTAATGGGCTTCAAAGAGGCTACCCTTTCCAGTCCTTTTAAGGTTTAAGCCAATAAAGCAAATCCTGTAGATGCAGCAAGAATAAGGGGGAAATGTTCTGGAAGAAAAGGGGAAGGGGCCACCCAGAACTTATGACAAATAGATTAGTATCTATAGACATCAGCGCTGGTCTCTTACCAACATTTATAACTCCAACAGTGGCAGATTGAAGGCTGAATCAACATTTTTCCCCCTCTGTAAAATAATAAATATGGTAAAGTAGCTCTCAGAACTGCCTTTATCATAGGGATAAATCAGGACAGTTTGTGTTGCAGGAGAGACTTAAAACTTATAAATACATTGCCCTTTAGGCTACTATTCATCAAAATGTCTGATATGAAATCTAGACTAAAGGCTTTTGTTATTGTGTCTGCTTATTCTCTTTTAGAAGTATAATTTGGAAAGAGCACTGTCATTTTGGTCACATGGGCCTGCTGTGCTACTTAAATGCATGTCCCTTTTGGGATGTATTTGAGAAGGAAATCGTGGGAGCTGACTACTGCACACTTCTACGCAAATCCTCTTCATCACCTAAACCTTCCTCGAAGAAGGCATAATTTCCAGCAGGAAAAATACAGCACATAACTGCCTGACAAATGGCCTATTTTGGTGCAGTCAACTTTCTTTCTGAGATACTAGAGCAGAGAAGTTGGTCCTTAAAAACCTCATAAAATCCAGAGGGACCTAACTTTCCTTCTGGGGGCTCCTGTCCAACTGTGCACCAATGGGCACGGGTTCTTCCACTGTGCAGAGTGTAAGCAGGCCTGGTTGGTGACAGATGCTTTAAGTCACATGACTTGATAGGTATTATTGCTTGTGAAACCTCATACTACTTTGCAGTTCTGAATCTGAATTTCTTGGCTTCTGTGGTTTGGAGTCAAAGTGGAGGCCCCAGCTCTGCCCTCTCCTCCCCACCCCTGACCCCAGTGCCTTTAGATTTTGGATCACAGATGGTGTGTGGCATCACCTGCCGTTTGGAGAACAGAGTATGTACTAAGCAGTTTTCTTTTCTGAATGCGTAGTACAGCTCCTGGTTTTCAAGAATAACTAACTGGGAGCACCAACCTCACTTTGCCCTTGAATGGTTTACAATTTAGGAGACCTGAATGACGGAAATGGAGGGCCTACAAAGGAGACATTGAAGCCGGCTACAGTTTGATGATTTGCCCACTTGGCTGGGGGAAGCTGGTGTAGAGTTGCCCTGGGAAGAAACTCCCGGCTCTCTCAGGTCTGCGGGTTGTTTCTGATGGTAGTTAGGGGGAATTTAGAGAGTTGGGGAGCTCTCACTGACCACTTGGGGTCCTTTCCTGCCATATCAACGTTGCACAGGAGCACAGTGTGGGCCACTGGGTTAGTTTGGATTTGCTTGAATGCCAGCACATTGGACTGACGTCACACCATGATGCTGGATCATGTGTGGGGATAGTTTTTCTTTCTTTCTTTCTTTTCTTTCTTTCTTTCTTTCTTTCTTTCTTTCTTTCTTTCGGCCGCACCACACAGCTTGTGGGATCTTAGTTCCCTGACCAGGGATTGAACCCAGGCTACAGCAGTGAAAACACCAAGTCCTCATCACTGGACCACCAGGGAAGTCCCATGGGGGGGATAGTTATTCTTGGAACGCCAGTCTAGGAGCCATGTTAAGGGAGAGAAATACTTTGAGCCAGGGCATCCAAAAATACCAGTCCCTATGTGATACCCAAGCATTTTCACCCCCTTCTGGTCAGTGCAGCCAACCAGAATGGGGCAGTGTTGTGATGTCAAGTTCTACCCACGTGAGGGACTGAAAGGAGGGCAGCTTGGGGGTCCCACGTGTCCTGTCGAGTTGGTGGCAGTTTGACTTGCCAAGTCAAATTTCTCGTCCTCCGTACGAGTCAGAATGCCCAACCTTATCACCGATAACTGACTCTAAAGAGGGGCTCAGGACCAGGAGAGCACAGGTTTTCTTTTTATCAGATGCCTTTAAAGTCGCTTCACAGCACATCCCTACGATTGCTAACACCATTATGAAGACTGACAGTTTCATCAAGAAAGCAAAGAAGAAAATGTGCAGACAATAAATGGACGCAGTGCTGGGCCTGGCTCCGGGTCCTCTCAATAGTGCTTCCAGAGCACTGAGCCAGGGGCCGGGGGTCCTTTGCTCCTCCCAGACCTGGGGCTTTTTTACTGAGCACAGAGCCCGAGGTCTCTGGTGACCCCTTTCCTGGCACTAATAGGTACTCTAAGACTGACTGAGGACAGAGCTGAGACAGAGAGAGACTGGCTTTGTTGTGATGGTGAGGATTTTTTTTTTTTTCTTTGCATGAAGAGGATATTCTGAGAATAAGCCTCCAGTGTTTTCTAGCAACTTTCCCATTTCCCAAGCTGAAATACATATCCCTAGGTCTGCAAATATTTTAGTACAGTGGCCAGACCAAGTGGACCCAAAGCTCAAATGTAAAAATCAAGAATGTCTTCAAAGGACATAGAGCATCTCTGAATTGTGAGCATGTATCCACAGCTGAGAATTCCAGGCACCAGCCTCTTACCCCCCAGGCAGCTGCCCCCTAAATGTGTGGGCTATCACCTGAAAGGCCAGCGGTGTGACGATTCAGTGCAAACCCATCAACACCACTGGCAAAACAATTCTTAGTAAAGACTTACTGAAAGATGATTCTGTGAAACCATCGCAGAAGGGAGCCGCTATGTGACATCACCACTTCTCTGAGTTTGCTATGTGTTAACAATATATTCTCAGACGTAAATAACCCTCTGCTTACAAGACCAACCTTAGTTGCTGAGTTTTGTTCCCTTGAGGTTTGAATTCAGCCCCATGACCATGTCATAAACACGGTTCTGACCTCCAAGGGGGCTATTCCTCATCTTACTTCTTTTGAAAGTGTTTTTCTCAAAGCTTCCACCCAGCTCGGTTGCCTTCTGGTCATCATATGCTTTAAAGGAATCAAAGGGGTTAATTGGTTTCTTCAGTAAGGAGACTTGTGTGGAAGAAAGCAATTTTAGGTTAGTTTGAATAGTAGCCAGGGAAAGGCACTGAAAGGGGTGGCACGTGTTTCTGTTGGGCAGATAACCTACATACAGCTTTCGCAATGTGTGATTTCCAGCGTGTGCTAAAATAAGAAGTGCTTGTTTGATTTATTTCCCACAATGGTATGGCATTCTCTTCTTAAGTGGCATTTCATTCGCAAGCCAGGTACTGTAAATTTGAACTGAATATGTAAGTAAATATCCCTCAAGGAGATAGCGGAGTGGCTGGCCTCGGCTGAGACCACACTGCTCAAAATGCAGCTCTTGGCTTTTGGAAAAGGCTCCACACCTTAAATGCATAAGCTTCCAAAGGGGGGCACGGTGGACCAGGCAGCCCAACCAGCTAAAGGTTAGTCTGAGCTATAATTTTGGAGGATCACCTACAAACAAAGTCATATTTGGGTGATGGCACCTACATCAGCCCTCCAGCACTTCAAATTATATTGAATCCATTAGAACTCTGCTTTGAACTTTCTTGTTTGGGCACATCGCCTTAGTGCAGGCAGCTTGGTACATTATAGCTTTTACTGTAGCATCTTTGCATGGCAGGGACAAAGACAGTGACAGTGTTTTATCAAGTCCTAACAAGATTGCCTCTGTGCATAATTGTTAAACTAAAGGGCTGTCGATCCACTGATGTGGAACAGGCAAGAAGCTTAAAGAATGGAGAAAACCCATAATTGCAGAGTAACTTGTATTCTGATTTATTATTTATCACATCATGGTTAAAACAATTTCCTACAGTTTTGTGTGTTCTTAATATTATTTTGACATTGAATTTTCAATGTAAGATGCAAAGGCAGGTTTCAGAAACTTTTTAAACATTTATATATTCAGGTAGTTAAGGGGGAAAATCCCTTTTTTATTAAGATACAAAATGCATGTTTATCAAAATTCATCTCAGATGCCATTTAGAAATAAAGCTATCTCGGCTTTGAAAGAGCTTACCGAACTACAAAGGATGACAGATATTACTGACAGAACAAAGTTATGACTGATAAAAGAACCCAGGAAATGTTTATGCTCATGTGGCTATAAATTAGCAAGTAGTAGAAGAAAGAGCGCTGTTCTTTGGTTCGCATAGGGCAGGCACTGAGTTGGTGAATATGGAAGACGGCACACGGTGTATGTTGTGGTGTGCTTCGCGGGGAGGTATCCAACCTCCTCTGTGGTCCAGTCCTGCGTGGCTGGGGGAGTGAGTGCACCGCCCCCACTGGGTTTCACTGGCTGATGGATGCAGACACAGCAGTCAGGATGACTGGCTGCTTCTCTCCTCTCTCACAGAAATGATTAACAGGAGGCCAGAGGCAGAGTAGGGTAGCACCGTAAGCCTTGTGCAGCGATCCCAGCTGAGAACCAGAAAAGCTGGGAGGTGTGAGTGTTAGTTATGGCTCAGAGACGTTACATTTCGCAGCTATGAACAGCATCCGTGGAAGCCACTCTGAAGGACCGTTGCCTGATATTAAGGCACGGCCGACTGATGCTGTGTTTAAGTACAGTAACCGGTTCACTGGAGTAGTAACCAGCGGACCCAGGCACTCTGCACGTCCTATTGGCTGACGCTCACGACACACTGGACGTTGGCAGGTGGATGCCACTCATCTACACGAGTAGGTCTCACCTGTCACCACAGTGCCGCTCAGACTTCAGGAGACATCAGACTCACCTGGAAGCTTATTGAAACAGATGGCTGGGCCCCACCCAGAGGGCTACTGATTTAGTAGGTCTGGATGGGAGCCTGAGAATTCGATTCCTAACCAGTTTTCCTTGTGATGTGAGACTGGGGTCCAGGGACCACGATATAAGGACATCGTCCTGCTAGTTGAGTTATATGCTCACCAAGAAGCAACCTCACTGATTCTCAGACCATTTGAAAGAAAAGGCTTGGATTTTACACCCAGGGGTTGGTCAGTGAAAGTACAGCTATATGTTTTAAATTAAAATAAAATATTTACAGCATGTAAAAATAAATAAATAAATAAATGCAACCCTAGAAAGAATCAATATAGTAAGAACAGCTTTATTTAAAAAAAAAAAAAATTTTTTTTTTTTCTGTGCTTCCCCACTATGTCATGTTTTTGACCAATGAACTGCTGGCCCCAAAGACATCTGATGAGACAATCTGTACTGTAGGAGGAGCGTTTGTGCTTATGGCACAGGGAGGTATGGTCAATGGCAGAGAGGAGGAAATCTTTTTCACAATTTTATGAGGGGTCAGTGCTGGGGCATGTACGAACATAAGAAATAGGTGCAGAAAAGCATTTCCATATGGATAGAAACAGCACTCAGTGACTGCTGTGAGCAGTGATGAAACTGTAGGAGCTTAAAAAAAATACGACAGTAGGAATGGACCAGCCACGGTGCCCAGATTTGGCATAAGACACAGAGGCCCAGGAAGATTAAGAGCCAGGCATTATTCTCATTTGCAGCAACATGGATGGACCTAGAGATGATCATACTCAGTGAAGTAAGTCAGAAAGAGAAAGACAAATACCATATGATGTCACTTACATGTGGAATCTAAAATATGACACAAATGAACTTATCCACAAAACAGGAACAGACTGACGGACATAGAGAACAGACTTGTGGTGGCCAAGGGGGAGGGGGAGTGGGGGAGGGATGGATTGAGAGTTTGGGATTAGCAGATGCAAACTATTATATGTAGCATGGATAAACAACAAGGTCCTACTGCATAGTACAGGGAACTATATTTAATGCCCTGTGATAAACCATATGGAAAAGAATATGAAAAAGAATGCATATGTATGTATAACTGAATCACTTTGCTGTACAGCAGAAATTAACACAACACTGTAAGTCAACTATACTTCAATAGAATAAATTTTTTAAGAAAAAGAGCCAGACACTATTCTAGGCACTGGAGAAGGAGCCAAGAACAAAACACACAAGTTCCTTCCCTCAAAGAGGTTAGACTCAGTTTTTTCTTATGAGAAAAGAGGAAAATTTCAATATTGGTATTGAATTCCTAAAACCAAGAAGATGTTAGGATTCCTTGGTTTTAAAAATTATCAGACCATTATTCTCCAGATAAAGCCAAGGCTGTCTAGTCTACTTCGTTTCAAGTGCAAACACAGTCTACTGAATGCCGTAAATTTTCCTTAATGCTGACTGGCTTTTCATTACTAAGGTAATGGTTTGCATGTATCCATTTCCTTCCTAAGAGGTGGAGAAGTGCAACCATTTGCTTACCTCCATGGCATTCCTATTTGGTAAGGTCACCCCACTTGCAGCTTATCCTCGTTTTTAGGAAATGAGGATAGTAAGAGAAATCATCATTATCATACAATCTCCAGTGTTTATTGAACCCTTATATCGTCAGGCCCTGGGCACAGTCATCGTCTCATTTAATCTTCACAGTAGTCTTCTGCAATGGTTCCTTTTTTTTTTTTAATTGAAGTATAGTTGATTTACAATGTTGTGTTAGTTTCAGGTGTACAGCAAAGCGATTCAGATAGATAGATAGATAGATAGATAGATAGATAGATAGATAGATAGATAGATAGATAGATATACAGATATATTCTTTTCCAGATTCTTTCCCCTTATAGGTTATTACAAAATATTGCGTATAGGTCCCTGTGCTATACAGTAGGTCCTTGCTGGTTATCTATTTTATACATAGCAGTGTGTATATGTTTATCCCAAACTCCTAATTTATCCCTCCCCCTCTTTCCCCCTTGGTAACCACAAGTTTGTTTTCTATGTCTGTGGGTCTATTTCTGTTTTGTATATAAGTTCATTTATATCATTCATTTTTTAAAAAAAAATTCCACATATAAACAATACCATACAAGATTTGTCTTAATAGTTCCATTTCTGTAGATGACAAAATGGAGGCTCAGGTGAAATTACTTACTCAAGGTCACAAAGCTTCACAAGTGGAAAGAGGATTTGAGCCTAGATCCATCTGACTTCACCATTCCTACCACACACATCCTTGTACAGGAGCTTTCATTGTGTTTGTGGAAACACTAGGTCTCTTAAACCAGCATTTTGCACAGAATGTTTTTCTGTGGTCTTGAGATAGGGTACACCTGTCCTTGGTCACTGCAATAGGTGACAGAGATGGAAGTGACTATTTTAGAACTGAATGTGCCATATATTAGCCCATAGAAGGGAGCCATTTTTGAATGTTTGTTTTTTCTAATTGTGTATGTTAAGTAAAGTGATTGCACAAACAGTCCTCTCCCTCCCACCTGCTAATCTGCTATAAATCAACCTTCAGATGTTAATAAAACAAGTCAAGACAGATGAAGTTCCATTTGTATTTTAAACTCCCAATTCATCAGGGTCTCCTCCTTGATATCTTCTGTGCGAGTGTCCTTGGTCTTAATGTAGCTGGAAGATAAAACGCAGATAAAAGAGCCATTGTCTCAGAAGAGCATTAATAAAAAATGAATGTTGATCCTAATTGAGTGGTATTTAAACATACAGGGTGGAGGCTGCAGTCTGCAGTAAGCATCTGAGCCTCTTAGAATTTGACTCTCTGTCTCATCTTCCTCCTCTTATTAGTGTGCCCTTACCTCCCAGCTGCCTTATAAGAATGCACATGGTCCTTCGCACTGGAATTAGAAAAGGTTTATATAAACGTAGTATTACAGCAGATTCCCAGATCTTTTGCTATTGTTGTTCTTATTTTGAAGCGATGTACTTTTCCTCTCCTTATCTTTTTCTAAGATCTGTTTCAAAAATGTTGCTCATTTGACTCTTTTTCTGTTCTATCTTTTTCATTGTTTGCCTCTTTCTACTGGTTCCTGGTGACTTTTAAAGTTCTCCCTAATTCTGTTGTGCTGAATGTAATAGAAAGAGCTCCCAATGGCCAAGGTGGAACAGTTTGCACAATAATATTAATCACGCTAATTATCAGATTAAAGCCAAAGGATAAAATAAACATCCATTTGAGTCCATACTAATATAAAAAAATGACTGAATAAAAAAATTAATAGATAGACAGGAAAAAAGGGAAAGCTCTTCTACACACAAGAACTTCAGTTAAAGGAGTGGGAGAAATAAAATTTTACCACTTAGTGATTGCTACAGGCAAGATCCACCCATGAATGCTAAAATTAATGAGCGAAAGTTGAAGGAGAAAACAGGATAATTGCATAGCCTCAAAGTATCTCCCCCAAAATATTTATTAATTGCTCTAGTGATTTGAACATGTACATATATCCACAAATTCTTTAGATTTCTCCCTCTAGGAGGTGGAGCTGAATTCCTCTCCCCAGGAGCGTGGGCTGGACTTTAGTGACTCCAATTCTAACAAATGGAAAGGGAAGAATAATTATTTTCCAGTGGTGAAACCTTCCATATGTCACCATAGCCAAGTGGCCAAGGTTAACATCACCAGTAGAAACTGATATCGTGTCTATTCTCATGTGATGTGAGAAGGGTACATGACCTCTGTGGTATTCTTCCCCCAAATCCATGACCTCAATCCATTTATGGGAAAATGTTAATCAAACCTAAATGGAGGGACATACAAAATAGCTGACCAGTACTCTTCAAACTGTCCAGGTGATGTGGTGGTATTTACAGTGTCAATTTTATAGTTTTGATAATTGTGCCATGTTCACCTTAGGGGAAAGGAGTTTATGAGAACTCTCTGTACTATTTTTGCAACTTTTCTGTAAGTCTTAAAGCATTTCCAAATAAAATGTTAAGAAAATGACACCTCAAGGGCATAGAAAGCTTAAGGCAAAGAAATGGTGAGTTGAATTCTCTTTTATTCACTCATTTATTCGTTCATTCATTCAGCAAATATTTGCTACCAGACATTATGGAATCCTGAGGATATGGTGGTGGTGTAAAAGATACGTACATGCTCTTCCTTTGCAGAGCTTGGTACAGCACCTTGGTCAGAGGAAATATTTGGTCATCACTTGCTTCTGTTAGTATCACAGCTTAGTGGGGCATGTGAAGGTTTAAACAGGTGCTGAAATAGGACAAGTGGTGTACTTATGGGAGCACGTAGGAGTGGTACTTAACCCAGTGGTGAAAGACTATAAGGGTTCCCTGGTCATTCTTTGTAATATGAGTAAACCCATTGTTTAGTCTTTCGTTTAAAGTGTGTTCAGTGTTCTCTGTAGGAATGACGTACTCATGACCTAAATTTTGAAGTTGATTTCATCTTCTTAGTTTCTGAATGCCTTAAAAGTAAGAATAGTGTCATAAGTGTTTTTGCGTGCCTCAGATCCTGAGAGATGCAAAGAGTTTTTGTATGAGGTCAAAGGGGCCTCAAATTCCTTTGGGTCGGAATCACTATTACTTTGAGTTAGCAACAAAATATATGTAACATAGAGTATATAGATGCTGCTGTGATTTTTAAAAAATTGAATAGTAAAACTATACTGGAGTGCATGAAATTTATGATGTTAAAAAGATGTTCTCGATATACCTGGAAATCAGAAAAAATATATTTGCAGAAGGATTTTCATTGCAGCATTTGTTAGAATCATAAAGCTTAGAAACAATCTAAATATATAACAAGAGCAGGATGTCTAAATTACTTTTCTGGTATACTTATATGATGTACCATAATACAGTAATTAAGAATTTTATACACACAAATGCGCGAGCGTGCACACACACACACACACACGTCCCATATATGGAAAGGAACATACCAAAATATTAATAATAATTATCTCAGAGTTGTGGGGGTTTTTTTGTGTATACTTTATTTTTTCTTCCATGAGTATGTATAATTTTTATAATTAGAATACAAGTTAAATTTTTGAGAAGGGTATTAATTCTTAAAAGTGGTCAGGTAGAGGTCCCAGGACTCCTAATGCAGTGGTTGAATAACCAATGCTTTCAGTAAGATGAGAATCCTTCCAGAGGATTCTCAGGAAAGCTGGCCTCATTCTTCTTGTGTGGCATAAATAATAAATTTATATTAGCTTCATTTTTGTGCACCATTTCTCAGTACGCTTTTAAATAATGTCTTTGATGGTTTTGTGTAGGAAAAAAACATTGCGTCCATAACAGGTCACCCTCAGGACACTTAGCCCGCCTCATGGCTCCTCTCTCATGGCTTGTAAATCTCAAGCATTGAAAAGTATTTGGCCTGTGTAGCAAGTGAGTGAATTCTACATTGCAAATTCCTAAAAGGTACGGATAGTCTCATTAAAAGCATTTGTAAATCTTTTTCTTAAAATCAGTTACAACCTGGTAAATAAGCATGGTCCCTCATTTATCGGTGTTGGTCATTCTCATGTGACTATCTCACCTATTGTGAGCAACTGTGCCCATCGTTTTTCTGAAAACTTAGGTCTGACCTAGGCCACTCAGGCCATCAGGCACAAAGGTAGAAACCCACTGGCCACACTGGGAGCTTCTTGATACAATATGCTTAGGTTTCAAACCAAGGAAGGGAACAGTTCTTAAAATGCTAAGCCCAGCCTGCCTCCGACTCATTCTATGTCCCTAGATCATTAGAGGCTATCCTAAGACCAAGCCAGAGAGGTCAGTCTAAGCACATGCAAACAAGAGGGTGAAGAAGAGCTGCCATCTTGAAAATGGAGCAAATGATGGAGAAGCAAGTCAGTTGATAAAGGCACCAGAGCTCAAGACAGAACTGAGCAAATGGGAGGCTAGAACCAAGGTGGAATGAGGAGGGGAGAGGCATGGATCCAGGAGTGGGAGAGAGAGGCAGTGATGCAGAAGAGTCCAGGAGATCTTTGGAGGGCATGATTTCTGCTTGTAGGATTTTGAGGAACCCTTCCTTTAGCTCCATTTGGGCTGTACTCAGACTTAAAGGGGCAGACTTCTAACAGGCAGGTGGGGACCCTAGGCCTGCTTTTTTCTGTAGATAAAGCAACTTTCCCTTGGGGAAGAAAAATCAAGTTAGAAAATTAACTTGCCTCCTCTTTAAAAAAAAAAAGGTTTCTAGGACATCTATAACTAGATGTTTTCTTAATGTGTTGAGCAACAAGCATTTAAAATATATATGTGTATGTGTGTGTGTGTGTGTGTATATATATATATATATATATATATATATATATATATATATATATATATATATATATATATAGTGCTTTTTATTTTCACCCAAACTAAGACTCTTCCTATTGAAAGATGGATGGAGAAAACAAAAAATATGTGAACCTACCATATCTCCTTAGATTTATTTAGCCTTTGCCTCCAAAGAGCTCAAATATCTTATCGATCTTGGTCGCGTGTTATAATAAAAGTAGATTTTTAGCCTTTTGGCCTCACCTCTCAGTGGTCCATGTCAAGGGTCCCCAGAGATGGTGTTGGACCCAGGGCCTAGTTCTGAGCCCCGCTATATTATATGGTCCAACCTTAACGGATAGTTGAGAGCCAAAGCCAGGTTCTGGACTAGGTAGGGAAACAAAAACTGGTGACCCCGTGCAGCTGGGATTCTCCCTTTGACCTGTTCACAGGCCTTTCATTGAGCCTTGTTTACCATGCTCTTCTTGTGGTTTGTGACAGATAAGAACTGTATTGATTCCTAGCATCTGCTGGCAGTAACCTTTGGAAGGGCAGGCGATGCATCACCACAGAATTTTATCTATCAATATCGGAGTAATAGAAAGACAGGGATGACACCTAATCACAACACGGCTGGCAGAGCATAAATCTGAGCTGATACGGTCCTAGTAATGGGTGGTGGAAACGGGACACGGATTAACGTTCGGATAAAGTCAGGGGGACATTTAGATAGAAAGGACAAGATTTGGCCATGGGAAAAGTCCTAATGGGAATGGTCACCCTCACAGAGACCTGAGGAAGTTAAGTATCTTGGCCAAATGTATACAGCTATTAAGTGGCAGAGCCCCTCTCTGAGCCTCAGTTTCCTCATCTATAAAATGGACACAGTGAAGGATTCAATAAGATGCTGTGTGCCAGTTCTCAAAGTGTGGCCCCTAGGGTAGCAGCATCACATCGCCTGGGAATTTACTAGGAACGCAAATCCTTGGGCCCCACCCCAGACCTGCCAAATTAAAAACCCCAGGGTAGGGCCCAGGATTCTGATGCGTGCTAAAACAAGTTGAGAACCACGGGTGTGGCAAAACACCCAACAGAGTGCCTGGCACAGAGCTAGGGCTCAAAGAAGCAGCATTTAATTGGTGGGGTTTTTTTTTATTATTAATAGTGTTTAGCCTTACCATTTATATTAATAATGTATTCTGCTTACAAACTCTACAATCCTCATACTTTTTTTTTTTAATTAATTAATTAATTTATTTATGGCTGTGTTGGGTCTTCGTTTCTGTGTGAGGGCTTTCTCTAGTTGTGGCAAGCGGGGGCCACTCTTCATCGCGGTGCGCGGGCCTCTCACTATCGTGGTCTCTCTTGTTGCGGAGCACAGGCTCCAGACGCGCAGGCTCAGTAGCTGTGGCTCACGGGCCCAGTTGCTCCGCGGCATGTGGGATCTTCCCAGACCAGGGCTCGAACCCGTGTCCCCTGCATTAGCAGGCAGATTCTCAACCACTATGCCACCAGGGAAGCCCCCTCATACTTTTTTTGATTCTCAGGTGAATTAGTAGGAAAAAGAAACATTTTTTGACAGGTAGACATTTGTGACATGTAAGCAATGTCATAGGACTGGATATCTAATTCTACACTCTGAATTGCAAGGCTAGAGGATACCAGCATTCTAGAGGTTAATGTTCTAATGTGTGCTTTGGACATACCGATATTAGTGCCTTTGACATGTCGGGAAGCTTCCAGCCCAGACAGTGAATAGTGCTACAATTTAATAACATAAACGGAGTCTGTCTGATTCTGCAAAGAAACGGCCTTCCTTAGGGCCCAGAATATATAGTCCCTTCTGTGGTTACACTCACAGTATTTTTAATCATTGCATGTTTTTATTATATCCCAAGTACAGGGTGTTACAAAGAGTCCCTGGTGCTGGCAGTCACTCAAAAATTGACAAATCTAAAAAGTGAATAGAACAGCAAATAGCCCATTAGAGGTTTTCTTTTTTCTTTTTCTTTATTTAAGAAAAAAAAAAACTTTTTTAAAAAGAAAAACTACCTTATAATGTAAGGAGGGTTGATTTTGGCTTCTTAAAAATGAAAACTAATAGTAATAAAGCTCCCCAATTGTTGCTCTTTTCTCTGCAGAAATTATGGCTGTGCACAACTGTGGCAGTTTAACTGTGTTTCCACGAAGTCCGTAATTCACATGCTAAATGTGACAAGCGTGACTGCCCGTAAACCCAACGACTTTTTTAAGAGACTGAAATTCAGAACATTATTCTCTCTGAAACTGCACTTTAGTAACCCAGCAGAAAACCCTTCAGAGATATTCTCCCACTGCAGGAAAGGCATCTGGGTATGCCACGAGTAAAAATCCTGAAAGCTTTCACGTAAGAACACATTGGTTAGGGGAATGAAGTGCGAACCAATTGCAATCGGCCATATATTAAGGAACAGGAAGAACAGAAACTAGATCGTGGCAATGACCATTGTGCTGCTCTACCCTCTCTTCCCCCCACCAAAAAAATAAAATTCGAAAAGTTTATTAGGAAACTTACACAGTGGTTGAAATTCTAAACTTTATATACTTAAGTTTCAGCGTGATAGGAGAGAACCTCTCCAAGCTGAGGTTCTTACACTTAGGTGAAACCTTTGCTTCTTTGCTTTCAAGGTGTCATTTCCTTCTGTGAGCTGCTGCTAAGGATGCTGTTAGCCTGCATCCGGAAGGCAAGGCACATTCACTCTAGCATCCGCTCCAGGCTCATCCATGGATGTTCATTAAGAGGCCGTGTAAAAGTGAAACTCTTGTTTACCTTTTCTTCCCCTGAGCATTCTACGAGGCTCTTTCTGTGTCTGCTTCTTTCTGCCTACAGCTTATGACTCTTATTATTTCCCTTAAACCTCTGTTTATGTCATTACCTACAGTTTTGCAGCAAATTTTTTTTTTTCACAATTCCAGTTTCTGGGTGTTCCCAGAGTACCCAGAATTTTATTTTATTTTATTTTAACATCTTTACTGGAGTATAATTTTATTTTAACATCTTTAGTGGAGTATAATTGCTTTATAATGGCATGTTAGTTTCTGCTTTGTAACAAAGTGAATCAGCTATACATATACATATATCCCCCTATCTCCTCCCTCTTGCGTCTCCCTCCCACCCTCCCTATCCCACCCCTCGAGGCGGTCACAAAGCACCGAGCTGGTCTCCCTGTGCTATGCGGCTGCTTCCCACTAGCTATCTATTTTACATTTGGTAGTGTATATATGTCCATGCCACTCTCTCACTTCGTCTCAGCTTACCCTTCCCCTTCCCCGTGTCCTCAAGTCCATTCTCTACGTCTGTGTCTTCATTCCTGTCCTGCCCCTAGGTTCTTCAGAACCATTTTTTTTTAGATTCCATATATATGTGTTAGCATACGGTATTTGTTTTTCTCTTTCTGACTTACTTCACTCTGTATGACAGACTCTAGGTCCATCCACCTCACTGCAAATAACTCAATTTCGTTTCTTTTTATGGCTGAGTAATATTCCATTGTATATATGTGCCACATCTTTATCCATTCATCTGTCGATGGACACTTAGGTTGCTTCAATGTCCTGGCTATTGTAAATAGTGCTTTTGCAGCAAATTTTATGTCCTGGACACAGAGTGAAAAAGTCTGCTGTAATGGGGTAGTATAGATTTTTTTTCCCCTCCCTTCAGATTGTATAGTTGAATCTCATCACTTTTGTAACAAACCTGGACTGCCTCTTTCAGTTTTCATTTTGGACTGCTTGCTTTATTTCCCTATTTGTTGTTTTGTCTTCACTGGCTCAACACACACGAGCACAAAACATACAGTAACAATGAAACCAAAGAAGAAAAAATTAACCAGAGTGCAGCATGCGAACTTACAAACCCACTGAGTGTGGGAGCACCAGCTGGAAGAAGTCGGGGGTTTTTTTGCAGCTGAATGCAGAATAATCTATTTGCTTTGGTTGCAGTCAGCTAGCTGCTTTGGGAGAGGATTTTTCATTTGTGTAGTGGCGGTTCTGTGAAACTTGAAAAAGAACCCAAGGTTCTAGTTCCTGTTGACTTCATGAACGATTCACGTCGATTTATTGTCATCGTGCAAACTTGAAGTCGGTTTTTACAGAAGTAGAAGTTGCAGAAGCCATGTTACTCCCTGGAGACGGGCCTCACTTGGTGGTGCAGATTCACGTTCTTCTTCACCCCATGACTCACTGATTCACTCATAATCAATTATGAATTGATTATGAGTCAATTCATAATTGACTCACTGATTCAATTATGTGCACAGCCATAATTTCTGTTTCCTTGAAACCTTTAGTCTAGGAACAACACACTTCTTTCTGTGATCTTCCTTGGTTAAGCCATCAGTCTCAATGTTTATGATCATGAGAGGATTACTGTACTCTAGGCCAGAGCTCCTCAAACTGTAATGCGCATATGAATGATTAGAGTCTCTTGTTAAAATGCAGATTCTTTTTTTTTTTTTTTAATTTATTTATTTATCTATTTATGGCTGTGTTGGGTCCTCGTTTCTGTGCGAGGGCTTTCTCTAGTTGTGGCAAGCGGGGGCCACTCTTCATCGTGGTGCGCGGGCCTCTCACTGTCGCGGCCTCTCTTGTTGCGGAGCACAGGCTCCAGACGCGCAGGCTCAGTAATTGTGGCTCACGGGCCCAGTTGCTCTGCGGCATGTGGGATCTTCCCAGACCAGGGCTCGAACCCGTGTCCCCTGCATTGGCAGGCAGATTCTCAACCACTGCGCCACCAGGGAAGCCCTAAAATGCAGATTCTGACTCAGTCAGTCTGGTGTGATTTGAGAGTCTTCATTTTTAATCATCTCGCAGGGATTTTCAAAACTACTGGTCGACCACACTGAACTAGCAAGGCTCTATTGGGGGTGAGGGTGGCAGGGGTGGAGGGACACCCAGGTACCCTAATTCTATTTTTGGTATAAGTGAGGCTGCAAAAACCCATCTCCGTGGTGACCAGCAGTGGGGATGAGAATGGGTGTGTGAACTGCCGTCCAGCTCCTTTTGAAAGTTAGCTCTTTGCTGGTCCTTCCTTAGAAGGCCACTAGACACTAACTGGAGTTGAGCAGAGGTGACTGAGGAATACCCAAGGCCCCCTTAACGGAGCTGAAAGCCCACTAATGTGCCTCACCTGGAAGGGCTCCCCACTCCTCCTCACTCTCCCTCCTCCCACCCTGAGCTCTGCCGTCCCCCCTCCGGATTCCCTTACCTGGCTCTTATCAGCTTTGAGTACTCTGTGGCTGAAGTCTCTTAACTGATCTTCTTGGCTCCAGCCTTTTCCCACCTCCCGTCTTCCCTCCCTCTCTGCACAGACGTTATCTTTCAGAACACAGGTGTGATCATATCACTCCCTGGATTAAAATCACTTAATGGCTCCCTATTAATTACAATATAAAGTGCAAATTCCCTAGCCTGGCATACAGTGTCCTTCAATATCTGGACCTAATGACCTTTTTAGAAAGCGCCCGTTCCTGGCACTCTTCAGAGCATATCACACTCTTCCCTTTGTTCTAAACACACCATGATCCTTCTTGCTAGTGTCTCTTCTTCATCCTCTCTGGAATTTGCACCCCCATCCTGAGAGGGTCATTCCTGGCTTCTCCAGGTTCCCATAGTGCATTCGCATCCTTGTGGCTTACAAGTCTCACCACACTGTGCTGTCCTTGTACGTACACATGTCTGTCTCCCTCGCAACATCGGGAACTTCTTTTGTTTTTGAATGTTATTTTATTTATTTTTTTATACAGCAGGTTCTTATTACTTAACTATTTTATACATATTAGTGTATACATGTCAATCCCAATCTCCCAATTCATCACACCACCACCCCCACCACTTTCCCCCCTTGGTGTCCGTATGTTTGTTCTCTACATCTGTGTCTCTATTTCTGCCCTGCAAACTGGTTCATCTGTGCCATTTTTCTCGGGTCCCCATACATGCGTTAATATACGATATTTGTTTTTCTCTTCCTGACTCATTTCACTCTGTGTGACAGTCTCTAGGTTCATCCATGTCTCTACAAATGACCCCATTTCGTTCCTTTTAATGGCTGAGTAGTATTCCATTGTATATATGCCCATCAACAGACAAATGGATAAAGAAGATGCAATACATATATATACATCAGGGACTTCTTAAAGCTGGGCTGTTTGCTCTGTTGACTACTGGAGACACAGCACTAGGGCTGTTTCTTTTCAACCTTGTGAAAATGTCTAAGCCATGGAAAAGCAAATGGTTAGCTTCAGAATACAACAGACAATTGGAATTAATCATTTCGAAAGCAAAATTAAGGAAATTCTTAATTAAATTCATTTGAAGTTCACAATTATATTTAATAAGGGATATGGGTACAACTTAATGTTTTGACGTTGAGAGACTTGTCTCCAAAAATGAGAGTGCCTCAGTGTGAAGGTCTTAGTAACTCCCCTAACAAGGATTGATTGAACACTTGCTCTATAAACTGACCCTCTATTATGCTTTGAGAATACAAAGATGAAGAAGATAGTATGGCTGTTCTCAAGGAGATACAATAATTATAATTTTTAGACCCATTTTACATGTGTAAAACCTGAGGCTTCAAGAGCTTAAGTAACTTTTGCAAGGTTTAGCTAATAACTGGCAGCGCTAGCAGTTGAACCTAGATCAAAAATTTTTTTAAAAAGGAAACCACCCTGTAAATAAATGACCATAGAACTATCAGTGTAATAAGTGCCGAGACTGACAATTACAACACACCATGAGCCAGAAGTCTAGGAACGTGGGGAGGTATCAGAGCTTCATAGGGAAAGCGAATGACTTCCAGCTGGATCCTGCAGCATCCTCCATGGTCAGTTTACCTGCCTTTATACATAGCTTAGTAATAGATGGGTTTGAACTAATAATAATAATAACATTAAAAAACAAACTAGAGTCAGTCACCAATTTTTTTATTGGTTTGCTTCCTACGTTCAAAGGCGTATTTTTACCTAAGAAGATCTATTAGTGTCAAAGTATTATTGTCAAACTAAGCCAAATCTTATTGTTAATTAAATTTTGTCTGTGCACTTTTCTTTCCTCCAGTGTCAAGTGAAGGGGGAAATTACACCCCCCTCATGCCACAGTGACACACCGCTTAGTGAAGGTTAGGTTTCTAGAGACCTCAAACATCCTGGATTGGTAAGCAGGAAAGGTCTTAGCACCAGTAGCTTTCTCAAAGCTCTTGCACTTAGGAATAAAGGAAGGAATTATCTTCAAGAAGTGACAGCCAGCATTGGAGGGAAGCAGCAACACACATACAAGCCTGACAGCTGAGGTTGTTTAGAGAAGGGCCACATGGTCCCACGTGTGTCATTAACTCATGTCATCCTCCTTACATAGGAGCATAGGACAAAGAAAGTGGCAAGTCAGCAAGCTTTGTGGAAATTGTTTTTGTTTCATTTCATTTCGTTTTAATTTTGGCCTTCAGAGAGAGATTCAATGACATGGAAAGCTCACTTCTGTGGAACAGCATATTCAGTAACTTGATATCTGAGGTGTCGACGGTTGAGGTTTTCCAGCAGGGGTGTTGTGTGTTACATGACTAACCTAACACAACCTTAGAACACGGAAATTGTTCACTGAACTAATTATGGCCGTATAATTAAAGGAGGGAAAACAGAAAATAAGTCATGTTTGTAGTGCTATAGATTGAACCTAATTTTAAATGTCCACTCCTTTGCCTCCATCTGCTATTCATCTTACACTTTTCATACTGAGGATGGTTTTAGTTTGCAATTTAACATTAGTGATGAAGATGTTTTAATTTACTCTGTGCTTTTTTAGTTAGCCTTAGAATGAAAAGAATGATAGCTAAAGCTCTGAAATTGAAAAAAAAATTCCAGCAGATCATGGAAACTCATAAGAAGGTCCTAGCACTATAGACAGAGGCTGCATGGAGAGAGCCATGAGGCTAATGAAGAAGCTGGAGAAGGAGAAGATTATATCCTTTATTTAGCATTTTTGGAGCTTGAAAAATACTGTTACACACATTTCCTCACTCGATTCTCATGATAACCTCGGAGGAGAGATGCCATTTACCCTTTTTAAAATGTGAAAACAGAGTCGGAGTTTTTCCCGGTTTCACCCCCAGTAAGCTCAGAACTGCAGCACAAATTCCTGTTTTCCGAGTTTTATGGTCTCATTTTCCTTAGATGACCTCTTAAGTGAAAATAAGGTACAAGTGATGTCGTTATCACATATCTCTAATTTCAACGATGATTAATCAGCAACCCACATTCAGATGGTAACTAATCAAGTTATTTTCATAATGGCACCACTTTGGATAGTTGCAGTGCCCCTCTGACTGACACAGGCTTTCCGCCGGGGACTCGGCAGTCAGGAAAGTAGAATCTGGAATCTCCTTTGGCCACTCTCCACATGCAATCCCTTCATCAAACCCTGGCTTAAGAAGAGCTTTCTAACTCATATGTTTCTTCTCAGACTCAGCTGGGGCCAGCAATTCAAGAGCCCAGAGGTTAAAAAACCACCACTTGCTTTGTGACTGACGGATAACAGAGGGAATAACTCACCATAAGGGCCTTAGTCACAGAACCCAATTTTCCAGCTAAGAAACTGTCATTTCATAAAATAGTCCAAGGCTGCTTGGATTCCTGGTAGGAGATGTGAATAAGTTGAATGTTGCCACATTATTCAGCATGATGCTTATCATGGATTTACAGCTGTTTCTTGAACAAACCATATTACACACGCTCAGAATACTCTCTAGAATAAGAATATGAAACATCTATCCCCTCCCATTTCCCCGGTTTCTGTTTCTGTAGTCATGTCAGTTGAGGTTGACGTTCACTCTGAGTCCATATCTGATGTGTTCCAACTGATATCCTTACTTGCTTGTCCTGTCGGCTCTAAGCTTTAAATTTGGAAGGTGTTCAATGGCTCTTGTTGGCAGGAAAAATGAACGAGGAGATGTAGAGAGAGACTGCTATTACAGCCAAATTTCAGTCACATAGATTGTCAGTACTAATGAATGCCCTTGAAGCAGACACTCTAAATGCCTGAAGTTGGAGTTGAACTGCATTTGGAGTCGGAATCATTCGGCAGAATAGAGATCCTCTCTCTAAATACTAAAGGACCAGTATTTGGACTCTGGTTATAGAGCTAATTATGTCGCTGTCACATATTGGAACATGCTGATTGCTGATGGATAGGCTTCAAATTCCTTCTAAGCTGTATTATTTTAGTTTTAGTCCTAACTCATATAAATCAGATACAGTAGATTCTTCCATTAGTTCCCCACCATTCTTTTAGCATCATAAAATAAAGCCTCATTAACATACTGTAATTGTGACTGGTGCCAAAGTGAAATAGACGGACGTTTGGATATTGGTTCCAGCCACTTATTTAACCTCTCTAAATCTCAGTTTCCTCATCTGTATAATGGGGATGATGATAAGATATTGAACCGCATAGGACTGTTGTGAGGATTAAATAAAATAACACAAAAAACAACGCATAGCGCCTGGCACACAGAAAACATTTTTAAAGTATTTAGCTATTGTTGTCATACAGATAATTAAAATAATGCTCCCTCCAGAAATAATGGGTGTTTTCTTGATATTAAAAAAATTAAAATAATAATGAACGCTTTAGAAAAGAAATGTGTTTCTCTTGCCTCCAGAGGTGGAGAAAAGCAGTCACTTTCCTTTTCTTTTCTGTGTGTAGTAATCATTGTTACATGTGATAGCTTTGTGATTTTAAATATCTTACACTAATTGTTAGTCTTTTAACGCCCTGGAGGCAAACGTAAAGAAAAAAAAAAAAATCAGCTTTTAGTAAGTTGAAGCAAGTGACCCGGGTTTAATAATGGTATCTCTCATCAACGGGAAAGATGATATTAAATGGGGTGCTTAAAAGCAGGGTATAAAAAATAAGGGAACTGCACGTGTCATCTCCATTGAGACTTGAGCTTAAGGGTTGTAAGGAAATTCAATTTAAAGCACTTTGTAGAGGGGCAGTTATTGTAAACAATCTGCATCTCTAAATATGCTTAGAATGTAGGGAAATTGAGAAGTGTCAGTTAAGAAGAGACCACAGTAGAGCCTGCTGTCTCCATAGCTTTGAGACAGAAATTGTGGATTTCTTTTCATTTGGTTAGAAAAAAAAGGCAACATTATATTTTCTTACAGAGTGAGGGCTCTCCAGAGGCTGCTGCAGTGTGTATAGTAAATGGCTTGGCTACCAAGATCTCTTCCCGGGTAAGGAAGAAGTCCAAGTTCCCTTAAATCTTTATAGGAATAGTAGAACCTAATATGTGCGTCGTCCTTTGTGGTTTTCAAATATTTTAATGCGTATTTTGAGTTTTAATCATTTAAACCTTTTGTTTTCATTATGAATAGCTCATGGTTTGAGAAATGTGGATAGTTCTCTATACGAATTAAAGTCGTCCATTCCCATTATCCCAGGCTTCAGGTAACTTTGGGACCAGTGACCATCTCACTGGATGGTGTGAGGGTCTGTGCTTCATCAGTTACTGGCTTCTACCTGCACAGTGCATCCATTTTAGAATGTGATTTTCTTTCCCCATAGTCCATGCTCACGGACAGCAGAATTGTACAACCAGTTTTCAGTCTGCAAAGTAGCCATTTAATATATCCCAGGGAATGGAATATCATATTATCAGTTCATTAGCAAAGTGGTTGGTGCAGAAGATCAACAGTTGGCCTTCAGCAGGCTCTGTCTGAAAGAGACAATGTATTTTGAAAT
Organism: Balaenoptera musculus; assembly: GCF_009873245.2. Classification (NCBI taxonomy): domain Eukaryota; kingdom Metazoa; phylum Chordata; class Mammalia; order Artiodactyla; family Balaenopteridae; genus Balaenoptera; species Balaenoptera musculus. The sequence continues at coordinate 17,147,277 of NC_045792.1, forward strand.
GCTGGAACACTCCCCCGCTTTCAATTGCTACTGCAGCAGAGCAATATAAAACTGTTCTTTTATTCTTCTTTTGCCATAAACGAGCATCACAGAATCAAATCCATTGAGAAGAAACTCCTTGCTTTGCCAACACAATTAGTTTTGTAAGAAGCCTCTGTATTCAGATTGTTCTCCTCCAAGGTCCAAGTTGGATGGCTGTGGTTAGTTTTTAATTAATTTTTTTTTAAGAACCTCTTTTCTCCCAAGAGCCTCTAAGCAGATTTAGCAGGCTTAAAATGACTGTTCCTCAAGGTGATTTCAGTGCCATCTCACAAGCAAATAAAACAGTGACTTTCCTACTTCGGGGGCTCTGTTTTTTCCTCTCTCTTTTAATTCTCAGAAAACCTGTCCACTGGAGGAAGTTTTTCTTCAGGGTGAGGCTATCTTCTCTCCAAAAAAGATGCTATCTTTTTTTTTTTTTAATGAAATCTTCATTATTTATTTATTTATTTATTTTTGGCTGTGTTGGGTCTTCGTTTCTGTGCGAGGGCTTTCTCTAGTTGTGGCAAGCGGGGGCCGCTCTTCATCGCGGTGCGCGGGCCTCTCACTATCGCGGCCTCTCTTGTTGCAGAGCACAGGCTCCAGACGCGCAGGCTCAGTAATTGTGGCTCACGGGCCCAGTTGCTCTGCGGCACGTGGGATCCTCCCAGACCAGGGCTCGAACCCGTGTCGCCTGCATTGGCAGGCAGACTCTCAACCACTGCGCCACCAGGGAAGCCCGATGCTATCTTTTTGATGAACGAAAAGGCCGTGAAAGCCGTCCAGCTATGAAAAGGAGTGAGAGGAGAAGAAAGTCTGGGATTTTCACGTTTCAGTGTGAAGAGCAAAAGGATTCAGTGATTATTATTATCTTTTATGGTTTATTCTTATATTCCTCTTTCTTTGATTGCCTTCGCTTCTTGGATAAGTGGATTTTAATGGAAGAGCTAATTCAGATCTTCATGTTTAGCGGATGGGTATCACTCCCCACAAACATTCTATAGAGGGCATTGAACCTCTGTGCTTTATGGGATCAGGCAGCTCAGATCATAGGCATCATAATTGCTGGGCCCCCTTAGTGCTGTGGGCTCTGATTAAAAAGTCCTATTGAGCTCAGTCTTAAGAGGAAGGCTTCTAATGTGATGGTTAAAACTGAAATAGCATAGGCGCAGCTGCTGTAACTACTTTCTTTTGTCACAGTATTCCTGGAAAAGAGTTTTCACACATCTAATCAATGTTTCCTTTCACAAAAGAGGTTCTCATCCTATATGTAAATACCAGTTGGACTGTATTGACCAACAGTCAATACAGTTGAACTGCTTGACCGCGGTTCTTCAGCCTTAATGCTGAAAACCAATAGACCCAAAGGTAAAAACAGCTTGATGCTTATTGGTCTTTAAAGTTAAGACTCGGGTCACCTTTGGTTTGGCATGGTATAAGAGCTCATTCTCTTGGAAGAGAAAAGCAGAAACAGATCTTCTTACAAATGAAATAGCACAAGATTAAAGGATTTCACGGGGACAAGAGAATCTTGACATCGTTCTTTGCAATAACTTTTGTCCTGTTTTAAATCCTGAACTTTCCAATTTGTAAGGTGATGGTGGAATTATCAAAATCTATTCACTAGGTCGATTTTGTTAGCCTTAGATCCATCAAAACCTGGGTGTGGGAACTCTGAAGGCAAAATCTGGCCGTGCTCTTTCAGAGCTACCCCTTCTAAAAAGGATATTGCAAGACATGAGATTTGCAGAACTGGACCTTTGTGTAAGTTGCTGTGGCTGAACGCATTGTGACAAGTCACCACTGTGACCATCAGTATTCTCGGCTGTCCCTCCTTCATGTGCCTTTTCGAGTTAAAGGTGAAATTCCATCTTTAACCCCCTTGTGGTTGTCTGAACAGTGATTAATGAACTAGATGTGATTCCTTACAGACCTTTCAAAGGGTGCATGACGGATGGAATTTCAGCCTTTTTTTTTTTGAAACCAGGCCTTTTGCATCATACAGCTTTTAAAATCAATGTCCTTTTTTGAATGCCGAGAAAACAAAGGGAACTTCTGGAAAAGTGTATGCAGCTTGACACAATAGGCCTTAATTGGTGTCAAGGAGATGTTGGGATGAATGGGGAAATGCCCATTTAGCTGATAAGACTAAAAAGTGGAGCCTTGTTATGAGCTCTCATCTCAACGTATTTAAACTATAGCAAAACTGAAACATATTTGCAATATAGATCATAATGACTCCAAAGGAGCCATTATACTCTATTATGTAATTACATAATCAAAGCATGCATAGTAATCAGCTTTTGGAATTCAATGCTAATCAAACATACCTATAGTATGTGTTTAAGCTAAAATAGAGAACGTTAATTTGCCATTAGTCAACTAAACAAGAACGTGTATACAGAATATTCATGAATTGCTTAATGTTGTGTCAGATGATATTTTTTTGTTTTGTATTCAGGGGAAATCAACAATTTTAATTGAAGAAAAAACCAGCACTGAGGGAAGATTACTCTTTAACTTGCCGTTCAAAAATTTGCCTCACCTTTTACTGATTATAAAAGGAGATTAGATTAAATTCAGTATTTTTTTTTTCCTTCCGTAAGTTCAAGTGATACAGCAGTAATTATATTACAGGAGATTCTTAGGAGATCCTGACCATCTCCATGCCATAGGATAAAGTGTTACGAATACTACACTTGAAACAAAGCTTTTAATAGATAAATAAATAAATAAACAAACCTTGAGCATATATTGCTTTTGTAATTAGAAGCAAATCAATAAATGTTATTTAGAAATAACCAAGAATAGAAATACCTTGATGAGCCATTAGGAGATGGGGCCTCATAAATGCCATGTGATCTTACTTACATATCTCCTCCCTGGACCTCACTGTCTTTATCTATAAAATGAGAGAGTTGATCTGGAGGTTCCTTTTAGTTCTGTTGACCTTTGTTTCCGCAAGGGTTCTATGAAAAAGAAGGTGACCCAAAGGAAGTGTTTTGGTCCATGCCACACACTCTTGCCCACTCGGTTATTTATTGAGTTGGTTTAGCTTATTTTAACTCTCAGCTTATGAACTGTATGATTTGCATTCATGCTTATTTTGACCATTGAGTAGACAGTTCTTGGAGCAGACAGTCAACAAATTCGACTTTACTGTTTGGGATAGCAAAACGTGGATGGGGATCAAAAAGGTTAAGAGTAGCTTTGTAAACAGCAGGCAGATTGAATGCTTTTGACTTCAAATAAATATTCTAGTATTCACAAAGGTTGAAGTATTGTCTCTCTTTGAAATAAAGAATTGTATTCATGTTGAAGAGGGCTCACCCTTGACCTTAATCCACGGTTGATAGACCCATCGTTTTCTGTTTCGGTTTTTTTTTTTTGGCCGCGCCTCGCGGCACGTGGGACCTCAATTCCCCGGCCAGGGATGGAATCTGCGTCCCCTGCAGTGGAAGCGTGGAGTCTTAACCACTGGACTGCCAGGGAAGCCCTGGACCCATCGTTTTCGACACAGGTTCTCACTGTCTTTTATTTGCACATTGGATGACTGAAAATGTTACTGTAATATTTAAAGGGGACTAAATTCTTTCATCAAAAGCTTTTGTGGCTTGAACTTCAAATCATTTATTTTCAAATTACTTTTACTGTAATTCTTATTAATTCAAATAGGTTTCTGATTTGATATAAAACTGTAAATGCAAGGAACAGTTTAATGAATTGAAAGATAAGATTGAGTCTTTTAAAGGAAGTGTACGAAATATGCTGACAATAATTGCTTAGATAGAAATCAAATCTTAATGGCTTTGTTAATGATTTATAGTGAACACTGTTTACGTTGACTTGGAGGAACATGTGCAGTTAGAAAGATTTCTCCCTCTGGGTTGCAACAGAATCTTAATTTTTTTTTTCTTTTCCTGAAATGTACTCAATTCTAAGGCTAGCTCTCAGAAACGTTAGCAGGAATTGCAGTGCCTCTGTTGGTGATGGTTGTATTTGTGTTGAGGTAAGGGGTTTCTCTTTCAAGTTGGGTACGTAACTGATACGGTTGTAAAAATGGGATCCAACAGAAATGAGAATGGGGGAAAAGCCATTTGAAGCTTTAAGACACAGGGCTCACATACCACTAAGAAATAAGTGTTTCAAAAACATGCAAGTTTTTTGCCTCTTTAGAAAGTCTCAACTTAGATACCATTTGGAGGGGAAGATTTAATAACCCCAAAGCTTTAATTAGTGTAAAATTTCGATAACTCTGGTGGCTTTTTTAATGGCTATGTTAATCATTGGCAGGATGATTATTTTGTTGGTTTGGTTGGGTTTTTTTGGACAGCCTGTATTGTTGGTTGGACTTTTGCCTATTTTAGACAACCTGACTATGCTGATTTAATGTTAGGTTCAGTCTTCCACACAGCAGAGGATTTTAAAAAAGGTTCCCCTAATACGATTTTGCAACTGAAGGAGTAGAACAGGGGACCTTATTTGCTCTTTCTCTGGGCAAGCTGTCTTCCCAGTAAAGAGTCATTGGTGCTCCTCCGGAGTCAGGAAGAGTTTACATAGTTGCCATAGTATAAACCGAATTCTGTTCCAACTGTGACTTGCCCTTTTATTATAGACTTGACTGGAGAGACTTCCCCGGTGTAAATGAAGTGCTTTATTTATTAACAGACAGGCAGTGGGGGCCAGAGCTCTCAGTGCTGGCAAACGCTGGCCGTGCACTGGTAATAAAGGCATTCTCCAGGGGCAGTGTGCTGAGTGCTAAAAGAAGGAAGCAGTAGTAAACAAGGTGTTTTACATTCAGGACAGTCTCTCTCTCATCTTGAAGTGTGTAATTGTGTTCTGGATAAATTATGGAAATAAAAAAAAATCAGAAGTTGCTCATAGGGAAATCACCCTCTTTAAAAACAAGTAAATTTTCCAAGGCAGAGCCAGTAGAACCTTGGCAACAAATCTTGAGGTTGGCCGGTTAAAAAGTACAAACTGTATGGGCTGGAGAAGCTGATGTAACTGGGTTCAAACACCAGCTCAGCCACTTAGCTGAATTCCATTAGGCAGCTTATTTCAATTTCTCCGTGTCTCAGGTTCTTAATCTTTAAAGTGGGGACATTGAAAACTCCAGGAGTTTGAGAAGGAAAAGCGTGCGAAGCCACTAACACAACGCCTGGCGTCAGAGCAACATACGTTCCCTTCCCCAAGTCCCAGTGCCTGAGCTATTTCTCATTTCAGCTTCTTGCTCGAAGATTTGCCCCATCACCCGCTTCAGGCAGTTCTCTTGTTGGTCAAATAGATTCTAACCCAGGCTTAGTGTTCTGTGTGATGCATTTACATAGTGTTTATAACAAAATGAGGTTTCAGGAAAGAATCCATGAGTTAAGTCAATTGATGATTGAATTAATGGGGGATTTCTGAGTCCACTGCCTTCCCAGCCCCACTCCAGCCCTAACCAACTCAGCTGAAATGGTCTTTACTGATCATCAAAATAAATGTTATCTTTTTTTTTTGCTTTAGGTAATATGCTTTTTCTTCTTTGTAACGAATGTCCTGGCAACTTCTGGAGTACTTTGGGAGACCTGCTTGCGAGTGAATGGGCCTCTCTAATGCCAGAGTTTTATTTTTAGAATTTGTGGGGCAGATAGGGAAGTTATAGGGAATACAGTTGCTGGTATAAATTAAAAGCCAGTTTGATTCCGTCTCTTAAACCTCACCCACGTATACCAATGAGCAGTCAAAGATGTCTATACGTGTCAGACGTTGTTCCACCCTTAAAAATAAATTACCCTTGCTGATAACAGCCTTATTTAATGGCTACAGTATATTGTACCTACTTGATTTCTTTTGCCCAGAACGTGTGCTGTTTCTGCCCTGACGGTATATCTGCTGATTGAATTTTAGAAAATCGGAAGGGTTTTTTAAATGGATTATTTAAGAAAGGCACCAAAGTTACCTGTTTGTTCTGCTACACATCAGATTGTGTTTTGTAACAACCTAATTGTCATGATATCTGTTTCACGGGGAAATTTATCAAGTCACAGTGAACCCTTCTGTTTGGAAGAAATAGTTGAGGACGTGAGCAGAAATTATTTTTACATAAAGGCTTCAGGCGGTTAGGAGTACTGACATACATATCATATTTTCATCACTGTCATTCGCTTCCTTTGCCTCAAATAAATAGGTCATTATTATTCCATTGCAGCCATCTTACGATGCTCCAAGTATGGAGCTCTGTGTAATATAACTACTGTCCAGCTGACCCATATAATTTATTGGTGATTTTTACAGAGTGACATCCTTGGGCCACCACCATCAGTCAAGGCACTTTGATATCTTTCAGCACTTATAATTTTTTAGCATTTGTATCGTAACCATGTTAACATAGCTAGGAATTGTCATTTTCTGAGACACTGGATTTTAGGTTGGCCTTAGCAATTTCAAAAAATAATACAATAATGATGATGATACCACCGTGGATTTGCAGAGCCTGTTATGTGCCAGAGCACAGCAAGGGCAAACATTTGCAGATGGCAAAAGTTTTACCTGAATGATTTATTCAGCAATGACACATTAAAGGGATCTGGTCTTATATTATTTGATTATAAGTAATAAATAAGAATGTTTAGACTTTTTAAGAAACGTACAAACAAAAAAGTCCCTCTGGTTCTGTTTTATTACTTTCCTTGCTTTAAATACAAAATCACAGTCAACTCCTCTGCTCCTGTCTCCTTTGCAAATGTTTTATAGCCTTAATATGAATATAGACAGAATATACTAGGGTTCTGAGTAAAGACTAAAATTAGAGTGGATGCTTATTTCCACAGAAACTATTCTATTAGAGCTTAATTGAATTGCACTTGGCTTTAAGTCCCAGCATCTGCAAGATGGTAGTCAGGATCTATAAGTCCAAAGGGATTAAGGCCTTTCACTGGGTAGCCTTTCCATGTGGTCCTTTTATAAGCTGAAGATTCTTATTTGTGTTGCTAATAGACTTCCTTTAGGTAGAAGAAATCTCCTCCACAATCCAGGTAGACTGGTTTGATAGTCTAATCTCCTCAAGGCAAGTCCCATGTTTTGAGACAGAATAGCTTTTGAATCATGCAGTTTAATGTTTCCTTACTAGATTGGGTTACCCTGAGGAAATAGGGTATTGTCCTTTCTGTACAGACCTCCGCCAGGGCCAGCAAAACCACCTTGAAAAGCTTGCTCAGTTGGCAGGAATTCCCTTTCCCTTGTTTTAGTCTCAGATCTGGGAATAAACTGCTCCCCCCAGCTGGGTTCTGAATTCTGTGTTTGTCACGGTGACCCACTGAGGAAAAAATAAGCATGACTTCGTCTCCTCTGATCACTCTTCCTCTTTGTTATTATTCTCTAACACTCTTCAGCCCACTAAGCTTTCACTGCTGGATTTACCTTTTCACTTGCTACAAGCCCTGTGGACCTCGTTCTCACACCCAGGTTTCTTCCCTGGATCAGAGGTCTCAAGGTTGGGTTTCATTTTGCTCTGCTCCTCAAGCATCAAGAATTTTTGTTTATCTGTGGCTCTAATAATGTTTTCCTTATCCCTCTAGTTGCCTCTTTTCTAATCCTCTCCCGTAGGCTGGTTTATTTCTAGGTGGATTTGGCTTAAAGCCATCTTAGACGTCCCTTCTCACACTTCCCCGCTGTGTCACGCCAAAAAAGGATCCTTCAGCAGAAATATGAGAGCAGGTGGAAATCCTCCATTTACTCAAATTGCGTCTCTATTTATGCGGTCTCATTTTTTTTTTTTTAGAATAGTACTTATCTTTGACCTTTGTTTCTTAATGTGACAGGTTTTTTTTAGAGAGTGAATAAGCCACCCTGAGTTGATATATAATTACATAGAGAGCTCCTTGAGAGCAGGGACCGTGAGCTTTCATTCTTGTATCCACACTACTCGCAACATGTACAGTTGCTTAGTTGGGATTTGACATCTAGAGAAGTGATGGTGGTGCTGATGATCACAGCTACCGTTTATTCAGTTTTACGAAAGGTAGCCACAGTGCTAAATGCTTTACATTGATTATCTTTCTTTTTTTTTCCTTTAAATTTGTTTATTTATGTATTTATTTTTGGCTGCGTTGGGTCTTCGTTGCTGTGCGCGAGCTTTCTCTAGTTGTGGTGAGCAGGGGCTACTCTTCGTTGCGGAGCACGGGCTCTAGAGCGCAGGCTCAGTAGTTGTGGCATGCAGGCTCAGTAGTTGTGGCTCGCGGGCTCTAGAGCGCAGGCTCAGTAGTTGTGGCGCATGGGCTTAGTTGCTCCGCGGCATGTGGGATCTTCCCAGATCAGGGTTCGAACTCGTGTCGCCTGCATTGGCAGGTGGATTCTTAACCACTGTGCCACCAGGGAAGTCCCTGATTATCTTTCTTAATCCTCCCAACAGCTCTGTGAGATAGCTTTTAATTACTATCCCCACTTTACAGATGAGACATTGTCTCAGGGACTTTAATAGTTTTGCCTAAATCTTATAGCTAAAAAGCAATCTCTCTTGTCCCCTCCCTGATTGACCGTTGTACCTATTGCCTGTATTATACTTTTTGTTCTGTAAGTGGGAATTAGGGATCAGTTTTCACCAACATTGCAGCTTCTTAGAGGCTAGGACAATGTCTTATACTGCTAAATCCCCTGCTATGCCCGGTGCGGAATTGGACATTCAACAATTATTTCATCTTTTGCTTTTGAAGTCTCCTCTCCTCCTACCTGTGCTGTGGATCGTTTAGGACATTTATGAGGGGCCCTGGCTACTGTCACTTATCTTAGAAGTAACAAACTAGAGCCGATCTGGAGATAATCCAGATATCAGTGGATCTGAAAGCCTAGACTTTTTGACATGTTCTGTAAGAGATTTTCTAAATGGCTGGAAGGGGGTAGTCTGTAGAAGGGGCGTGGTTCAGGACTGCCTGGAGCTTTGGGTGAGTCATGAAGATGTAGTTTCTGAGAACAGAGTAACAAAGTGAACTGTAAGGCTTCCCAGGATTTTACTGAGTTTCCAAAGGGTCACAGTCAGGTCCCCACCCCTACGCAATAAATAACGGGACTGCCTATACTTTGGGAATCTTGACATCCACTAACAAGGTGAGATTGTTTACTGAGCCCTCCCACCTACTTCTATTAAGTGACCCCTTGAGTTTTCTGTGAGGTGACCAAATAGCTCAAGGGCATGTGAGCTGAGATTGAGTACAGTCATTCCTTGGTATCCATGGGGGATTGGTTCCAGGACCCCCACGGACACCAAAAATCTCAGGATGCTCAAGTCCCTTCTATAAAATGTATACTTGAAGTCATCTCTAGATTACTTATAATACCCAGTACAATGTAAATGTTATGTAAATAGTGGTAAAAACAATGTAAGCACTATGTAAATAGTTGCTGTCGTGCAAATTCAAGTTTTGGGGAACATTCTGGAATTTTTTTTTTTTTTTTTTTTTTTTAGTATTTTCTATCTGTGGTTGGTTGAATCTGCAGATGCCGAACCCGCAGATAAGGAAGGATGATGTATACGTATTTCCCCTACTCCATTTGTGGGAGCTGCTGTTCCTCATGACGGCCAATACTCTTACCTTTCTGTACCTCTCCAGCATACTACTTGGCTAGTAAAAACATTGGAGGCTGGAGCGTGGACATCACAACTTCTGACAGCACGTTGATTCCAGGCTTAGTTGTATTTTGCCCCTAGATCTAGCTCAGCTTAATCGACTCGTTTTGTGGACTATGGAGAAAGGTGTGTGAGCCTTACGAAATGTGGCTACTCCTGTCTATTTTCTTTTTTGGCCGCACAGCTTGTGGGATGTTAGTTCGCCGACCAGGGCATGAACCCGCTCCCTTGGCAGTGAAAGCTCGGAGTCCTAACCACTGGACCGTCAGGGAATTCCCATCGTGTCTGTTTTCTAATTCACTTCTTGTTTCTCATTTTAATTGATCCTATTAACCAAATTTTAATTGATGGAATTTTTTTCTCCTTTTTTTAAAGGTGATGGACAGAATTTGTTTACGAAAGACGTGACAGTGATCGAGGGAGAAGTTGCAACCATCAGCTGCCAGGTCAATAAGAGTGACGACTCTGTTATCCAACTACTGAATCCCAACAGACAGACCATTTATTTCAGGGACTTCCGGCGTAAGTTTCCATCTCTATAGCATTAGATGGCAACTTTTTTTCCTACATGTTGTCTTGATAAAGAGATTGCCAAGGCCTCCTTTTTTTTCTTTTTTTTTTCTTTTTAATTTAATGTTAGATGCTTAAAGTTTAATCAGTTCTTCAGAGGGAAGAAGAGACATGCAATCATAAACTTCCTACTTAATAGAAACCTTGAATGGTCCTTTTTTAAAAGTAAGACAGTCTTCCTTTGCAATAGGAATTGATTGTAGTAATTCAAGGTGAATTGCTGTTGAGTCCCAAATACTTAGCTGACACAAACAACTCAAATAGGGTAAAGCAAGGAAAATATAGCATTCTCAAAGGTAATCTGTTGGTTTGAAGACTGAAGTTTCCTAGGCAATCTGTGCCTATAAAGACAAAACCAAATCTCCTGTCATCATAGCCTGTGGTAGATGGAGGTGCCCATGTGCTGAAATCCTTCCAAATGTAAGATCACAAAAGCCAGTAATCGAAACTTAATTGTATATCATAGCAATGGTTCAAATGGGTGTCAGGGTTTGGCAAGAGCAAGAATCAGGTCTCTCGAAAAACTGTGATTTGAGAGCATTGGTGCCTAACCAAAGCGGGTGTCAGGCATGTCGCCTCCTGCCCACTTGTCCCCATTCCCCCCAACACCTCAGAACATTCATGACCTGTGGAAAGAGTTATAAACCTAAGGAACATTAAGAGGACTATGGAGGGTAAAAGGAGAGAAGCCAGCTTCTCATTGTTAGAATGCATTTTTGTCATTAGTATATACTGATGTAGCCTTTGCCAAATTAATATAAGGATTTTAAAAGTGAATATTAGAAATCAATAAAAAGCCCACATACATTACTTTTGGGATGACTCTGACTTCCTACTTTATGCCTAATCAGTTTCATCCCCGTGGAGCTGAATGCAGTTAGAAAATGGGGTCAGGTCTAAGGCCCCTGTAGGCCCCAGGCCATGGACTTTTGGCAGTGCCACCTCAAACCACATCAAACGCAAAGATGCATCAGAGTTAAATTGGATTGTTTTGCTATAAAGTGTTTTTTTTTTTTAATGATTTTCATTTTGCTTTTGAAATTACTAATAATGCTTTTTTAAAATTTTCTCTCATAATATTAGAACCTCTATTTCTTTTAAGGCCTCAGATTTTTAGAGACAATTTAAAAGCCTGTAGGTTCTACTCCCTGAAATTTCAGGGCCAAAGAGGGCTCATTGCCTGCCTTTCCTCCTGTTCTCATTCTGCCTGTCCTCCGATAGAAGATCCGAACAATTTATGAATAAGTGCTCAAACTGACAGCAAGGGATACACAGACACACACACCCATGTGTGTGAGTTTCCTTTTGGGGCAGGGATATATATGTGTCTACAAGCAGTTACTGCAGAAGCCCTAACTAGGAACTCAAGAAGCACAGAGAAGTACCCACCAGGTGCAGAAAGACTTAATCCGTGTGTCTGCTCTGTAGCTGCCTTTCTAGTCACCTGCCTTTTGCCTCCCCTCGGGAAGGCAAATAGACTGTCGTCTTTCTCACAACACTAACTCTGTGTTTTGTTTTCCAGCTTTGAAGGACAGCAGGTTCCAGCTGCTGAATTTTTCAAGCAGTGAACTCAGAGTGTCGTTGACAAATGTCTCAATTTCTGATGAAGGAAGATACTTCTGCCAGCTCTACACTGACCCCCCTCAGGAAAGTTACACCACCATCACTGTCCTGGGTAAGCAACGCACCAGGGCTTGTCCTGGGCAACGAGGGGGTGGTACTTACTGCCACATGGCTTCCAGCAGCTAGGAAAACGTTAACAGTAAATTTTACTGTTTTAGGAAGACTCACCGCCCATCTTGCTGAATTTTAAAAATAGCCTATTTTACCAAACACTCTAAGGAATGGCAATCAGCAGGCTTTCTAGATTTCACCTGCTCTTGGGTTTCAACCCTCAAGCTTCAGAAGCAAAGATCAAGAGAATTTAGAGCCCTCAAATGAATCACTCACCACATGTAATGTCGTTGCTTCTAACTACCAGGACTTTTTTTTTTTCCCTTCTGTGCAGTAGAGGGGGAAACAGGCTACCGCATCTGCACCCTGTGGCAGAGCTCTGATATGAAATCCACTTAATGATTTTTCCTTCTGAGTTACATCTCGTTTAATATTGTTGATCTCCTTTTCTTCGGCTTGACTTATTGCCTCATTTATTGCTCCCACTCAAGATTATGCTGTAAAAATCATACCCCATGAACACATACTTTGCCACAAATTGCAACCATTAGGTGTAAAAGAATGTGTAAAAGAATGTAAAAGAATGAAGAGCTTCTAGGGAGAGAAGGCTGATAATAAGCAAGGACTGTGGATTGGCTGCTGGGTACACCTCTGCCTCTAGCAGGTTAAGTATCTTCACGTACGATGGCTAGATTGCGACTTTCAGCAGAATCCCGGTAGCCAGGTTTCCATGTGTATGTTTTGATAGAGTCAGCAGATATTCCTGTGGTGAAGGTGGTCTGAACTAGTCACCTTTTAGACAAACATATACTCCAGTGCCTAACACCAGCCAATTTGGATTTTTGAAACTGAGTTTTCAAGGACCTACACTATAGCGTGGGGCAAGATCTCTGATTTACACCTTCGGAAAGATGATGAATCAAAGCCTATTTGAGGCGGCAGACTGCAGCTTTTCAGTGTAATGATATGAAGATTAAAGGGGAAAGATAAATATGAAGGATGTTTTTGCTTAGTGTGTGTGAACATATATGTATTTATGGGTGTATGTATTGATCTGCTGCCTCATTACTTTATTTAAACACAGCTGTAATAGGGAACATTTTTTTAATTCATTAAACTAAAACATATCCCTAATGCTTACATATATGTTATTGATAAGAGGAACACTGATTTTAGACAGTCAGGTTTCATGTCTGGCCATATTGCTTCTGCTGTGGTCTGTGTTTGGTGATGTGTACATGTTTATCTCTAATTGCGCCTTTGATCCCTATTAGATCTGCAGAAATAGTAAGTGTAGAAGGTTTGGCTGGGATGACCGTTTTGGAATTTGGCAGATGTACCGAAAGTTTTCTGGAGAAATCTTTGAAACACTGTTTGCTTGTTGGAGTAAGTCATCAGCTGCATAAACTTCAAATAGGCCATCTTCCCACTGACTCACCATTGTTTATGGTGTGTCCACGAAAGTGACGGCAATTAGATGGAATATACTTAACGGCATTTTGCATTTTCAGAATGTTTCGCTACATATACCTTTAAGTATGAATGTCTTTATTTCAAAGAAAGAGATGTTAATAATAGAGGTTAGCCGTCTTGCCCAGGTTACAAAGCACGTGGTGAGAAATCAAGAATCTTAGACTTCGAAACAGACCTTACTCTTCTGCTTCAGAACCTCTGGATCTTCTAGTCTAGGTTATTTTCACAACAAAATTCTGAAGGCTGCTGTTTCAAGATTTTCTCCCTGAAGGTGCACATCTTCTGTTGCAGGAGTGTATCTGGTCTTTGACAAGCAGTTACTGGCCTGTCAGTTTTCAGTGTTTGGTACATTTGTTCTCAGACCCACTAGACTGGGCCAGTTGGACTGAATACACCCAGCACTAGTCTTTTGAGAAGCATTATGCCTGTAATCCTTTGGAGGTCTGATGTTCTAGAAATAATAGGTTCCTTGCTTGTATTGTATAGAAACATTAACTTAAATATACTTAAAGGAATACTGGTAGATGCTCTTTTGCAGATATTATGCATTCATTTAATATTCCTTCCACTGAATTTATTCTAGGATTCCTTGACGGAGTCAAATTGTTGTCATCAGTGCTTGAGTCTTTCATATTCCAAAATCTGACAATTTCCACTGATACTCCTATATTCAAAGCTTCCTCCTAAGGTTTAGAGTTTTCAGGTATTACAGTGAATGAAGAATGATCTATTAGCATCGTCTTCGTTTCTATCTGTGGTTCTCTGAAAAGGACCCCATATGTACTTACACAGCTGTCAAACTTCTTGATCGGATGAAGATGCTCATTTTAGTGCATGCATCTTTATTTGTTGTTTGAAGCATTCAGCAAAAATTTCAGCATAATTATAAGACATAGAGATGGGTATTTGTTAGTTACTATTATGTTTATTATCTTATCCGTGTAAAAACTGAAAACTCCCCTACGATACTTTGCATGCATTTGGGTGCCTTTTAGGATATTCGTTCACTCCTTCCACTTGTGATGAGTTTGTTTCTTTCTCCAGATCATACTGCTGTTCATGAGAGGAGATGAGTGAGAGAGAGAATAGGCTGCCTTAACATTAGTATAGTTACTGATTATAGTAGCTAATATTATTACAGTCCTGTCCCTCTAAGATTAGTGTTCACTGTTAAGATTCCAGGAGCAGGAGAACCTAATTATTTTAAAGGATCTTAGAGTGAGATTCCACATACCCATCAGCTTTAAGTCTCCTCTTTTGTTGTAATTAACGTGACTCATCTTGATATTGCTGATTTTTTTTAACGTTGTAGGCGTAATGTTTATAATTAGCACTCTTACAGATGTGAGGTTAGCTAAGAAGAACGTCAACATTTCTCTGCTATTTTCTACTACTTCCCTCTACATGACTTTTATCCAGGTTTCCATCTCTATGCACCTCCTTAGATATATCTTTGGTTATTTTCATTCATGGCTGCAGGCAATTTTCACTAAATGTGTCTGTTTCATGGACCATGTATAAGTGTATTCTCTGGTTAGTAGCAGTTCTAATTCATTTTTTTCTTATAGATGGATTTTGATACCTTACTAACCACTTTCGTATTTGAGTAGACATTATGAAGTTAAAGGGAAAAACGGGAGAATGAATAGACCAAAATAAACTTTAAGATTTTCTTGTCCTACCCACCTTCTTTTCAGAAAGATAGACTTAAATCACTTCATTTATATTTTCTATAGCTCTCTTGCTTTAAAAAAAAATCTGAGAGAAGTTAACTTTATAACTGATATCAGTGAACCATTATGACTCACATTTTATTTTATATTTGTAAACCAAACAACTCCTACTACATTTGACTCTTTCTTCTTCTAAGCTTTGTAAAGATCAATAATACCGGTCACAATCTTGAGAAAACTGTTTATGGACTTGGAAAAAGTCATTCAGCCATTTCTCAGGATGTTCTTCTCAACAATAAACAAGTCCTTTATTTTTCTACACTGGTCATATTTTCCACCACTTTTGAAGTTTTCCACGTGTCTACCTTGGCTGTCAAGTTACAGGTGATGTCAGCTCTCCAGGAGGAGCTAGCATTAGTACAGGAATCACTAGGAAGGATTAGGGAAGTGTAGATTATACCTGCTGCAGTAGAGGAGGTATTAACATGGATAAAACCAAGCAACAGGTAATCTAGATAAGGACCTATTTGCTGCCATTCACACTCTCAACCCCCACACAAAATCTAAGAGACATTGGTAAATTTTCCTCTGGCCTAATTTATACATACCGCTTGCCATTTCCTTGCTTTGAACTAGCAGACATTATTGATAATGTGAAAAGAACACGCCATCATCCTTATGACCTTCTCCATCTGATGGAGAGAATTAAGTACTTCCTCTACTAAGAAATACCACTGAAGGTGAATTGCTAGTGGAGGTGAGAAGAAGCCTATGAGGAGGAGAGAGAGCTCTCCAGTGTCTTCAGACTCAACACGAAAAAGGAGAGGATGAAGGAAAGATACCCAGGAACACGCAGAAAACTAATATCTGACAAAGACTATGTTTGAGCCTTAATGCCGTCAAGACCTGACAATTGATATTTGCTGGAACCTTTTAACAACTCCTGGATCTGTTCCCATCAGGAAGATTCCCAGGTTACCACAGAATGACCATCAAAGTGTTTCTCCCAGAGTTATCCATGCATACTGAAATCTGCTCTATCCCATCCTGTAGTATTTTCCAAGGAAGAGAGCTTTGTATATTACACAGTGTCTTTAGCTATTTGCCCTCTTTGTCTCATCCGAAGAGAACCCCTTCTGTGAGTGTCCCATACTCAATTTGAGTTTCCTTAAATTGAGTAGTACCCCATCAATTACATTACTCAATTACATTTCTCATTGAAAATCATTGCACCTGTCAATATCAGAAATTATTTTCATCACTCCGTTTTTATTTCTGCCTGGACCTTGAAAAGAATTAATACTGTTTGACTTTCAGCCCTACATTTGTTGGGAGGACATTCCTAGCTCTTTTACTCCTTAGTTATTCCCTTTTTATCTAAGCCTCTTTCTGTTCCTCATAGCTCACCAAGATCTTATTTTCTTTAGGCTTGGACAATCTTTTCCTCTGACATTTGCTCTAACAAAGCATTTTTTTCAATATTCCTAGACGTAAACATCTAGTCTCTCTGTGTACTCCATATCAGCTATCTAGATACGTGTAATGAAAATCTTTAACCTACCTGATTGTCATCTAGGAAGGATAAACTGCGTTGAGGAAATAGCTAGCCAAAGTCATCCCATTTACTTTTATACCTGCCTTTCTGTCTCTTAAAAATGTTGGCAGATGTGCAACTCCAAACTGGATGTTAGACTATCTCTCTTTATGCTTATTTTTTCTTAAAATGTAAACTAGGGTAGTTCTTTGCCATGTTTAACTACTCATTGGGGCCACACCACTTTAGCAACACGTCCAGTTGAGCAACTGTGTTAGCTTCCGGTTATACAGGGAACAAAGAAGAGGCCTGCTTTTGCTCTAATAGTTACACTCTGCCTACCAACTAGCTTGCTGAGAATCATAAACAACAAATCATTTTCCTTTTCCTTTTCCATAATTCTCTATAGAAATTTTCAACTGCTTCAATTCAGTGTAAAAGTCTTCCTGTGGGTAGAATTTTCACGTTGGACTAGAACAGTTGGAAATCTCAAATACATGGTTTAATCCCATAATTTATTGAAGCAGTATCAGAGATTTATTATTCAACTTGATCATCAGGATGGCATGTTTATACATATTTAATTTCTTGTTTCTCTTCTGAGTCGAGAAACTTATTAATCATAAGTCTTAGAACCGTCTTTGCTTATTCATGGTGGTCAGGACATATATTCTTAGATTCAGTCTGCTGAATTCAGTATTCTTACTGATTTTTATTTCAAGAAGCTCAGTCTTGACATAAGGTTGCACTTATATGAAGTTTCATTGTCAACTCAGTTTCCGAAAAGATAACATGCTTTCTTTATCAACCACCATCATTACTCTTTATTTGATATTCAGCATTTTAGCCCCCAAATATTTTATTCTAATCATTTTATTACATATATGTTTAATATGCTTAGAGAAGAGTGGTTTTAATTTTGAGGTAGAAATCTAACCTACAAACACTCAATAGTCTTTTTCACCTTTGGTTTCCAAAATTTGTAGCTTTAGATTTCAGAATATAGAAAATCATTACAAATTAACTGGCATTTCCTATATTACTACATCTTCATAGCTAAAGGATTTTATTACTACACCATCCATCAGAGGTCAAGATCATATTCTAGATCTCTATAAATAATTTGAATTAAATGGAAGTGGCTCTGAGGCACAGTTTTTCTGTGTATGTTTATGGGGAGTGATTCTTTTACGGGACTCCATGTTTTTGATCTTTGCTGATTGACTTTGGAATCTTTCATATGAAGATTGAAATCCAAGGGTTGAGTTTAAGGAGAAATATTCCTTTCAGAGACTTCCAGATAAGGAGGGTAATGTCAATAGTGTGTACTCCTCTTGCTTTTATATCTACTTTCTGGTCAATTTTCTAATGACCGATTGATAGCAAAAAATCTAGTATCTATATTTTTATAACTTGGTCACTGATAACTTAGGAGTGGAAGACTGGTCATTTTATCAGATAACTTTAGGACAGATTCTAAAGTAAGAGATTTTACGTAACTCACTTTATTTGATAATGACTTTGTCTTTCTTCTGTTTCCTCCAGTGGCAGTTTGTTTTAAATTCCCATCAGGAATGTCTATTATTTATCTCCTTTTTTGGAGAGCAATGGTCCTAGTTTCTGATGAATAGAAGAATATGCCCAGAAATAGATTCTGTGTTTAAAAAGCACACATGTTTAATTTGTAGTCCCACCACGTAATCTGATGATCGATATCCAGAAAGACACTGCGGTGGAAGGTGAGGAGATAGAAGTCAACTGCACTGCCATGGCCAGCAAACCAGCCACGACCATCAGGTGGTTCAAAGGGAACAAGGAGCTCAAAGGTAAGATGCGAATTGCCTCATACTGAGGTAGCCAGTCCACAGTCAATCCCAGCAGGAGTACACCTTTGTGGACGTTAAAGACAAATGCAAAACACACCCCTGAACAAAAATGCTCATTTATATTGGGTTGGCCAAAAGGTCCGTTCTGTTATAAGCAAAAATGAAAGACACATTTTTCATTTTCACCGAGAACTTTTTATCAAACAACGGATTTCTTAACCGAACGAACTTTTTGACCAACCTAACATATGGTTTGCAATCAGTTACTAAGTGTGTCTGAGCCCAAGGCGTAACGGCATTTTACTGTTCTAATTCATATCCTCATTCTGTTGTTTGAGGGTTCATGGTGATATGTGCTGCTAGATGTTTACTCAGAGGCTCAGAGAGAACCAGACCTGTAAACTAGAACTCTCTAGACCAGTTAGAATCACTGAGGTATCCCCTGAGCTCAGGCTGGCCATGTCTGTACCCTTAGTTCTCCTTGCTTTTACCATGTGACCCAGGGTGGGTCAGGACCCCAGATTCTTGTGTTACACCTTGAAAAAAATGTATAGCAGTCCTGGCCACGGTGAATACCAAGTCATTCTAACATCTATTGGACTATCGGTTGTTTTGACAACGTGCTTTCCTGCAAGGGTGCTTGTGCTAAGCAGCTGAAAATCTATCTTCATAGCGAACTTGCAGGCACCACCCTTCTTGAGCAATCTGTGATTCAGTTGCCCGTGTCAGCAGCCTATTCTTCTGCAACGTTTCTGACTTTGTGCTGGCAGCACAGGCAACTTTTTTAACCCTGCTCCTATTGTCTTTCCCTCAGTACCAGGCCATCCAGATTTGATTCCTGGATCCTTGGACACCTGCCCTCTTAGCCACTGCATCGGCTGAAGGATACAGCCTAGCCCCTATTTTTGACTCTCTTTTGCCAGTTATCCTAAGTTCCTCATGCATGTCTGCATTCCGATTCCTTTCTTTGCAAAAGGTTGCCTTGCAAGTAGTACCCAGGACAGAGGACTCAGGGCCTGAACTCCTCTGATCATTTGACAGAAATGCTTGCTGTGTGCCTCAGTTTCCTCTAAAATGGGGATATTAATATTTACATACCTTGTGTGATTCTTACGAAGATGAAATGAGTGAATATTTGTAAAGCATGGGGCTTAGTGTCTGGGCCAAGGTAAGTGCTCTGTATGTGCTTGTTAAATAAATAAATAGTTCCAGGAAGAAAAGAAAGTCCTTTTAGAAAGAGGCTATAAAAATCTATATCTAGAAACAGAAAAATCTATATATAATGGCTTAAGTTTCAAAAAGCTTGCTCTGTTTTAATCTCCTATTTGCTAGGTATGGTTTTGGAAGGAAGGAGTTTCTCATTTCCCCTCTGCTTTTCTGTCTAAGTGAATTGAGCCATTAAATGTGTACCAATAAGTACAAAACATTAAAAGAAAGTTAATGGTGCGCCATGTCCCAGGGAGTGCTGAGTTCAGGAAAGGGGCCTCCTTGGCCTATTCATCCCATCCGGAAGCCTCCTCCCCCCTTTTCTGGGTGTTCTTGGATGTGGCTCCCTTCTGGCCTGAAGCCTATATCTTACTTTGCTCTACCCACTGCCACTGCATTTTTTTGTGTTCTTCCAAAAGTCTCCGAGTTTAAACATTTCAATTCCAATTTCATTTAATTGTAGTTGCTTTCCCTGTTAATGGTTGCTGATGGGGGTGGGCAAAGGGGGTTGTTTATATCTTTACTCCTGATTGAATTACTTAAGGGATTTGGATGACGTCCTGGAATTTTTAAACCGCATGACAGCCTAGTAGATGTGTTAAGTTCAGATGGTTGTAGGGGGAAAAAGCACTTCTCTTTTCTTCCTCCCTAATGCCTTGAGCAGTCAAATGTCAAAATGGGTCAACTTTCAGCTGCATTTTTTGTGGGAAAATTTAAGACAGAAGAAACATATATTTACATAAAAATAATAAATAGTATGTGGAGTTGATTTTATCTTAAATACTATCCTGCAAGGCTGAAAAGTAGGAAATTATCATTTTGTCAGTTATCTACCCCCCAGATTACCCTTATCTGGAGTGACTTCCATTATGTTTATTAAAATAGTAATGTTGGGGCAGAGGGAGGGAGGGAGGGGAAGATATTTAAGAAAAGAGGGAGATTCACTCAGCTCTGGTTTCTTGGTATGTCCCCCCAGGCAAATCGGAGGTGGAGGAGTGGTCAGACATGTACACTGTGACCAGTCAGCTGATGCTGAAGGTGCACAAGGAGGATGACGGGGTCCCGGTGATCTGTCAGGTGGAGCATCCTGCCGTCACTGGAAACTTGCAGACCCAGCGGTATCTAGAAGTACAGTGTGAGTACCTGTCTTAGCCCTTTCTGGCCACTGTGACAAACTACCACAGGCTGGTGGCTTATAAACCACAGAAATCTACTGCTCACAGTTCTGGAGGCTGGGAAGTCCAAGGTCAGGGTACCAGCATGGTCAAGTTCCAGTGAGATCCCTCTTCCTGGTTCATGGCTGGCACCTTCTCACTGTGTCCTTACATGGTGGAAGGGGCTAGAGATCTCTCTGCAGCCTCTTTTATAAGGGCACTAATCCCAGGCATGAGGGTTTCACCCTCCTGACCTAATCACCTCCCAAAGGCCCCACCTCCTAATGCCATCACATTGGGGATCAGCATTTCAACGTATAAGTTTTGTGGGGTGGTGGGGGGGGCACAAACACTCAAACCATAGCATTACCCAAGTATTTTATCCTGAGGGTATAGAGTAGCAGTTTTTTAAAAATACTTCAGAAGCCACTTATTGAATACATATGTTTTTATATAGTTTAGGTAGAATTTTTATCTTGTTGTCTTGGTAGAAAAATAATCAAAGGATTATTTTACTGAAACACTGCCATATTATAGAGTGCCAGTGAGGATTTTGAAAACACTA
This sequence comes from Balaenoptera musculus, assembly GCF_009873245.2. Lineage (NCBI taxonomy): Eukaryota > Metazoa > Chordata > Mammalia > Artiodactyla > Balaenopteridae > Balaenoptera > Balaenoptera musculus. Next base: position 17,168,577 of record NC_045792.1, read on the forward strand.
CATTTAACCCAAACGTAAAACTTGAAAATGATTCCATCTGCTCTAGCGTATGACTTAATTAATTAAATTTTGTGAATATTGACTGTAATCATTTCTATGCCAACTTCAAAATCTAGGGTAATTCCAGCCGCCGCCCCCCCCCCGCCCCTGGCTTTATTAACCCCATCATAAGTGCTGAATTTTTTTATAGAAGGGATTTTATTCCCACTGAACATCGGCATCTTGTTTTAGATTGCAAGTTCTCTTCTATTTTAGCTTAAATGATAGCGATGAGTTTAAAAGTGGAACTCTTTGGGATGAGTGCCGTGGTCTTAATGGCTTCATTAGTAAAAGCTGGCTCACGGTGAGTGAGGTTTCTCCTCACTGTGCCCTATGGACTAAAGATGCTCTCCTCATCTTCTCCTCTGGGCTCTCCTACTTGTGGAAAAAATACCTGCTTTCTGCACAAAATTATCCTTGCACCAAAGTTGTGGCTGAGTAGCCAGCTTCTCACTTTTTATCAAAAGACTTCTGTAACTTGACCTCTGCAAAATTCCAGGTGGCATTTGAGTGTGCCTAGTGAAAATGTTGCAAGAGTTTGATTGGATGTCAATGATTGGGCATCAGATAAAGGAAAAGCATTACTCTCTGTGAATTATTCTATTAATTTTCTAGGGCTGCCATAGCAGATTACCACAAATTGAATGGCTTAATAAACAACAGACATTTATTCTCTCACAGTTCTAGGGGACAGAAGTCTGAAATCAAGGTGTCGACAGGGCCAAATTCCCTCCGAAGGCTCTAGGGAGAGGATCCTTCCTTGCCTTTTCTGGCTTCTGGTGGCTCCAGGTGTTCCTTGGCTTGTGGCCACATCACTCCACTCTCTGTCTCCATCTTGACCTGGCCTTCTTCTCTTCTCTGTGTGTCTCTTATAAGGACACTTGTCACTGGACTTAGGGCCCACCCGGCTAACCCAGAATGGTCTCAATTCAATATCCTTAACTTAATTACATCTGCAAAGAATGCTTTTCCAAATAAGGCCGCAGTCACAGGTTCCAGAGGTTAGGAATTAGGTATGTATTTGGTGGTGGCAGGGGTGGGCATCATTAATCCCCCTATGATTTGTATCACCTGCTTAGGTTGCCTGAGCAAAACAGGGGATGGAGAAAGTTATAAAAAGTTGCTTCTACGAGGCCATCCCATTCCACTTTGTGAGCTTGGCTCAATTTAACATTACATAATGCCAGTTTTTCTTGTTAATTCATTTCATCTACTTCATTATGTGGCTTCATTATGGGCATCATGCTTATAATTTTCATATCACTAAAACTATTGTGGTGTAATGCCCCTATAATGGGAAAACAGAAAAGATCAGATATTATCTAAATTGGTAGATAGTAGATTTCTTGTGACTTTGTTAATATGTAATTCATTTAAGCAAACTTAATACCCATTAACTTTCCTTGTAGGGGCCCATTAGCTTTAATAATACATTAGCTCCTTTGTGAGACCTGAGTAGCTGTTCACCCAGTTCCCACCCCTAAACTCTTAGTTTCCCAGAGTATCTTCTAAATAGAATATAGCCCCACCCACCTACAAAATTATACTCATTTCCAAATGCAAAATATTTCAAGCACTACACCTCCTACCCCTTGGAAGACTTGCCAATGATCTTTATAAAGCCTTTTCTTTTGAAGATTCAAGTGAGATTTGTCCTTCTAAGAAAAGGAATAAAGCTGCATATCTGAATCCATTTGACTTCAATCTTACAAAGTACTGCTAGCCCTTAACTGCCCGAAAGTGACTTTAATGCCTTCCCCAAACTGAAGACACATCCCTGGGTCATTTTTAACTTTAACATGGCACCTTTTTATGGGAGACTCTGTTCTTTTACCCAACGTAAGCCACACAAACATTTTATCCTTTGATATTCCATTTCTTGGAATGTATATAAGGAAAAATGTCTTTTTGCATAAAAGAAGGTTAAGAATTACAAAGCATTGTGTTAATCTGAATGGAGTTTAGAGTCTGATCTGGCATCTTAATACGATGCTTCATGCTCAAGAAAGTCACATGACAGTTCACAACCCTCCCGCTCTAGAACACTACTGAAAAATTTGCAGAGTCAGCCAGGAATTCCTTACGTAGCATCTTCAGACACATCGGAATTCTCTACTTCATTACCTACCAGCTTTACTCTCCTTGAACACCAACAGCTATGGACAACAAAAAGCCTCATGTCTCAGGTGCTCAAGGCACTCGGTCATCGGGTGCTAGAACTTTCTCAGACCTTGGCCAGTGGTGTTGGGGACTCAGCTCCATTCCCCCCATAGGAGGCCCCTCTCTGCAGACGAGCCACACCATGTCTCTCTCTTTTTTTATTGAAGGATAGTTGATTTACAGTGTTGTGCCAGTCTCTGCTGTACAGCAAAGTGACTCGGTTATACACATATATACATTCTTGATGGCCATGAAAAAAGAAGAGATACTTGAACGCATGAGATTCAGTAGCCAGTCTGCATGGATGGTGAATTATTTTGGATACTCTGTGAGGAGTAACATTAGACCTTTTTTTTTTTTTTTTTAAGTTTTATTTATTTATTTATTTATTTTTGGCTGTGTTGGGTCTTCGTTTCTGTGCGAGGGCTTTCTCTAGTTGCGGCAAGCGGGGTCCACTCTTCATCGCGGTGCGCGGGCCTCTCACTATCGCGGCCTCTCTTGTTGCGAAGCACAGGCTCCAGACGCGCAGGCTCAGTAATTGTGGCTCACGGGCCCAGTTGCTCCGCGGCATGTGGGATCTTCCCAGACCAGGGCTCGAACCCGTGTCCCCTGCAATGGCAGGCAGATTCTCAACCACTGCACCACCAGGGAGGCCCAAGACCATTATTTTTTAATTGGCCCAAACTCTGGACTCAGCAGTTCTTAAACTTTTGGGGATCGTTGACCCCTTTAAAAATCCTTTGACAGCTATAGAGCTGGAAATGATGACATTCACCACATTTTACTTCCAGTATAAGGAGTGTATTTACAGTTTTCCTAATTTTAGGTATTCAAGGGCCACTTTCACAAGTTTTACCAAATCCACAGGTCATCTGTGTTCGTATCACATTTAGAATTTTTAAGTCATTTTATTGCTTTAACCTAGCCAAGACCTGTGTAAAAACACCTGTAAAATTATGAGTTTTATTTGCTATGTATATTCTATCTAGTAAACTTTAAGATAAATATACAACTATTATTTTTTAATGTCCTTTCCTTTGCCACCTAAAAAGATTTCTTATACTATCAGTGATAAACATTAGTTTATCACCAGGACATCCTGAACTGGTCCATGGACCTCAGATTAAGAATTACTCTACTCTGGGGAAATGAGACTACCTTCGAGGCAAATCTAACCTGATAGGATTGGTGTTAAGTATACTCAGTTCAACCTTGGCCCATTTTGCTACATGAAGTTTTTTGGAAACCTCTCTCTACCTCATCTAAGATGGATGGATATTAATCGGGATAAGAACAGAGTAAAATGACAGATAATGGATTTGAATGCTGTATAAATTATGTCCTTTTAGAAAATACTATTTTTTAAAAAGGAAATGAAAACCTACGTTGTATGCCACTAAATATCTTACTTTAAAATTGACAGGAGCAAGGAGGAGGGATAAAATGAAGGGAAGGGTTGCACACTCCCCTTGACACGGAGAGCCACCATATTGTCTAGAAGACAAGGCTTGAGCTCCAACTTGGAATCCCTTTTGTGGTGTGGATTTAAGTCCCAATTAATTGGACACAGAATTTTGCAGCGTTTGTTTGTTAAGACACTTGTATGTGGTACCAGCAGAAATTGTGGTGCCCAATTATGTGAAAAATCAGCCAGATGTGTATGCTGTCATACTTTAAATAATCCTTAAGTTTTTGGTGAGTACAGATATTAATTGTGTAGTATGCATTGAAGTGATTAACGTCAATGTAATTTATCATCTGGAGATTTCTGAACATAAATAAGTGAGTTGTTTTGTTCAGCAAGGTGTTGACCTCTCAGAATTAGTGAATTAAAGTCCCCCCTCCCTTTTTTTATTATAAATATGAAAGGCACCACAATCAGCCAAGTGTTCAGTTATTTGATTTTCCGGGGCATTAGCTGCTCTTGTTTGTGGCATTTCCCTGTTGGGTGCTCGTTTGCAAGCTCATTAATAAGGTTTTCTCATAGGACCGTTGCTGGGAAGGAAGAACATACAGTAGGGCTCTTAGTTTTCTAGCTTTCATTCTGAGGCTCAGCAAGGATACGGCAGCACGCAGTTAAATGTTTAAAACAGAAAGTAATTGTGCTCGCGACCTGGAATTCAAAGCTCTCTTTCCTTAGATGTTAGGCAGAGAACAGTTTTGCTTTTTAATGTTCTGAGCTATATGACCCTAAACTCTTTCTGTGCAGTTTTTTCTTTCCAATGTCTGTGTATATAGCGTTGCTCAAATTTACAACAGGGTTGATTATAGCAGAATGTGGTAGAATTGTAGCACGGTTAGTGGAGCTTCAGATCTGAGCGAACATACTCTTGTCAAATAAAAGCCTGTTTAAAGGAGAACAGTTCACTGTCTGCGCGTTAAAAGAAAACTGTCTAAATAGCATCAAGGTGGAAACACATAGCGACATAAGCTGGGAATTCAAAGAAAAGGTGTGACCCTCAGTATGGAATTCAGATTGCTGTGCAAGGGGGGAAGCCTTACTCTGGACCGAGGTGAATCGGAAGCTCTGGAATTACTGCTGTGTGTCTTTTGCTTTCCCCCATCGTAGCCTTGCTCTTTAAAATGTTTTGCAAAGATCCTCATCTAGTGAGGATTTTGTGTGTGTGCATATCTGAAAAAAAAAAATTTAAGAGATAGGTTTTGAAATGGAGAATGAAACCAAAGACTCAAAAAATGGGTGTTTGAACGCCTTCCCTGCTCTGATTATCATCTGCTAGTTAATTATGTTCGTGGGCATCATTTTCAAAATGAGTTTTATTGACTCAGTGTAGCCAGGTATTTTGTACATCCATATTCCTGTTCATCGAGGGTCCACAGAAGGCTAGATTTTTTTTTTTCTTTCATTCCCTCAGTTGGGGGAAAATTGGGCATTGAGGAGATGATCAAAACCTGTTCTTTGTGCCAAAATAAATGTTTCTCTGGTATCGATAGTGTCCTGCAGTGAAGGAGGGAGAAAAACCTGGAAATGGGAAAATCTTTCCTGTTTGGAGTGGAGGATAACACACAGTTTACCACGGCAGCTCCCATATCCCATCCTCTCCCCCATCGATTCTGCTCCCAGGTTATATTCTTCAAAGCATAATAGCTGGCGTTCTCATATTTGGCCTGTTTCTCTCTGATCTCCGGTCTCTTTTTTTTAACAGAATATGCTCTTCCTCCCACTCTCCCTTTCTTTTATTTTTTTAAAGCAATGAATTGAGTTCCAGGGAAGTTATTTCAGTATTTATTATTCCTCCTGAAAAATAATCAAGGCATGGAGACCCCCTGATTCAAACTAATGTTCTAACCTATCATTTTTTTTGTGTTAACACACAGTAGAAGCGGGTCCAAGTTCCTGATGCCATTAACTCCATAGAGTGTTAGCGAGGCATTCTGCAGTGCCAAAGGGGGCGGGAGACTGAGTCACTAATACTCAAAAAACAAAGAGTAAATATTGGGCCAACTCCATTGTGAGCAAGACTTGAATGACATGACTCTTAGGGAAGAAAGCCTTTGCCATCATCCCTGCCTTCTGAAGGCACACCCTGTAGAAAGAGGCCTCTTCCCACATCTCACTGTCTGACCTAATGTATTTGGAAAAGGTGTGTCTCTGTGGCCGTGGACATTGAATACTATGTAGTGAAACAGTTCTTCTAATGTGCGCTCTTAATGGTTTTTAACTCAAGGTCAGATTTTGATTCTGTGGAAGGTTAAATGGTTGTAAAGCTAACATCTCAAAATCTAAAAAGAATGGTCCAAGGGGGATCGCTGGGGGAAGTGGGGGATTAATCAGGAGTTTGGGATTAACATATACACACGACTATATGTAAAATAGGTAAACAACAAGGACCTACTGTATAGCACAGGGAACTATACTCAATATCTTGTATTGATAATAACCTATAATGGAAAAGAATCTGAAAAAGAATATATATATATAAACCTGAATCCCTTTGCTGTACACTTGAAACCAACACAACATTGTAAATTAACAATACTTCAATTTAAAAAAAAATATGTTTTTAAAAATGTTGGACAACCAAATAAAACTTCCTATACTTAAGGTGGTTAACAAAAAATAAATAAAAAGAATGGTTCAACAACATTCTTTATGATTTCATTTAAGATACCACCTTGAAATATACCCAAAATGCTAAATAAATGTGTAGTGAAGTGGAAGTATGTAAATCAGACACGCGGGTTGAACCTCAAATTTTGGGAGCTGGATTGACCTTCTAAAAGAAAAATAGAATTGTATTTTGCAATGAGGGCTGTTAAAGTGATTAAACAAGGAGGCCATTAGACCAGTCTAATAAGGTGACTCTGATACCTTGGTAGCTTATGTAGGCAAACCAAAACCTAAACCAAAGCCAATGCCCTCCAAGGCAATGAAACTCAAGCCCAGCCAATCACAAATAGCTAACCAGGCTTCCCAAATTAGGCAACTGCTCAAGCTCTAGCCAATCAAATAATTCACTTGCTTTACTTCCGTGTCTTTTCTATTAAAACCTTTCCCCCAGCTCCTATTGGAGCACTTTCAGTTTGGGCTGCCCTGTTCAAATGGATGCTCAAATAAACACTTGAAAATTTTAATGTGCTTTGTCTATCTTATAACAGGGCTTAGAGGGATTCACGGTCTGCTTGTTTTTGTTTTGTTTTTGTTTAACTGGTAGCAGAGCTAGAAGTCCATGCCCCAATGTTTCCCCACTTTCTCATTCATTCATTCACTTGGTAAATGTGTATTGAACGCCTACTATGTGCCAGGCACTGACACTGTTCTAGGCACCAGGGATACAAAAAAAACCTTTTCTTGTTACAGAGCTAACGTTCTTGTGCAGAAAATCTTGCTATGAGAATTTTCTCACCCAGTGTTCACTTTCTAATTCTGAAGATTTCTCAAAGATATGGAAGAGTGCTGTGTGGGTGAGTGTGCACCCCACTTCAAAGGCACTGGAAACTACTCTCTGCCACAACATCACAGAATAAAATTTGATTCTGTTGGGTAAACAGTAATCTCAATATCCACAAAACTACTCACAAGTTGCAACAAGAGGAAACTGCATTTTACTGTGTAATGTGGCACATGCTCTTCGGTCCCACATCCGTCCCCCCAGGTTTGACTCACCCCACTCATCATAGCTCAGCCCTCCTCAAGAAGAACAGTTTAAGTGCTCCGATTCATACAACAGATGTAACAGCAGGAGGTCCTTCACCTTGCAAACAAACAAAATAAATGGCAGTGAAAATTATTCGTGAACGTATTGTGACAATGGGAAGCAAACCTTTTGCAAGATGTTCTCTTCATGTCCTCTGAGAGCTCGCTGTGACTGTGTTCTCTCACCAGCCCCAATGACCTCGTGATACATCGCCCTCCTTCAGAGCAAAGCCGGGCTCTCCCAGCAGCTTAGGCGGCCGTGTTATAGGGGTTGATTCTTGCTTTGAGCTCAAGCAGCCCCTCATACTCACCAAATCTCAGGTGCATCTCGGCATTGTCGTGCTTCTCCAAACTGCCGTAATCCCCCATGATTGACAAAGGCCCTTCTGTCAGTGCTTCCCCACCTGAATGCACAGGCACTGACCCAAACCGTCCTCGCAGCCATTCTGATCCATCTGGGCCCACACTGCCCTTGAGTTCTCCCTGGTGGGCCCGAAACAATGAACACTTGGTCGACAGGCATCCAGTCTCACTCTAACAGGTGTTTCAGAATGTTGGATGAAATCTAAGTAAGGGACACAAAGAGCCTGCAGGAACAGATTTGCACTTGGGGTCCTGGACCTGCTTGCAGTCAGCCCATCAATGAACATTTGAGGCCCACGTCCCCTGATTTAGAAAATCTCAGGCAGGGAAAGCGTCAGGAGCCCCTGGGCTAACAGGTCTCCTCCTGCCGTGGTGTCAGGGCGCCTTCCCTCTTATCTCAGCAATGCTCCTCTCTGGTACATGGGGAGGATAATATCCCAGGCAAAAGGAAACCGCAGTGTACTTTTTTTAACTAAGAAATTTTAAAGACCTGATATGTTACTGCGGTAATCTAGAGGGAAGGAGACTGTGACTTTTCATTTACATAGGAAAGTGAAATACACGTTCCAGAGTCTTGAGTTTCATCTTCTGAAAAGATCATAGAATATGGTGCAAGGTCAGACTGGCATGAAATCAATTGTAATCTGCCAGCAAGCCATTCTAACCTCTTTTAAGAGTTTCCTTTTATATATATATATTTTCCCTTTATGGAGAGAGCAAAGTCCATTTAAAGAAAGTCTCATCAAATCAGAATGTCTTTCTAATATGATTTTTTTAATTGGCTGCTACTGTAGTGTGACCTAAAGCCTCCTGGTATTTAACCCTCTGTGCGACTTTGACCAATGGACGAATTTTGTCTGTAGTAGTCTTGCTAAATGTCTTTTATGGGGTTTTTAAACAATTACAGTGTATTATGAAAACCTCAGATCCCTCGACCTAATTGATTGGCTGTTGGTGGTACCATCTCTGTAGTTGTAATGTTCCATGAGTGCACAGACCTCACTATTTTTCTTATTTTTATATAGCAGTTCCATTTTATAGTGACATTAAGCCTTTCTGCAGTACATTTCTAGACAGTTATTGAACTTGGGCAGAAAGTGTCATCTGGCTTTTAGCCTTGTGCCTTCCAACGTAAAAGGCGTAAAAGGCGTAAAATGATCACCCAGAAAATGTTCTGGGCCTTACCTCATTACTTAAAAATAAATCTTGGAGTCTGGTTCTGTTTCAGAAAAGATGCGGCGGGTTATAACGTTTGATTTATGAACATAATTAAAATATAAATGATGAGCTTCTGGGCTATGTAGTCAGCCATCTGGATTGTTCAGTATTCTGACATACTCGGATTGTGGTCAGGATCATCCTGGGAAGATGTAGCAGCCCTGGGTTCTAGAGGTGCCAGTGGAGTCCCAGGGTTTCTATTCCACGTGTTGGGAAGGCTCAAGTTCCTCTTTCAGGGCAAAGGAGGGGGAATTGAATTTGTTTTTTAAGTTTCCTTCACCCAGAGATGGATCTTGGCACACAGACCCTCTATTTGGCTCCTAAGCTGGGCGTGAAGATAGCTCAGCTGCCCACAGTCGAATAATATGCCTATAAATACTGCACGTGTCAACAGAGGAGGACATTTTTCTGTATAATGCAAGCAAGATTAATATTTACCTTTCCAGTGACCTATTAAGGTAACTGTGGCAGCTGTACCCATAAGTAGATGGTAGATGTTTCTCCAGAAACCTAGAGAGTAAATTGGGAAAATCAGTTATCAAAATTGAAGGTGTATTTCCTGTGGCTTAGTATATGATTTTTTTAAACGTAAATTCCAGGTATAGCAAGGCCTTAGCTTGTTATTCCTAATTTATGTGAGTAATTGACAACTGGCAAACAGCCATTAGGAACATAAAAAGCATTTAACTAAAACAAACTCAGTGGTACTGAAAAGGCAGGGTGGATGGATTTTCAACACCGTCTTTATTATTAATGGAAGTTGAGCGTGTAAAAACCCTTAGTGCACCGTGCTGAAAAATATACTCTCTCTGTTTGCTTGTAAATTACACAAAGGAGTAAAAAGGACAAAAGAGCCTTCCACATTGGCCAGCAAGCATTCTGCTTCTCCTTAATTAATGGGCCAAAGTCAGCAGTGCATGGAAAATGTAGACCTTCTGTGGATCAGAGATTAACCTATAAGAAAATGTTACATTTCAGCCCAAATTTGGGGCTTTAAATTTAGCTTTCCTCAGAATGGTTCCTGGATAAGGATGACAGAGGTTCCCTAACCAGGAACTCCGGAAGTACTGCTGTTTCTGAGCATGAACTGTAAGGGAGCCGGTATTTTGTTGTCTGTGTTTTCAGTGGCATAACCTTCTACCATTTTTTTTTTTTTCTTGGTATCTTGTGGGTTGTTTTTTTAATAAACTTTACCAACTAGCTCTGTGTGCAAGTGTATTATACCACCAAAAATAATAGACCCACATATGTCACCCAATGGTTGTATTTAGCCTACAGTATTGTCTATAGCTCTCAAAGGTGGGCACCCAGGACACTTGCCCAGCAGCCAGTGTTCATTTAAGGTCATCCTGTTTATTCTTTTTGAGTATTTTTGCCTTTCTTTAATGATTAGCTTCCCCACCCAGCTATCAGTATCTGGAGACCTCTACGCCATTTTCCTCTTAAACATGGCCTTTGCCAACAAGTCTAAGAATAGAATCGTGTTACTTTCAGGGGTCAGCTGGAGCTTTCGGTCCCAGTTCACTTACGTTCTCTGGCAAGTGACTTAGCTCCTCAGAAAGCATTACCAATTCAGCGTGCAGTGCCCACCGATGTACAAGAAGCCTCTCTTAAAAGGTTTTGAATGCCACGTGGTTTTCAGAGACAGAAAGATCCAGCGCTAGTAACACGACTGTAAAAACATCCAGCAAACAGCCATCCCTAGAGAGGACCTCGTGCAGCTTGTTTGGCTGTGTACAGGTAGAGATGTTTGAGCCCTGCCATATTTCTCTTTGCTCCCTGATACCATAGGGTGAATGATAATGAGCGAACCACTGCTTGTAAAAGGCCAAGGGGCTGTTGTTTGGGTGGTGTGATTGTCCGAGAAAGTAAAGTTATGGCAATTGTTTTGACCTTTCAGCCAACTGATGTCTTGCCCTCTCACATTTATTACCTCTTGGGTACATTTCCAAAAATATACATTTACAAAGTCATGAAATTAAATGAGAAAAATGATGTAGGGATTAATAGTTTATTAGTTCAGCAAAGGGAAAAAAAAAATCCTCCCAATTCCATTCAGGTTTTATTTGTAAATGTATTTGTGTGTGTATCTAAGTTAATTCCAACCCCTCCCCATTCCCTGTACCTCCTAGCGTTCCTCTCTCATTCTCACAGCCCCACAAACTCACAAACACAGTTTTTAAATAGCTAGTGGAAATAAGAATACCTACATCACTAAAGTATTCACTTACACTTAGGAATACATCACTTAGGAATACCTAAATACTTGACTGCGTTAGGAAGCTATACTCAGTATACTTGGCTTTAATTATGGATTGCCACTGGGAAACGTGGGTTTGAATCAATAATCCCTCCAAACATACATTTCATGGGGCTGTCTCTCATTATGTTATCTCTATGACCTTGGACAACCTACATCATTCTCTAGGTACCAATGTTCTCGTCCCTAAAACTGGGCTTTTTCCGCCACCAAGGATGGTTCCTACCATAGTAGACTCGGTAACTGTCAGTTTCCTTCCTTCTGATTTGTTTACGTTGAGCCATCATAGAGTTTCATTAGGGGCCACCAGAACCTCCCAGTTCTTTATTCTTAGAGACATCTGAGTGGAATTCAGGAGTTTTGCCTTTCCCATTTGAAAACAAGAGCATAGAAGGGGCAAACTTATTAATATGCAGTGTCACAACATATTGTCACATAGTAATGTATGATCTATGATAAAATGTATCAATTCTGAGCACCGCAGATATCTGTGGCTTCACCTCAGCATGAAGGCAAATGAGTTTCCTTTAGCTTGAGTGAGTCTGGAGATAAACCTAAATGTAGCAAAATGTATTTCACAGGAAATGTTTGATGTGGCGTGGTTGGCTTATGAATCTCTTATCTGTTCGTGGTTCACTCCTTAGAGTTATTAGTCAATTTAATTTGAGCAAATGCCAGGATTACTTACTAATTAGAAGGATTTTACTGAAGGCACGAGGATGGGAAGCACGTGAGTGCTGGTAGTATGGGGTTTGTGACAGCATGCAAGTCTGGTTCTGCCTGATGATATCATTTGCTAAACATTGTACTTTGTGTTGTTGTCACACAGATAAGCCTCAAGTGCATATTCAGATGACTTATCCTCTACAAGGCCTAACCCGGGAAGGGGACGCGCTTGAGTTAACATGTGAAGCCATCGGGAAGCCCCAGTAAGTTCTGAAGGCCAAGGTTGGCAGAGGGTCACGAGCAGTAAATGTCACAACACACAGACGTGCATTCACAACTCATTGGCCTGTCACCTGTCTCCTGCTGTAAAGGATGGAAGATTTTTCAGGAACTGAAAGAATATTCAGTGAAAAGGGGAATAAATATCTGTAGTTCTTAAGGGTGAGGATCGGGAGAAAAATGAAATGCCAGCTAAGATTGAAATCTCAGCTAATTCTCTTTTATCATCATCAACATGATTGTCAGAACTATTTTCTCTCACCCACATAAAATAATCCTAATAACTTTTTTAGCGTGCCCACAATCTAATGATATATCTGCTACCTTCTGTGTTAATGTCTAACTAAGCTGTTGGAAAGATGGTTTTCAGACTTAAATTAAGCTGCTGTGTTTAGGGCCAGCTGTAGGCAAATGAATTTACCTTACTTTTCATTTTGCTTCTTCCCTCAAGGAAAAGTGACTACTAGAAATATTTTTGTTAGTAAGGAATGGTTTGGGACTTTTTCTCAAGGAATATGTATACATACTGCGTAAGGGAAAAGACTTACACTCTTATTTTATTGAAAAGTGTAAAAAAAGCTACTGCACTTGCCCCTGCTAAATTAATGAAAGTGAATTAGAGAAACTACATGTATTATCACTAATAAAGCAAAAGCCATGTGGTGGTACCACTTTAGCTATTATTCCGTTTCGTTTGGGGAGGAGGAAGAATCCTTTCATCTTTCTAATAGAGTGAAGATTGTTTTTAACTGTTTCTGAGGGAAAAAAACAATCCATTTCACATGGAACAACAGGTCAACCTAGTGATTGGGTTCACTCAGATTCTTATTGGTCCCCAACAAAAAACAGCATTGAGCTCCCTCTGCTGTCCCCTCGCTATGATTTTTTCCCCCCTCAGAGTTTTGCTAACTAGCATATTCATACAAGGACCTCAGAGCATTTTCACAAAGCTTCCCCCAAGTCTTTGGAAAGAATTCTCCCCATGACAGCTAAGCGATGATCTCTGAGAGAACAGAGAGCCGGAGGGAGCCTAGCTGCAATGGTCTCTTTTCCCACGTCACCCTCCCTATTTTGTGTGTCCTTCTCCAGGGCCGAGGATTTGCTTCTCTCTCTACTCACCGTTTGGAGTTGTAAAGATGGCCTTTAGGAAGGAGGAGGTGGTCTTGCTTCTGCTTTGCTTTTCCTTGGGTGTTTCAAAGTTATTTGGATTTAAGTACTTCCGGCTTCACCAGAGCAGTCTTCTTCTGCTTTGAACGCTGCAAAAGATTCAGCTCTTTCTTTGCATAAACTGTTTGAATTAGGCCCCAGGTAGCAAATTGCCTTCCTTCCAAAACAGTCCAGTGGCAAAAAAAATTAATTCTCTCAGGCCTCTTGCCACTTAGAAGTACCAGCCACATTAACTACATTTACAGACTATGGCTTGCTAACCTATATTTTATTTCTATATATTTTTTTTCCCCTGAAGAAGGTACTGTGTTCAGTTGAATGTGCCACGGGGACAGTAAATTGTATGTTTCCTTTGGGACGTTGATGCCAGAGAGGGTATTTGCTTGTTCCTGTCAAATCGGCCCGGGTCCACGGTTGTCTGAGCAAAGCACGGGTTACTTTGACTGCTAGCCCTTCTAGCATATCACCTATTTATTTTCTCAAGAAATTGCATACAATAAAAATGGTAATTTAACTTGCCATTAAATGCTGTGAATGTTCTCAGCATTTACCCCCACTGATGGTTTCAGCTGTCAAGCAGCGGGACCATAGGTCTGATTGCCAGGCAGAGCCGTTCGCCTTTGCCTGTGAGGAGGACGGATGCAGGGCTCATTTTTAAATAATTTACTGGGTTGTGATAACAAACCCATGTGTCATTAAAGAAAAATTGTGACTTCACATCCCATTGGAAAACCGGAATGCTACTTGACAGGGCTGTCTTGAGTGCCCATTCATATGAACCACGGGTCTTAGGTTCTGATACCGCTCCTAGAGGTAGTGCAGGAAATGAAAGGAAGCTGCTTCTGTGCCCGAATCTCTGCGGCCCTGCCTTGGAAATGGCAGCTTTCAGGCCCAGCCCTAGATGTGGCCTCGATTTCATAGGGGCTGCCTTGAAGGATTATAAATTCAGTGAGTTTGAAAAAGACTCTGTGTGTGTGCAATTTGGGCCCTGGAGCATCTTGTGAAATTTGCTTTTTCCTGATGGATACAAATGTGGTCTTTAAATCACGGAAACAAACCTCCCCTCTGATGAGCAAGTGCCGTAGGACCCCAGGAATTCACGTGGAGGTGCTGTCACTCCACAGCCATTGATCTGGGAGCCTGTCCCTCGAGCTGGGGGCCTGCAGGTGCACACACAGGGGAACGGGAGCAGCGTGAGGGCCTTGGAGAGCCAGGGAAGACAGGCATTTTGCCAAAGAGCACATAGATAAGGTGGCTTGGGGCCTCGGAAGGTGCGGTGGGGTCTTGGGTTGCTGGAGGGTGTGTTATGGGTAGGGGGTAAGGGGACAGGAAGTGATTACATCTTTCCAGAATGAGAAGAGGTCATTTTTTTTCAAACAGCAGAGGCCAAAGAAAGCACTATTCAGTTGTAAAAGTCCATTCCTTTCTGCGAAACTCGAAATCCACTTAAATATCACAACTTTCTATGCCACTATCTCGGCGTGTTAGTAACCATGAGATTAATGTATGTATCACTAGCCCAGGATTTGATTTTTTTTCCCCCTAATTAATGAGATGATTAACAATGGGTGAGCTCTGTCCTGTCTGAATTGGTGTGAAAGCACACAGCAGGGCATAAAAATAGGGCACATTGGTTTATTTGCTGATTTGTTGAAGATGAATTGGAAATGATGAGACACCTGCTTGTGGTCTGTTGAAAGTTTTTCAACACCTGATAATATTTTTTAAAAAATTATATTCCAAACAGATTTGTGAAGCCTTCACAGCTGTAATTCTCTGAACTTAAAATAGGTCCTCTTTAATTGTGTCATCCTGCATGGGATTCATTTACTGTGTGGGTGAGAGGTTTGATGCAGACATCTTGGTGGGAAATCATAATGCAACCTGTCTCTCTCCCATTCCCTCTGCAGGCCTGTGATGGTAACTTGGGTGAGAGTCGATGATGAAATGCCTCAACACGCCGTACTGTCGGGGCCCAACCTGTTCATCAATAACCTAAACAAAACAGATAACGGTACATACCGCTGTGAGGCTTCAAACATAGTGGGCAAAGCTCATTCGGATTATATGCTGTATGTATACGGTACGTGAGAAGACGAAGCCCTCTTCCATTTGACTCATTTAACATGTAGCTGCTGCTTGTGATTCACTCCTAGAGCTTTTGGTCAAGTTGAAAACCAAAAAACCAGTTTGTTTCCTTCAAGAATTAAAAGAAGCCTGGCCCAAGGTGGACCCCAGTGCTACTACTAGGAGGACAGCAACTTTTCTTCTCCCCTTCTAATCATGGGGGCTTCCCTCTAGATCACAGGCTCTGGTCATGCTGAGTAGGAAAGCTCTGTCCTCAGGCGCACGCTATGGAGATTATGTTAGAAATAATGACTGCGAAATTCAACCTTACCAATTAATGGCTTTTCAACTCAGAAAGTCTATTCCCAGCGGTATTTTCCGATGATACCTGGGCTAGCCTTTCTCCTGCTTTGATGAACAGAACTATCCTATTTTCAGCATGAAGCTATTACATTCCACATGTCGCAAGCCAGTAAATACTTGGGAAAAAAAATAGAAGGTCCTTGGTAGCTCTGTTAACCACCTATAGCTACTACTTTAGACACAAGTGCTTTTTTTTTTAATTTGTCTGTTTTCTTGATATCTTTTTGCAGGATTATTAAAGCATATGATCATGAATTTCACTTTCTAGTCAACAAATATTTATTGTGCACCTACTTGTACCAGCCATTTTAAACTTATTTCCCATTTATAGCTCATGGTCAATTTTGTGTCTGGTGAATATTCTCTGTTTAGTTGAGGAGTGCACTGCCTATCTAGTCTTATGATGACGAATTGAGTCTCTTCTGTCCAGTTGACTCTCTCGGTTACTTTTACACCAGGAAAAATAGTCATGAGCTGACATGACACAGAATGAGTAACCATAGGCATGACAATTTCAGTATCTTGTAAATATATGAACATGTGTGTGCATTTCTCTCTTCATGTGAGCCATGTAAATAATCCAAGTGTAAGTGTATGTGAATATACACATATACACATGTAAATCTACATACGGGATATTTACACCATAACGTCTTAGAAGCTGGCCACTTTCCTTATGAAGAAAATAGGAGTAGCAGTCTCTTTGATGAAATAGAAGCATGCTTTACCTCATATCTACATGGATATTAAAATATAATCTTTAGCCTGTACCTGAGTTTTGTTTTCCTTAGCATAATGCAAAGTTAAAGGCTCACATCTAATCACTTTATGTATAGACTTCTGAGGTGTGATTTCTTTGCACACTACCCATGTTGTCTGTGGTCTACACATAATAGCATTAATTCTCCCCGGTATTTAAGGAGATCAGAGTGAAGGGAATGGCTCTCCGTGTAGGTGCAAGGAGGTGCCGAGTGCCCCGTTTCCAGCCATCCCCCTTTTGCTTCTACATCCCTCCCATGCTCAGCATCAGGGTTTGAGCCTCATGCGAGGCCCCAACCTTGCTGTTATCCAGGTTTACAGACTTTCATTCAGCTCTTTTAAAAAACGGCAGATTATGAAAAGCAGAGACAAATTTCCACCAGTCTATTATGTGCTTCCTTGATTCAGAAGACTCAGGTATCTGGAAAAACAATTTTGACTTATTGTACCCACTGTTCCGACATCTCAAGATGAGAAACGTTTTGTGGATTTGATAAATAGATTTGAATAATTTTGGATCCTAGCTCTGGCTAGCATTTATTGAGGATTTGCTCACTTCGTTCCATGCACTAGGGTGACAGTTTTACATGCACGATCACCTCTGATCTCCACGATAACATGACGAGGTAAGCGCCATCATCATGCCATTTTACAGGTGATAAAAGGAAGCTTAGAAAGGTCACCTAAGTTGCCCAAGTTCACACGGTTACTAAATATGTTTCAGAGCCACGATACTTTGACTCCAAAGTCTACAGTGAAACGTGTGTCTTTCTTTGTAGTTTCTCTTACTCTCTCTGCTTCCTGGTAGAACAGTTCCCTCCAATGCAAGATTGTCGTTTGGGAATGAACTCGCTGGGCCAGAATGCATTATTTGAAAGCCAGGAAACAGAGACCTGCCCATGTAGGCAAGCGCATCTACATCCAACTATCTCCCCAACCCAAGATGGTGCACTTCGCCTGGTCTAGGAATTTGCTAGATCCACAATATGCTACCTCTCTCCCGTAACCTGTACTAGCAGTAATGTTTGGGATGACAGGCTAGAATACTCACCTGAGGCGTTGCTTGTCCAGTAATAAAATATTCTAGCAGTTTGAGAAGATGGTGAGTAGGTTTTCTTTTCAAAGCCAATTTATTGTCCTACTACAGTAGCTTTCAAAGTTCTTTATGAACTCAGAGTTAACATGCTTTTAAAATGTTTAATTCTCTAGAAGTAACTTCTATACTTGGCGAATCTATCTGGTTAGCGCCTGAGCCCCAGTTGGTTTTGTTCTTTTAGCCTCTATGTGTCAAACATAGCTTATTAGCTCCAACTCTGTATTAAATAGTGACCTCACATTGCTCTTATCGCTAGAAATGATCTAAGCATTACACCTGGTAACGGAATCTAATTCATTTAGGTCACTTGAGCCACATGTGAAGGACAAGTTACCCCAGTAGTGATGAAAATAATTGAAAGTGTGTGATTTTCACAAAATGAAAGGAACTAGTGACCTTTTTTCTGAAGTCTCTGCCCTCGTTAGTTAGTCTCTGTTCCACTCCTGTTGGTAATCGTAATTTCAAATCACCTTCAGGTGCACTTTGATTGTATTGTGGACATCGCACATTTTGTGCCAATACTTTTAGAAATAGAGACAGAAATAGCATTATAGCATACCAGCTACAGATGTTCCTTTTCAGTGATAAATATTGTCATTGAATCAGAACAGAGAAGGCACATCTCTGGGTACAGCTGAATTGGGGCGTGGAGAGAGCAGGTTGTCTTCAGGGACCGGTGCCCCTCGCTCACCTGCGTCCCTACCTGCACCTGTACCTGCACCTGCCGCAGGATGTAGGTGCATCCAGTGGTCTCCCAGGTCACAAAATGCTTCCCCACCTGTGGCCTCCATAAGAAAGTACTCCAAAAAGCAAGACTGGACGTGTACTGTCCGTTCTTCTTCTAACAAGGTAGTTTGAAATTATGAATCATTTCTACTTCTTGAGAAAAGAAGAAAATGAGATTTTTTTTTTAATGGATTCTTTTTTTGCACTCACGTGTGAGGCTGCTTTCAATAGTCGTTTAAACTGCTGGCATCCCCAACTTCAATGAACAGAGTCTCCCCTAAAACAGACAGGTTTGCTCTTGATTCTTCCCTGTCAAATTCGTACATTTGTGTACGTGTGAGAGAAGTTTGTGAGGAAAATTAAAACTGATTATTGATCAACGGTAGGAATCTTTTAAGCAGACCTCATAACCAAACGCCAGGATAATGTTTTCGTAAACTTCCAGGAAGTTCCACCAAACCCAATAAAGACACAGTATATAATTAAAGTTAGGATGTATTAATTAGACAGTCTGAGAGCTCACTTGGAGATAAAAGGACAACAGATGTGTCAGGGAGAAAAAGTTGACGGGCATTAGATAAAATTTAAAATCAAAAGCCTTCAAATCGTCTTACGCTCTATTATAGCAGAATGATTGATTAGGTCAAAGTCTTGCTGAGAATTTAACACATTCAGTTTGATCAGTTGGGCTGAGAATTTTTTTTTTCTCTTTCATATTTGCCTTCCCTTTTCCCCTAAATGATTTTGGAGATGATAGAAGAATATACAGTATATCAGACACCTGACAGAGGATTCCCTATCAGATTCCTGGCTTGGAGGGTTAAGCCTTGTTTGTATTTAATTCTTTTGTTTACAAGATGGAAACGTTCTTCAGTTTTATCATTGTCACCCACGTAGGTCAGGCTTGAGCAAAGGCAACGAACTGATTAATATTTATAAGTTGTAAAATTTACTGACTTTTAAAAAATAAAATCTCAGTAAAATCTCACATGCCTGGAACTTGATATTTAGTGGTGACATTCTCTCTTCTGTGTATTTATTACAAGTATAGAAGTAGTTTTACTTCCTGCTGGGATGTATTGATGGAGAATAATGAAGTTAACAGTCAGAGAGCAAGAGGCAGGCTCACACTTTCCCTTGGCCGATAGGAGCCCTTTAGATAGATCAGCGCCATCTCTTCTTTTCTCCCACTGATGAAAGTATAAAACGAAATGACAACTGTCGGACCCTCTCAGGGGCTGAGTTGGTCTAACCTCACCTTTTGAAATAGGACGGGGGGGGGGTGCGTGTCATATGTTTTGATTTTTCCTCCCTTCTCTACTTCTCATCTCCTCATCCCTAGTTCACTTCATTGATACAAATCTCTTTTCTTTTTTTTTTTTAATTTTTGAAATTTATTTTATTTATTTATGGCTGCGTTGGGTCTTCGTTGCTATGCGTAGGCTTTTCTCTAGTTGCGGCGAGCGGGGGCTACTCTTTGTCGTGGTGCGCGGGCTTCTCATTGCGGTGGCTTCTCGCTGCGGAGCACGGGCTCTACATGTGTGGGCTCAGTAGTTGCAGCACGCGGGCTCAGTAGTTGTGGCTCGCAGGCTCTAGAGCACAGGCTCAGTAGTTGTGGCGCACGGGCTTAGTTGCTCTGCGGCATGTGGGATCTTCCCGGACCGGGGCTCAAACCCGTGTCCCCTGCATTGGCAGGCGGATTCTTAACCACTGCGCCACCAGGGAAGCCCCCAAATCTCTTTTCTTCTTTTCTTAGCTTTTCCGAATAAGGCCTTGGGATATGATTATAAGACATAAATCTTTGCAGGGCCGGGGGTGGGTGGGGTGGGGAGTCTTTGGATTTTAAAGGGAGAAGTCATCAAACAACGTGTCAGTGTCTTCACGCCTTTGTTGTGTCGTTACTGATCACCGCTGTGCTCAGCATTGTGGGTTTGATTCTCCTTTTTTTCTTTATCCAGATCCCCCCACAACTATCCCTCCTCTCACAACAACCACCACCACCACCACCACCACCACCACCACCATCCTTACCATCATCGCAGGTATGGTACCTTCATTGCCATTGCAGATGTCCTGAATGTACACTGTCTTTCTGGTATGTATAACAAGAAGCCTAAAAGGTCCCTTTAACTCCTTGGAATGGAATTATTCCTTTATTTGGGAACTTGACAGACATTAGATACTGTGTTCTCAAGTCGACTCTTAAGGACCTCAGAAAAGTCTTTAACATCCAAGCATTTAACAGTAGATCAGATATTTTGCAGAATTCTTTTTTAAGCATCACCATGCAAAGCAAAATGCTAGGGGGAAAATGGCAGCCTGGCTCTTAGAGAACACGCGGATAGCTTGTGCTGAGCCACGGTTGACGAAACGGTAAGTATCCCGGCTTTGGATCTTCTTCTTGCCTTAATTTCATCTTAATCTACGTGAAGGAAAATACACACCCTTTAACATGTCCACGTGGGCCATGTTCCTAAATGCATCATCCTTCCTGCCCCAGAGAGTACCCACTGACCGTGTGTCACCTGGGTAGTCACCGTCTGTTCCACTCTGGGCACTCGAGTACCCCTTCCTGCCCTCCGTTAAACATTGGAGGAACCACCGCGGTTGTCACTCTGTGGTTTAGCTCTTTGGACTGTCTGAAACTCCTATTCAAAGTGAGTTTCGCGGTCTCCTTTTTCTGACCGTCACTGAGGGAGGAGGTTATGCCCTCCAGCCCCTTCCTGGTTGGTCCCCAGCGGCTCTCAGTGCTTGTGTCGCTTGTCCGGGAGACTTGTTGGAGTTTTCTCTGCCGACCAGGGTGGGAAAGGTTACGGCCGCAACATGTCGACTAGACGTGCAAGATTTCCTTAGGTAAGACCATCCTTTACATTGACTTTCTGGAGACATTTTCAGTTTTCACAGGAGTTGGTGTGATAGACATGATGAAAATTCTAAGTGTTCAGGGAAAGAGGAAGCCTCATCGGTTTATGAAATATAACAATAGATTGTCTAATTTCAGTTTTCTTCACCTTTCTAACCATTACAGTGAAACAAAGAACTTTTAAATAAGCCACTAGTGAGCATGGTTCTGAATGATGTTTGCGAAAACATCGGTGCCTGCACTTAATTGAAAAGCTTCTGAAAATCCATCCATCCATCCAGTTGGTTTTTGTGTCTCACCCTAAACTCAGCTCCATCCAGGCTGCTTCCTAAATTCTTGTCTGTGTGTATTCCCCTTTTAGCTTTCTGTTAGTTTCTTCTGCTTCTTAAGTAAACTCAGTTTGTTAGCAGAGCGGAGAGATTCCTCCCACTTTCTGCATCCTTAATAAGCGCAACAAAGATGCTCCTCCCTGACTGATTTCCAGAGCAACCATGCTAACAACTTCCCTTGCTGCGAACCAGGTGTTTACCTTTCATGATTTCTTACCTTATCCGGGTAGTAAACCAATTAAGCTTGAGCTGCTGTGTACCAGGTTTTCATAGTTTCCTACAAACGGCCCTTTGGATGTCAGTGTAAATTACATCGCCCCTTTCGCCACTGCCCTGCATGTGTGAACCCATTAAGAAAACCCTTCCGTGGTCTGTTTTGTCTTTGCGGAAGTTGTCCAGGTGTGAGCCAGCCTTGATTACCTCTCCTTGTAGAAGGTTCCGTCTAGGTAGCTAGTCAGGTTTACATTTTAAGGCGGTCAAGGCCTTCATTCATTCAGCATAAATACCACATTTCTCTTTAATGTGGAACAGCACTTTTCATTTGTGGCTGGCCTCTCACTAGCTTAGGCTTTTTTTAAAAAAGACCTTTCTTAACACTCTCTGAAATCCTCCCCCCTCACCATCAATCTCAGCAACTCAGCAGAGGTGCTTCAGTTCACAGCTCCTAAGCCTTCACTCCGGACTAACGCTAATCGCACGTCTTCAAACAGCTACAACTCTGTTATCACAGTTACAACCACAGAGACTCCATTTAAGAGGAAATTTTAAAAACAAACAATGCTATATTTCTGTCCACATCCCAGGTACCTTTATAGGGACTTGTCTGCTCCTCTGTCTCTCCTCCTGGCCTCTTTGCTCAAGGTAATATAAGATGATCTCATAGGTGCACTTTGGCCTCTTGGTATTAGTAGCTGAACCCGCTCTACACACAAAATGCAGTTGTGGTGACGAATGCCCTGATTCTCACTGGCACACCCAAGAGTCATTACACTAAAATTGCCACTAAAACAACACTGTAGAATCCACTGCCTTAATGGATGTGATCTTACAGGCTTGCTGTGTCTTAACAAGCAGTCTTACATATATTTATCTTGCCCAGAAAGTGTACTTGTGGAATTTAACATTTGCTCCTTTCTTCAAACAGATGAAAGGTTATGGAGCTGAATGATTCCGTGTCCCATTTTAAAGGTCCAGGCTATCCCCTAGATTTAGATTGGTTCCTAAGAAATCTTCCAGACTGAATCCTGACAAATGGAGAGCTAAATTAACCTCCACTCTTCTTCTCTCTTGTACTGTTTGGTACATTACAGCCACCATTAGCCTTAAAAGCTTCAACAGCTAAATCTAGTGATATTAACATAAAGCCTCAGCTTAAAAAAAAAAAGAGAGAGAGAAGAGGAAGAGGAAGCCCACGGGCATCTATTTCTTTTCTCCCAGGCAAATGCAGTGACTGAAACCCATTCCCTAGGTCAGCGTTTCGTTACAAGAAAAACATACAAATTGTTTTTAAATGCAATCGAAAAATGTTTTTAAACTCGAAAGGTCATAGTTGATTTCTGATGTCTCTGAAAGGAAGTGTTCCAGTGTTGTCTTTTATCTTCCATAACCAGAATAATCGAATTGTTCTCCCTGTTAGGGAGGCAGGCCTTCGTGAGTTCCCAGTCGCCTGACTCCCTCAAAATACGTTAAATCTTCATCCTGGAGGCCCTTGAAAAAGAGGAATTGTAAGCTCAATCTGACCCGATGCTGCCCGCCCAGAATCACAGGTGGGTGGGAGGAGCAGGGCGTCTCTGCCTCCCATCCGTCCTGTGTGGGGAAGCTCTCCTGACTTACCTGTGAAGGCCATGTCTAAAGGTAGATTCACCTGCGGAAGATTTTTGCAGGCTCTAGAGTACTGAAAGGAGTATTTGATGTCAATTTGCCATATCAACATTGTTATGGTTTTCTAACTATTCAGCCATTAATGTCATTAGAATCGCTTTCCAAATAAGAAACCATCTGAGGGATAAAATTGGGATGGGAGCCACGCAGAGCCTCCTGTGATTTCCCATAAGATTCTTTGGTGTCTCTGTTCTCTTTCATGTACGTTCATCTTCTGACCATATATTTTTGTTTTGACTATTGCTACTGGCAGACCCCCACTCCCTTTTTTTTTTTTAATATCAAGTTGTCCACGTGGTTTCATATGCTATAATATGGGAGAGCAAAATGCCTAATTTAAATTGCACTTTAAATCCATCCCCGGCATCCTCTGCGAAAATACAGAGACAGCCAACCATTACCTGGGGTAAGAGGCCTCGATGCAAATTCCTTTCAAAAGCCAGAATCAAAGAAAAATCTTTGATTTTTCAAAGTGGGTGGGGAGGGGGGAGGGCGTTGTTTGTTTTGTTTTGAACTTTCTTTGAAATTAGTTGACTTTGTATATTAGATGTACATAAAAATACCTGTTTTTGTGTTTGGTGATAGCTTTTGCCCCGGTCTGCCAGTTGGCTCAATCATCTTAGGAAAATATTCTGTGTTTCCCTCCCTAGTTAATGTGGATATTGTTTTATTTCTGCCTGGTTTTGCCCTGAGTTACATGCTTGATGAGAAGTACCATAGAAAACACTCAGCACTCAGTTTTAAACACCCTTAGCAGCTTAAATATAAAATTCAGGCCAGGAGGAGCTCAACCTGTAGGTCACATTTATACATGTGACTGTCATAAATTAAAAAATTAAAATCACCTTAGAATAAGAAATGAATAGCTACAGGGCCAAATTCTGAAACACATTTAAGAATCCTTTCATAAGAATGAAGTAGGTCATTTCTAAATGAGTTTTTCTCTTTTTGAAAGTACATATCCAATTAAATATTTTATGTTTCTTGGAAAAGAAAACAGTAAGGTTTTTCTTATTGGTATCTAATCACTCAGTACCCAATATACCTTGGAGAAAGTGAGTCCCACCCCCAGGCTCACATTATTATTTTGGCATTCATAGCCTCCCATCCTAAGCTTTTTTGTGTGTGTAACGTGGGTCAGGTCACATAAATAAAGAAGGTGAGAACAGCCCTTATCCTTCAGGCAGATGCCAAATTGGGGAAACTCAACAACCAAGCACATGTTTTCAGTTTCCTAAGTACAAAGGAAAGAAGTACACCTGTCTTAAGACTGACTCTGTAGCATGACCAGCTAAATTACAGTAGAGAGCTTTGCTCCACATAGAGCTGTCTGTTCTCCAGGGTCTTAGCGTCATGATTGCTATTCTGTGCTCTTGATATCTGCATGACGTAAGGGGTAATGCTTTTAGGCATTCATTCAACGCGTATCAAGGACCCATAATATGTACAGCACTGTGCTAGTGCCCACGGAGACAGAAAATTCTTGGAACCCCTTAAAATATAGCTGAGGAAATAGGTTATACCCACTGGAACTCCTTAGCAGGAGATACTGTGCACTTAGGGCTAATTCAGAAGATTGAAGAGACTGTCACAGGAGACGTAGAATTTGGTCTGTGCCATCAAAGAATGGATAGAATGTGGATAAGAAAGGATGGCATTTGGGAAATTAAGCATGAAGGCCTAACTTTACTTCAAGCATCCATCGTCAGTGTTTGTGTCTGTTGTGTGTATTTATGTTCGGGATATATATTAAGGCACTGTTGCTAGGAAATATACATCTCTCATCCTAGAATGTTTACTAAATTGCCTTTTTTCGAGAGTTGGCATCTACTCCATTAAGACTGTTTTTCATTCATCATTTATTGAATACTTATCGAACGTTAGTGATACACATACCAGTATGCCTGGTGACAAGAATATTATTAGGGCACTAGTAGACACTCATGAGCCACCTGTTTTGTAATGAGCTCCCTTTCCAAGTTTTTGCCCCAAAAGTGCGTGGACCATGTTTTTCCATACTGTTTTAAGTGTGTACATTTTTATTTTTTTTGATGATGATAAACTTATTACAAATAGCATCATAGCCAACCAGTTTTTGACCTGTATTGACTTATGAGGGAATGGAAGAAATTAGTGATGAAGGTCACCTGATTCTGCATTTTTTTAAAAAAGGAATGAGAGATGGGAAGTCAGTGAGATTTTTTTTTTTTCCTAATGCTTCTATCATCATTTCCATACTCTTATGTTCCTTGTTGAAAAATAATCCAAGAGAGAGGGAATTGACATGTTTTCATACTAAAGATTCATGCACAACAGTGCAAAAGAATAATCTCATAAATACAGGTTTCTTAGGATTAGAAAGTTGGAGCTATCTCAGTGGTGGGAAATAAAGGACTTGGCAGGAAGGACCCAGCTCTCCAGGAGATGGGTATAAACTAGTACTTCTAGAGCTGCTCCCCCCTCCCCACCATCGCCCTCCTGCATCCCTCTTTTCCTCCCCTCACCGGTGCCTCACCCCTCTCTGTCCCTCCTCCTGCCCAGCACTGACACACAACATAGGATAGGAATTGTTTTCCTTGTTAAATGAAACCACGGTGCAGGTGGTTATTATTATTATTATTTTGAGAACATCTGGTTTGCAAATAAAAAGATCTCAGGGGCACAGTAGCACTTGTGAACAATTCTGAAGAAGCTTTTAACAAAACTTGAAATTAACCGAAAAGAAAAAAAAACAACCTACTCCCCTTCCTGCTGTTCCGTGGCACACAATCTCTTCACTCAAAGGGGAGATGAAAGGAAGACAGAAGAAAGCTTTCTTAGGGGTCTCCTATTCGGGCCTTTTAGCTTCAGTTCCGTTACTATCCATTTCTCCCATCCCTGAGCAATGGGAGTTTAATTAAAGCTGAACATAGATGGAAAGAAAATTAACTGGGAAACCAGTAGAAAATAAATTTCAAAGTTTAATTTTCCAGCAGGTATGTTTGCTTTCAATAGATTTCAGATATGTCAAAAAGAAAGAAAAAGAGGGAACTATACTTAATATATATTGGCCAGCACAGCACCATCGTGAGAATAAAACCGTCAGGGGAATTCCTTGCCTACCCTAGCGTCTAGCTTTAAAGCAGCTCCATAACACAAACTGAAGGGGAATTCAATTAAGAAAACCCATTGGCTCCTTATTGACTTTAGTTAAGAAAATAAACCGAGGGAAAGTGTATTAAAATATGTCTGGACTGCTTAGCATGCTTTCATTTAAGCTTATGACAATCAAAATGGCAGAATTTAAATTCTTTACAATTAAGCTCTGCTTTTGAGCAGATTGGGTTCTCCGAGTTATTACCCTATGCATTTTTTAATGTACACCCTACTCACACCCTCCTCCCTCCCCCCCAAATGCAGCCTTGCAGTGAATCTGGGCATTATAAAGCAGGAGTACCATAGAGCAGTTGGAGAAGAAAAAGTATTTAAGGTTGTGAATTTGATTTCGTTCCTGGATTTTCATTTTCATTTATGGCACCCGTTGTGTTTGAGACCACGGACTAATTTATGGATTAGTTTTAAACCCCCAGTCTGTCACACTCAATGAACAATTCTAAGTTGGAGAGAATCCATATGAAAGGATTAGAATGTGCCACAGTGGAGCTTACACATGACTGTTTCAGCTAAACATTGCCCAGCTGCCTCGCATGTGGTTTTTTTGTTGTTGTTTTTGGTTTTGGGGTTTTTTTTTTGCTACTTGGTTAAATGGATGGTGTCTCTAATCTGACACATTGTCTGAGCCTTTTGATTTTGAAAATATCTGATACTGCCATGTGAAATATAGGTGATGTTTAATTTATTCAAGGTAGGGTCCCATAAGCTGTTTGTATGACTGGGAGACTGAAAGTCGATATTCAGTGAAGTGTTCATCTTTCAAATAGTAATGCAGGCCCTGCCCTTGGATACCTTGTTTAATTATACTCATAAAACAGCTAGAGAGTGACTATTGAGACCATACACACTTAACTGGGTTTGCAGGAACGTGGGATTGTTTTTTCTTGACCATATAAAATAAATGTACAATAAATTTCTCCCTCATTGTAATTAAAATTAAAATAGAGACAGTAGCTCAAAGAGGCTTTTTTAATTTCATAACCCTACACCACCATAAGTCCAGCTCAACTTTCTGTGACCTATTTTTCTCCTAGGCCTAGCGCAAAGATTATTTTTTAAAGGCAGCCGCAGAATGAAGTTTGAAACAGCCTCTGTTAGGGCAATTAGGCACTCTCATTTTTCAAGTTAATTAGAGCCTACGTTATTTTCTATTGGAAAGTTACTGTTTGCATTTTGCCTGTACACTTAGAATGTTATCAAACAATATAGTGACCCCACAAGTTGATGCACAGGGGTGGGCTAGCACATCTCTCCAGTCTCCTGATTAGGATACCTTAATAAATCCTACTTCACAGAGCCGCACTCACTTCAGAGCCAGGGTGTCTGTGGTTTCTGCATGAAGTCGTAATGCAATTATGAAGGAGAATTAGATTCTGTCACAGTGCTCTCCTGCGGGGAGCACAAAGTCACTTCTAAAGATTTTTTTTTTTTCATTCTTTACTTGAAATAGCCTCTGTTCAGATACCACACCAGATGCTCTTAGAGAAATGGAATCAGCGACTCCCCCGATAACACCCTCAATCTCGGTCTCAACTTTGTAGCCAAGCCTGTGTGTCTGCTGCCGTCTCCCACTCCATTACTGATCCCTGGTTTTGCCATTCCCAGCTGCAGTAACTGTGTTGTTTGACTTGAACATGTGTTTGCTTTTCACTGTTTTAGAACCGTGTGTTTTCCTTCTCAACATCCCTTTCTCTTCCCTGTTGGGTGCAATTGATGGATTTCCCATCCCCAGAATGGGGAGGCAAGCTGCACTGTGAACTTTTCTTCATTTATTCCCTGGAAGTGTACACCCAGGGAAGTGTACACCCAGCTTCCCTTAGCTTGATTTCGTCATAAAGCTGACATGATGTTGTGACGTAGGCAGGCAGTAAATTGGGGAGTTGTCGGTTAATGCTAAGACATTATTTTTGA
The DNA here is from genome assembly GCF_009873245.2 of Balaenoptera musculus. Taxonomy (NCBI): domain Eukaryota; kingdom Metazoa; phylum Chordata; class Mammalia; order Artiodactyla; family Balaenopteridae; genus Balaenoptera; species Balaenoptera musculus. The sequence goes on from NC_045792.1 coordinate 17,197,032, forward strand.
GGACCCTTAGATTTTACTCCAACCCCTTTCTTTCATTTTATACTAATGATTTACCTGGTGAAAATAAAGCATATTAGAAGTGCTGCTACAAAAATAACGAGCCAAAATGTTTATTGCTTTTTTTAAAAATTAATTTTGGAAAGAAGCCAGTGTCTAGCCATAAAATATATTAACTTTCATATAAGTGTTTCTGTACAAATGTGCATTTGATTTTGCCCCTACAATTGAAAGCACCTCAAACTAACCCTTGACTTGGATGTTTCAAGTAAGGAGACGTGTCAGACGTGTCATGAGCATCTGATGTAGAGATGTTTCATCTGAACAATTTTCGGTATTGTTTTTTAACTGCTTCTTTATGCATACAGACTTGTAAGTAAGTATTGCGTTCTGATGTGGTTTATTTTATGTTTTTCTTTCCTTCATCTGTTCTTCAGAAACTCAGCTATAGGTTACATTAAGCTGTAGTGGCCTCTCGGACTTCTGGTTAATTCTGGCTCCTTAGAAGGGCTCTGATTTTTTGATGGTCTAGGGTTCTGAGGAAAGGGGAATTGAAGGGGAACACTGGTGTGAATTCATGTGTCATATTTATAAATCAGAAGCACCAGGCTTGTTAGACCAAAAAAAAAAAGTTACATTTGGCATTCTGGTGCATTTAAACATTGCCTCTGTCAAGTCCAAAAGAGTCTTTTGGTGTCTCCAGAACTCATGAAAATAATTACCAACTTATTAAATAGCTGCATGATAAAAAAGGACGGGTAACTACTTGCAGTGTCAACCCAGAATCCCACTACAGCTCGACATGACCAGCTCATGTGTGAGTGTCTCCACTCCTTTCTGGCCAGAAGGGGATCGTGGAGGGAGACACCTTGAGAAGACAGAACTGAAAATTAAAACCCGGCCAGATGGGTTGACATTGGAATGAAGTTGGCTAGAAGAGGGGTATTAAAACGACTCTGGGAAAAGAATGTTGCCGTGCATTTTGTTAGATATTTATCCCACTTCCCCTCGAGCCAAAAAGAAAAAGAAAATTTCTGGAGTCCCCTGAGGAATTTCCTGTGAAGAGGAGCCAATATAGCAGGCCTGGTTTTGAAGCCTGGTAGAAGGAGAAAACTTGAACGGCATTAGAAATAGAAGAAGAGACAAACCACGGTTTCTTCCATAACAAGTGCATCTGGCAGTGAAAAAACCTCACGTGCCATCTCCTGATTCACCCTGAAGGCAGGACTTCTGGCAGCTCACAACAGTGAATGGGGTTCTGGATCGTGAGCAAAGGGGCGGCTGGATGCTTTAATTTTTGGAATGTCACATGATGAGAAGTGGCATTTGGCAAATTATGTGGACTTGGGTGTTTTCCATGCAAGACTTCTTGCCCTTAGATTGTAACATAGTAAGATCCGCAGAGTGGAGGATGGGTGAGTGGTGAGTATGAGTGTGTGTGTGTGTGTATAGAAACTAATCTGAAAACCTTTAACATGTTCCACCTCCCAGTTAATTGAACTTTCCAGCTGAACCCTGCTGAAATAACACACTGGATGGAAAACTTGAACCCATATATTCATCTACAGGCATCTGCGCATGAGCCATAAAAGGATCCTAAACGTGCAATTGATTCAGCGACGCCTGATTGGCAGTCGTAAAGCCTGAGCGCCTGGGTGGGTTGGGTTAAAACAAAGGCAATGTTTGAATGTATGAATCTGTTGTTCAGCCAGCCTTCCGACTGAGCTACCCTGTCACAGTCCTGAGCCTTGATGCGTTCCGAGCCATCTATCAGTCACTGAGTTGGCACTGGTGTTTCTCATCACTTCGCATGTTCCCCTGACTATTGACTAGCAAGTAGATGTATCCTGGCAAGACCCCCAGAACCAAAGAATCTACTGTTTTCCTCACTGGCTCGCAGCTTTGAGCTGAAGGCATGTCTTAAAACAGTGCAACTCACTTCAAATGCTTTTGGCTTTTCATTTATTATTGCTTGTCACGCGATGTTCTTTGAAAGCTTGCTCATATATTATCTGTTCCATTTTTTTCCATTTTCCCTTTTTTTGCATGCCGTTCCTCCTGTTTCTTCCCTTCCTCCAATCCTCTGTTCCCGTCTGTAGACACCACGGCGACGACAGAACCAGCAGTCCACGGTTGGTACCACATTACTGTTTATCTACTTTCTCAGCACTGCTGAGCGGCAAGGCAAGCCTGGGAAAAAGAGAAATGTAGTCTTCAAGGGAAACTGTGTTCCGAGTAGACTGACCTCATAAATATACTCTAATTTGTGAGGCTTGAAAGGATTTCGAGTCTTGTCATTTCTGTTGTGAGTTCAGTGTTCAGTGGTTGCAATCTGAGATCAGGCCTCCCTGTCGGCTGGCTGGGCTGCAGTTTTAGCTGCACGTAGCCCTTAATTCTATAATGCCGCCAGACATTGAAATATAAGGGACTCCAAAAAAACCTAATACTTGCCTAAAAATCATAGCATCTGAATTAAAGGCCCAGTTGCTTTCTTCGTTCATAGGCTAGAATCTTAGGTACATTTTGAAGAGGAGTCATTTATGTCACTTAGTAGTCGAGACTGAAGGACAGGTCAGGGCGGAAGGTTCCTGTTTAAATTCATGACGTAGGGATGAGGAAGAACATTGTTGTTCTTTAATTATCATCTTTACCTCCACGGCCTCTTGCAGGTTCACGCTTAATCTCCATGTGTGCATAAAAGTTTATGCTACCCTTTGGCAGGAAACATCTCCAAACAAGAATGATACCATATGTACGTTTCAACAGCATTAACTGGGACTTAAAAAAAATCATTTCTGTGTGGGTACCTTGTAGGCAGAATACTAAAAAACAAAAAACTCCTCACGATGTTAGCCAAAATCTGATAAAAACCGAGTAAATGAAGCTCAGCAGGGGGCATCAGGAAATCCTTTTCCGAATTTCTCCACTGACTTCCTAGGTTGGAATAGGTCCATTCACTTTTCTATATGTCTCCAGTCAGAAAATGAGAATCAAGTTTCATCCGTATATTACTTTATTACTTAGCTCACATCTCACCCTGGCGATATTGTGCTTTGGAGAAAGATACGTTAGTTAAAAATGGGCCGAATTTTAATAACTGAATTCAAGGGAATTATTTGGTAAAGGGCCTTTTTCCATCGCTTTGCACATTGTGCAGGATTGAAATCTATCAGTTAAATGACAAGAGGAGATCAGCCAACCCTATGGTGTTCATTCATCTTCTGGAGAAACAGTTCTTCCTGGCACGACTGACCTTCTTAAACAGACCTGCATTTGAGGACTTAACCAGTTAGAAATCTCTGAGCAAAACCTGTGCTGTGTGAGCTGTCCTTGAAGGTCAGGCCTTTATGCTTGGCTGACCACCCCCCATATTTGGACCTTCTGATGAGAAATTCTGAGAAAGCAAAACAGACTTGGGTATGGGGCAGTATCCCTCCCCACCCTAACCCACCTCCCCATGCCCTCCCTGTCACTGGCACAAAGGGAAAAGTTCATAAAATTAGTTAAAGGGCCAGATACACCGACAATCATGAGAAATCAATTAGGTAAAAAACTTCCACTTTCCAAGGTAATGCCCCATGGTGTTTTCTACATCTCAGACACTGCACTCCATTAAGCTCAGTTATTTGTAAGTTTCATCATTAATTGGGCACTTTCTGACTTTTATCGATTATTCTCAGAGCTTTAAGGCTATTTTAATGTAGTTCAAGAGACTTTTGTTCTATTCTTTTCAAGATGCTTTAAGTTCTGAGCTTTCTATAATTAACTCCAGGGTCAAATGTAATCATAAGATTCCTGAATTCTGTGAGATCTTTGAAGAGATACTGATCATTTATCTCAAGACTCCAGACTTCTGTTTTCTAGGTCCCTTCAGTAACATTTGTGTAGTTACATGACTCTAATAGTTGTAGGTCTTGGAGTTGGGTGGGGTATTCAAGGTAAAAAATATGTCCCCTGAGCTGAAAAATGAGAAATTAATTTAGGGGCCAGTCCTGATCTTAGGATACTGGTATTTCAACATGTATTTCTCTATGGAGAAAGAAAGTGAAGGTGATCTCTTTTTGTGGTATAATAAAGAGACACTTGGAATAGGACTCTAGCATTCATGTGACAGGAAACAGAGATGCCTGTGTACTGTGAGAAACAACCACTGTCTTACTAGTTCAGGAATAGTGTTCAAGCCAGCAATGTCTCAGTAGGATGTTATTGACCAGCAGTGAATGAGAAGTATACCTACAGCCAAGAAACTTGGGGAGAAAAAAAAGGAAGTAAGAACAGTATAATATATATATTTGTGTGTGTGTGTGTGTGTGTGTATATATATATATATATATATATATATATATATATATATATATATAATATATGATCATCATATATAATATATGATTCCTTAGCAGGTAGAGAGAAGTGATAACCCAGGTTGATTCCTATAAAATGCATTTATAAATACATGCTCCAACTTGTCTAAAACCCTCACAGCATTCTCCCAAAAGGATCTGACCCCTCTTTTCAACAGCATACTCTCCAGCCCACAGCAAAAGGCTTTAATGAAAGCCAAAGTAATACCTAGAATTTTACTTGACAGGGGCAGAAAGTCTTCCAGGTCAGTTGTCAGGATAGAAAAGGCAATAGAATATGATTGGAGTTACAAAGCAGGGGACCACATTTCCAAGGAGATGAGGATATAGAACTGATTTTATTCAAATGACTTATGGGTAAAACCCAGCTTCTTCCGTATAACAACCATGTGACTTAGATTCATTTGAGAATAATCTTGAGATGCTCATGTTGGAGATCTGGGCCTAGAAAAATGTTGTGGTTTGATAACTTGGCAACTTAAATGACAAGACGTACTGGGTCAGCCAGTTGTGACCATTGTACTGGTCTTAGAAGTTTTCATACTGGATTTCCTTCCATACTTCTCTTTTCTTTTCTAAAAAGGAAAAAAAATAATTTTACAAAATGTTTTCCCTTTGAAGACTCATTAAAATATTTTATTCAAGCTTGTGTTGCTAGAGTATGTATGAAGTATATCAGTTGTTTATGTATGTCGACCTTTTGTTCTTACCAATATCTGATTAGAATAAGCATGTATTGGAAGGTTAGAAGTGCATGGGCATGATTCAAAAGCAAATGGATTTTCTCCAAAAAGAAATCAAACAACAGTCAGCCACAGTGTGTCTTTAAGGATATAATTGATAGTACAGTGAAGATAAATGTGAGTGTAAGAATGGGATTCCTAGACTAGGGTGACGGAAGGGATCTTTGAAGAAAGATCTTGAGCATTTGTGTTTTTGGAGCTCATCCTTAAGGCCTGGACAGGGAAGAATCCTGTGTTATGTGTGCATGTTGAGCAATGCAAAAAAACACTCTGCCAAATCCTGGTACCACATGGTCTGAAATTTGTGGCAGAAATGCATGAGTGACGTTAAGCACGGATGGTGTACTCGTTCCTATGATGATAGATGTGTGGGTGCGTGTGATGGTTTTTCTTTGTTTGTTCCAATGTGGGGCGCTTCTCTGTAAGTGTCTTGTGCCTTGTTCTTTTTCTGCCCCGTGTGTCCCCTCTCCCTTCCCCCACCCACCTCCCTCGTGTGAGGTTTTGGGTGACAGCATGCCCATGGTCTGGAATAGTGCTTGTGCTTTTGCTGCACTGCAGTCAGCTGGCTTCCTCTGGGTTTGGGGTTCTCTCTCTCTCTCTGTCTTTCTCTTTCTTTCTCTCTCTCTCTGTCTTTCTCTTTCTCTGTCTCTCCCCCCCTCCGCCCCACCGCTATTTCATTCTTTTCAAGTCTACCTGTCCTTTTGCTTTCTACCTCTTGGTACAGTAGAAGCTGATGATCTCATGAATTTATAATCCCAAATGAGTTATTAACTAGTTTTTAATTTAGTATGCAATTGTAGTGAGACTCAAACTGGGAACCCCTGTGACATAATTTTTCACTTTCAGTTTTGGTTTCAAAATGTTTGGCGTGTGCTAGATACATGCTTATCCCCTAGACCTCTGCCCTTAGGCAACTACCCCATGGATCTCCCTTTCCCTGACTTACTTCATAAGTCGTGCAAGCCGTGATGGAATTCTAAAAGCACATGAAATTTCTTCTCTTTCTATTCAATTGTGGGGAAATTCTGAAGCCCATTTTAAAGAAAAATAGCCAGCAGTGCGCATTATTACAACCTCTATGTCCACCATCTGTGTATGCACCCCTCTGCACATCTCTCTGTATGAGTACACAACAGTGGCATTCGAAGGCTGTCATTCAGTCAAGGGACTCTGCAGACATTGTATGTTCTACTCAAGAACAAAGCTAAAGAGGTTTATGTACGAATGGCTGCAGGACCTGAAGATTGTGTTTCAGCCTTGATATGCAGTTTGGAAACAATGTGCTACTGTTTAACGGCGTGAACCAAATTTCTGCTAATGGGACGAAGGGAAAAACTCTCCACAAAAGCTGACAAAGCAGGAAGAACAGGATGACTGACTGAGCATTTAGATTAAAACTGCCGGGGCGTCTGAACTCTTATGGCTGGTGATGGAAGTAACAGATTCCATAATATGGCCAAGTGATCAGACATATGCTGCTTAGGTAAGAGAGAGACCATCGCCTACTTTTTCATAATGGGAATGATACTAGGGCCAGTGGGAAGTTTTTGTTTCCTAGAGGTTTTATTTGATCATTCTATCTTGAAATTTTCAGGAAAAAAAAAAAAAATGGAAACCCTGATGAATTGAGCCCCAAACATTTAGATTTTACTTGACCTTGACCTTGAATTTAACTAACTCTAGGATTTCTTGCTGTTTCTAATTTTTGAGGTTTTCCTTAACCTGGTTTAAAATTGCTACGCCATACATACCATTTTTAGAAGCCAGCGATTTCTGCTGGAAAGGAGAAGTAACAATACCAACAGCAGAAGCACTGTCTGAGGAGGCTTAGGGCACGTGCAGCACGTGATTGACAGCAACACGAAGGAGCAAAAATCACGTCTGCGGAAGAGACGATTCTCGTGCGTGTATTAAATTATCATGTTTGCACCTTAGGATTTTATTAATTGCTCAAAAGAAGATCCCATATGGACGAAAAGTAAACTTTCATTTGTTTAACAAAGTTTAAAGAAATGTGTTGAATACATTTTAATTGAAGTGACCAGGAAGGGCTTGAGTGGATGATATGAAAAGTTCAAGAGAAAAATCCCAGAAGTAATTTCCCACTTATTGTTAAATGGTGGAGTTTCCTTTTGAAGACTATTCTCTGCCTCACAAAATGCATCTTTGTCTTTTTCTTTGAGAAAAATGAGACCTGTATAATTTTTATCACGAAAGAAAGCTACCTAAGCCAAAGCAATTTTTAGGAGGTAAATTTTGCTTGTCCTCACTTGTACACTCAGTGCTTCAGCAAACTCTTCCTAATTATATTTATTTTGAAATTATCCAACTATGGCGGAGCACTATAGATTCATAAAATACAATAGTAGTGCAAAAACAAATTTAATGTCACTAACCTAGATGGCTTCCCACTTTCAGACATAATCTGAGCTGTAGATTCCAGATGATTTGGTATATTTTTATGCCATTAAAAATGACAGTTTCATCTTTAATGAGGTGTGTATAAACTGTCTGTCGCTTTTTAATGGGAAACTTTGCATATCAATGATATTTCATAAACATATTTGTCTTTATTTTTTAAAATTAGCTTTCTAATGCCCTCCCCAGGGAAACAAGCCTTCAGCAGTAAAGATACCTACTTGAAACATCCTCGTTTAATATGGTTCAGTGGCTGCCAAGCATGTATGTAGAATGCTTTGATATTCATTGGGCCACCTAGAAGTGAGGGATTAGCCTCCTGAGAACTGCAAATTCATAATTAACTATAGAGGAGAACCTTATGTTGCCCATTTATAACAATTATTCAAACAATTGTATTCATCAGTCTTTATACAATGAATAAAGCCAATTAGAAATAGGAACACTTTCAACCAATCAGATTTCAGAACCAGTGGATAACATCCCTACTCAGTTGCCTCTATAATTTATTGCATTACTCATTGCTTTCCCATAGTTGCCTAAATCCATAGTTTGGGAACATCCGTGGACTTCAAATCATCCCATTTTTAATTGGCACGTGCCATTGAATATTGGCAAGGGTCATGATGGAAATTCTTCAAGAGCTGGTATGACGCTTCCTTTCACAGCACCAACCTAGCTATCAATATTCATTTGGCTTCTTTATAAAACAACTTACAAAATCCAAGCTTTTACTGTCCATTTCTACATTAAGTGTTTCTGTTGATTTGGGAGCTTTTGAATAGTGCGGTCAGTTTGACATTGCTTGTTTCCAGAGCATTTGTTTTAGTTGGTAGTTCACTTAGCATTACTCCCAAATCATTAATTGAGCAAATACTTACTGAGCTTATATTTCGCGCTTGGCTATAAGAGAAGGGAAAGATGAACAAAGAAACAAGACATGCCCCTCATTCCTGTTTAATAGGTCCGCAAGTATCTTCAAAAGTGACAAATCTCATCAGAGAAGGATTAGCCAATTTTTGTGCAAATGAGAAGACCTGGAGGTCTGCACAAACCAGACACGACTTTGTGGTGTTTTTGACTTCATTAAAGGAGCAGCCTGCAAATACAGGAAGAGGAAAGGGAAGCCGTCTCCTAACTGCGCCCCCCATGGTTTATCTGCTTTCCCCTTCACCTCTTTTCCTTCCAGGCAGAGCTAGCCGAGAGCCATCCCAGCTGGGCAGCATTGGTGCTAACTTGGATACAGGCGTTTCAAGCTCCACTTGATTATCTCCTGACCTAACTGCTTTTTCAGCTTTGAGGGTTTCATTTTTTCAGGAATACCACTGATTTTTGAAATTCTCTTTTTGAAAAAAAAAATCATTTTGCAAATCAGATTTTCTGATGAAGGCAAACTGCAGTTAGCAGATGCCATACCATTTTGAAATAGATGATCCAAGATCATCATCAATTGATAATGAACTGTGTTTGTCATTCTTGCCCAAGGATTTCAATTTACAGTAAAATGTGAACTAAAACTTACATACATCAGTATGTAACCTCTAAATATATTTGTATTTAAGAGATCTATCAGAACATCAATAGCTAACAATCAGGCTTTATTGTTTTCTTTCTGCATGCTGTTATGAACGAGTGATTTGAAACATTCACCTTCACGTTTCATGTGCTTTGAAAGTGGAGACTGAGGAATCTTTCTGCCTCAATTGTGTATCTATAACAAAATGAAATGATTGGAGAAACATACTTATGGATTAATACATTCAAGCTATCCATAAAAGAGAGCGAGAGATGGCAAGAGATTTGGCTCATGTTTTTTTTTTAAGAAATTCATCCTCAGTTCTTAAGTGTTTTGTTTATGTGCCTTGAGGAATGAAAAGAAAAACGATTTGTTTTTACTTGTAAGGCGTTACTCAGTTGCCCAATTCCGCAGAAGAGCTGGCCAGTGAGGACCTCTCAGGTAAGGGCTAGTCATTAGGTAAAAGGCTCTGCAGTGTCCAACCTGTGGACCCTCCATCCACTTCCACAATACGGCCATTTGGATCGCTGAGCAGTCAATTCGCAATTGTGGATTTTAAGACTAAAGAAAAAAAAAACAGATTTTTATGAACACTTTCTTCCTCCCCCCACCTCTCTTCCCTGTGTATTTTCAGATTGTATATTGCGTGTATATTTCAGATTGGGGGCTGACCTGCTGTAATGACCTCCAGGTCAATAATGACCTCCAGGTCGAATCATCTTTGGGATTACACCAAAGCCACTCTGTTCAGTGGCTGAAAATAATTTTTATGTTCTAGGCATATAATGGTTCATGAGAAATTTGTTGCATTTCAAAGCTGTTTAAGGATGTTGGATTATGAGACAAGATCTTTATTTTTTAAAAAAACAAACCCTCATATTGACCATCTCCTTCTGTGGAATAGACTAGAAAAGCCAGGTCATAGTTAATCTTAGAAGGAGGGGGAGGGGAGGGGAAGGAAGGAAGGGGGGGGGCAATTGTTTTGTCACACACCATGATGCAAACTAATTATCCACCTCAGACCTTTTTCACAGCACACTGAGCTCTTGCAAAAGTAGGTTTCATGCTTGATTCCAGGATTTAGGTGTTACTAATCCAAAATAAGAAGCATATCCTAAAAAGGAGGGGAAGGAGATTTAAAATGGTCAGAGCTAAACAATTATATGAGCTCCCATGATGTTGTGGGACTTCACTGCCAACCAGCTGCAGCTTTTGAAACATTTTGATCAGTTGCTTCTTAATAAGTCAATAAGGAAGGGCCCTTCCTCATCAGGAGAAACCAAGGCAGAGGACTGTAGGTGCTGACTCCAGCCTTTTGGAAACAAGGGTTCCATGTTGCCCTTCTTGAAGAGATTTCACTGCAGCTCCCTTGAATAGCTGGTTGCTGAGGTGCAGCTTTAACTACAGGTCTTACTTACCCAGTGAGAGAATAAGATGGTACCACTGTCTTTCACAAGCAATAGATTTATTGCCTCCTCTGTGCTTCTTTCAAACCTCAGGGACGCCTTTATTTTTCTGCTATGTAGCATGTCCCAGTTTGAACTTGGCTGATGGATTTTCCCACAGAGTGGAAGCTCCAGGAGGCCATATTGGTTTTGTTCACTGCTGTACACCTGTCGTATCATAAGCACGCAGTTGATACTTGTTGGGACGAATAAATGAATCCCAAATCCCAGGGAGTTTAGATAGATAAATAAATAGACGATTAGAAACATAGCCGGCCATCAAAGGAGTGTTTTATTTTTGCCTCTTGTTTGTGGTATATTTAGAGAAGTTGCAAACACGTCAGCCTGGTAGTCTTTGGAAATAAGAGCAAGTGAGTCCTTCTCCCTGCTTAGAATATCATGCTGACTGTAAGAAGACTGACTCCTCAGTTCGGATCCTGACCCTAAATAAAACAGCCCTCTGACACAGTGGCAATTGTATCTTCTCAAGGATCCTAAGAAGGGACCAAGTTCTCCTTGGCCCTGATCGCTCTCAGCATATCAGCCAGACAAGGATCACTCGGATACGCAGAAGTCATTTTTCTCCTCTTTAGGAAAAGGGGACTAAATCAGCCCTTATCCCTTCCCCGAACATCATCAATTAAGGAACAGTCCAGGTCTCTCGGCTCTGCACCAAGTCAGAGGCAGCCTTGCTGCAGCTCTATCAATCACCCCTGAGTCGGGAGTGATAAACCAACAACTGTTTGTGTTCATAATAATTTGGTTAAATTAATAATTACGTTGTCCCCCTCCCCTCCCCCGTCCAGGAACGCTGCAGTTGTGTATTGCGAGGGAGCCATAAGTCAGGTAGAACCCTGATGATCTATCAGGCTGGGGCTGGGCTGCCTTCGCATCCGGTTTGATGAACTAATCAAAAACTGATTAGCACCTTTGTTCAAAGGGGATGCTGATTAATCAATTACTATTGATTGTGAGCATGGCTTCACTCGGCAGCAAAGAGACATCTGAAGGGAAAAAAAAAAAACACCCGATAAAAATTGAGCAGCTGTCATAGTGTTTAAATTTATTAAAACAAAATACATTATTTTTTATGAAGCTGTCTTGAAATGGGTCACTGAAGGAGAGCATATTGATTGAGAAAGGATGAACTTCTTAAATTTCTGTAGCCCAGAGACTGAATTCAATTATAATACAAGACAAACAGGTTAACACCCGTCTTAAACAGTCCATCAATAAATTAGAGGAGGTGTGGTACATGTAATGCTAAACTGTGGTAATGAATAATATTACCATCCATTCCCTGCTCCATCTGGGTAGAAATTTCATTCTTTCCTTATTGTGGATAAATGTTATATCCTGCGTTTCCTTCACAATAATGATGGTCTGTCTTCGGCTGGCCCCTTGTCCCCCTTCCTCCCCGATACACCACTGCCGCCTCAGCTAATGACGGTTTCCTAAGCACCATATGGTGCCCCAGCCTCACCCAGCAAAGCAAGCTGCCCAGCTGATCCTCCTCTTCAATCTGCATTAAAAAATTACGCTTGTGTGTAGTTCAGTGATTTAATTATTGGAGGACCTGGGGAGCTTCTCCAGTTCTACTTTGAACCCTTTCATGGACTTTTTGGGTGTTAACTTTACTGATGACGGATCCACAAGAGTTTTGCGTTGCTTTATCAATTACATCTGCTATTTCCCGGTGACAGCTGGTGGTTATGGCCACCCATGTGGAATAGAAGAGCTTCAAGCCTATTTATCCTTCTATTTTAGTTTAAAACTTTTTAAAAAATGCCTCCAACTGCCTCCCTCCCTTCAGCAATGGAAGGAAGGTCCTTCGGGGACTGTTTAGTGGAGTGCAGTGGTAAATATGCCGCGTGCCAGGGAATGGCCCTCCGGCACAATCAGAGCAATCCATCAGGCTTCTGCTTTTGAAGCAAAGGCACCAACAAGAAATTTCAGAGCCCTCATGCTTCCCAGAGAGAGACACGTTTTCAACTCTGGCCCTACATACAAGAAAGTGATCCGGAAAAATCAACGTCTCCCTCACAGTGCATAGAAAAGTACGGATGGAAGGCAGATTCTAAGTGGCTTTGATAATCCATGCCAGGTGTTAAGGAAGAATCTAGGTGAGCCAGCTATAGTTCCTTAAATGGATTACAGAGGAAACATGGGCTCAAAATATGGTCTAGATTTAGTTAATGGAAGCACTTAAAGGCCTTCAGATCCAGATTATCAGTTCTGGGGTGGGATATAAGACCATCTGGCTGTCGTTGAGTGTCCGCAAAGTCTGGCTGAACTTGCTTGAAATGTGTGTAAGAAACTGTCAATAGACATAGCATCTGGGGGGACTCTTTCCTTACTGGCTCCCACATAAAGTATGGCCCAGACTTGGCAAACAGGCAATTGCATTTTTTTGTTAGGCTAGTAATAATAATGATGATGATAAAGAAAAACATCAAAAACCAGCTGGACTATGTAGACAAATTCAAGATCTGGCCCCTAAATCGCAGGTGAGGTCTTACTTAGCTTGTATTTGTATAGTACTTGAGCGCTCAGGAAGCTTGTGCACACATATGATCTCATTTGATCCGCATTCATTCAACAATTGTTTGAGCTCCTCCTATGTGCTAGGCTGTGGCCTGGGCACCAGGGATACAGCAGTGAACAAGACCAACCAGAGGCTGGAGCTGCCCCGAATTTCACGTGCCAGGATCCTGCCCTCATACAGTTACATTCTAGTCAGGGAGACAAGCTCAAAACACAAGATAATGTCAGCCTAATGCTGTGGGAAAAGATAAACCTGGGTAAAGTGAAAGTGGATGACTGGGGCTGGGAAGAGGTGGAGGGTAGCTTAGAAATGCTCACCAGGGGAGGCCATTGGGACAGGAAGACCAAGAGATGAGCATGAGAGCATGAGCCAGCCATGGGAGGACTGTCCTGAAAATCCTGGGAGATTGTTAAGGAAGGGGTTGTTCACAAGTGAGGGAACTGGGGCTCCAGAGGGTAAATAATTTACTCAAGAGACAGAATTTAAACATATGGGTCTTCCTGGCTCTTCAGGAAACAGAGACTTAGGTTTAAAGTGGCTATCCTTCCCCTGTGAAATCCACACTTCCTTTGCTCTGGTATCTTCTTGGGAATTCTTTCCCTCTTGGACCCTTTTCGATTCAGACTGTGCATCCAAGGAATGAAGCAGGGAAAGCTGGGCTCTCCAGAGCCCATCAGGTATAGAGCCACGTGCTGACGACCGGGAAAGATCTCTTCCAGCGTTGAATCATGCTCTTTCCCATTCAAAGGGGACCTTAAACTCTGCTCAGATGTTTTCAGTGCCACCGTCCCATTGATCTCCTAAATTATGGGATGGACTTCCCACTGAGACGGTCCTAAATGCCATGGGAAAGTGTTGAGTTGCAGAAGGTTAAAACATGTAGATCCCCTTATTTTAAAATTCCTTTTAGTACAAGGCAGTAGACTGACAAATCATACTGGGTCCGTGCCAGCTTGGCCATGACTTTACCACCACGATGTAAGTTTGAATTTCATGGTATTGCTGATCTTCCCATAATCCAACATGCTACTGTTTCCCCCATGGGGAGGAAGGAGACCATCAAATAGGAAATTTTCCTCCAAATTAAAGAGTTGGCAGGCTACAACACAAAATATGAATTCCAGTTCTACAGGTTGGACACTGCTTTGGGGTGACTTCACCATATTCATTAATCCATCCTCACACCCCCAAATGCCTGAGGTCCACTGAAGCATCTTTCTCCAGAGAGAGATTCTAGTGGGAAATGTACGTTTAGAAATACTTTTACAACCCTGTTCTCTTTATCAGATGTATACTCCTTTAAGGAAAACTCCAGTCTCATCCTCAGTGCCTTCCTGTTGCTTAAAATGGAAAAGGCAATCACACTTCTAAGTCCTTATTGTTAGATGAATAGAGAGGACTCAGGAGCGTGCCTTGTGGTCTCTTTGGTGATGCTTAATGTCTTTGGGAGGATTTGCATCCTGTTGCCTCAAGTCATTTCCACTGTTGGTTACATTAACAAAATCAAGTTACTTGAGAAGGGAGAAAAATCAACATTAAAAAAAAAAAAAATCTTGTTCTCATGTTTAGCTGACAAGAAGAATTTAATATCCTGGTACTTAAATGGTACACCTGAGTAATAACTTGGATTGGGTGGCCTTCAGCCGCCAGGCCCACAGCCTTGACCACCACCCAGGACCACCAGTCACACTGTGTGCCATTCTACATAAATGAAAAGAAGGGGTTTGGTGACTTCAACTCAGCTAGTGTCTGTGGGGCATCTTACCCTCTGAGAACAATGTTGAGTGTGCAGTACGACCCTTACCCCAAAGAGCTGATAAGTATTTGCCTGGAATCAGGGATTAGAACTGGAATAAAGCCCTCTGTAGGCTTTGTTACAGCAGATTTCAATTTGGCAAACACTTACTGAGTGCCTATGATATGCCAAGCCCTGGCCCAGAGAGGCCGCTTCATATTCAGCGACACACTGGCCTCTCAAAACACCCCTGTGAATTGTATGATGGTGCCCCATGGCCCAGAGTAGCTGATTGACCTGCCTGAAGTCTCACAGAAAAGCAGTGAAGCCCAGCTTCTAGGCCAGATCTGTGGGCAAATCCAGCGCACTTTCCAGCGGGCCATACAGGAGGTGAAGTCCTAACTCTTCCTGCATCTCCTGTTTGGGCCTGTTCCTGGAGGATAACATAGGCAGTAACCGCCTAAGAGCCCCAGGTCCTGATCAACGTACAGCCAGAGCCCGTGTGCGGTACTTCTGATTTCTGTGAATGTCTGCGGAGCTCTGGGTGGCAGGATGATGATGATGATGGTGACTGCAGTTTTCCTTTAAGTAGCTTAACATAGTTCCTTTGAAACGACAGCGTAGCCGCAGTTACGTTGCTAGAATGAGATGCAGCCGAGGGGTAGTCCTAGATGCCTGGGGTGCTGTATGAGAACCTTCATGATTTTTCTTGCCTTACATTTATTCCTTCCCTTCCACTTTCTCAGAAGACAGAAAAGAAATGTTATGCTGCACGGAGGCTAGTGTGCTCCAATATATATTAACATCTTAATGGGAAAGCTGTGCATGTACTGTATACATTTACTACTCTCTGACAAGAGGGAATTAAATGTCAGAAGGATTTGTAGCATCTATAATTGAATTGCTGCTGAGAAAAGCAAATCTTAAAGAAGAATAACATATTAGGATTAGCAAATAATGTGGCATTTTGTCAGCACATGCCATTCAGTTTGTTCCCCTTCAGTAATAAAGTTGTGCTTTTTAAAATGCACACTTATTTTTGTTGCCATGGCGGGAGCTGCGATAGGTGATGAGGATGAAAAGCTGCGGTTTTCAGATGGTGCCAGGTTTGGGGCTTGGTTTTGTTTAGTCTTTGAGGTCAGATTTTGGGTTTGTCTCAGATGTGGAGAATCCACTGTCAGGCTTTTTCTTTCTTTCTAGTAAGAAGTAACAAATGACATCACAGTCATTAAGGTTCCTATGCGATAGACTAACCCCTACAGCCCTAGGAAGCAGGGGGCAGCAATTCCGCCGTCAGCACCGCTTCTCGAAGTTTCTAATTAAACTGACTTGTCTAGCCAGACCTCAGCCCAGGAAAAAGACTAGAACTAAAGCAACTGACAGAACTGCTGTGAAAAGTCAACAGTTTCACTTTTTTCCCAGCTATTCATCGATAGAGAAATTACGGAAGGTTGACCATATGAATTGTCCAATAAATAGAGGTAGGAAGACCCATCTCCTTAGAACCTCCCCTACGTTTTAGGGATTAATTTTAAAGATGAGACCTCAGGTAGTTTATAACCTTTGTTTAAAAATAGCATGTGCATTTAAGGGGAGTGTCTAGCTCTCCCCAAGTTTTTAAGCGTGCTTTCTAGCCCAGGCCAAGGGTGGGTTGAAAGGTGAAGGAAAGCCAAGGCAGGCTGGTCCTCCCGCCCTCTGCCGTGTGCTTGAACCGTATTACTGTATCACACTTCCGCTCGTCCAAGGTGGCAATCTTAGTGTCCGCCGTCTCTGTGGCCTGGGCTGAAGGTAGGCCGGCTGCGGCTGCAGCGGGCAGTCTGCTCAGCGGCCCCTCTGCCAACGTCGCTGTCTGCCAGGAGCTTGTCTAGGACATCCTGGCCATTCCCTGGCTATCCACGGATCTCTGCCTCGGGCAACAGAGCCTCCCAGGCTTGTCACAGATCCACGATTAAGGCATTCACATGGCAGTTTATGTCAGGCATCCCGTGCCCATAGCAACCGGGATCTGTTAGGCAGCGTGACTGCCCGAGTCCCTGCACTCAGTCATTTGAGGAGCAGGAACGAGTAGAGAAAAGGAAGCCCCTGCAGGGAGGGGAAGGAGGCTGAAGTTCCACTAGCAGTCACTCTTCTTGTCAGGCCCTAAGGAACGAGCGTCTTTAGAACTCCCCCTTGCATATTGCCCACGAGGAAAGGATCAAGCCAGCTCACCTGGCCCAAAGTAAAGAAAACTGAGCAGATTGGGACATCACTCTTGGGAGAGTCTTTGAATTTTTTTGTCCTGGCGGTTTCTGAGATGCTAATGGGAACCCCATGTGGGTGAAGCTGTGACCCAGGCAGTGGTAGCCAACTTAGCATTCTGCAAGCAGCTCGTAAACCCTCACCTGGAGCCAAGTTGTTCCAGCTTTTTGCCCAAAGAAGAGCTAACTCACGAATGCTGAACAGTTCATGACTGAGCTGTCCTTAAAGAGTCTCGTGCTACACGTAGAGCCGTAGACGGGGCTGCAGCACGGGACAGTGCAGGCAGGAAGGATTGTGCCCCAACTCTTGAGTTGACACTTCCCAGCATCTACGAAGTGCCCCTGAAAATGAGGCTCATGGAAGGACAACGCCTCCGTTACTTGAAGTCCCGTGTGAAGTGATCCGGGATGGCATTCCACACTCCAGTGGGAATGTGTCACCCAAACTTGCTTGGTTCTTCAAGGCTGGAATAATCTTTGTGCCATAAATGTACACCAGGTCAAAACGTGGCTTTCCTCTTTGCGATGATGGGGAAAAGCTAAGTCCCAGCAGGATGAACACGGTTACAGCCGTTACTGAGAGGGGCAATTGTGTCCCTTAGAGACAGGAAAATACTCCCTCTAAACCAAAGAGCTGTCCACTTGCCTGAGGACCGGGCATGTTGCTAGTGTTTATTTTTCAGTGTAGAAGCTGAGGACAGCTGTAGAATCTGTAGGTTTCCTTCTCTGCCTGATTGAGAAAAGCAGCCCGAAATCTGGAGAGGATGTCCCCCGGCAAGTTCACGGGACCTGAGGGAAAGGGTCTGCACCCCAAGAGGAGCAGGATCTGTGGGTGACGGTGAAAGTCATAGACTTTCCCAGGGTTTTCAATTCGAGGTAGTCGCTCACGGAACTGGCCAGAGCTTTTGCTCTGTGAGCAGAACAGGAAAGGCCACACAGCCGATGGACTTTGTCAGAGCCGCGCTCCTGTTGGTGGCTGATACTACCCTGGGTTCCAGTTTGCATCCTACTGCTTTAGCCCGGTGCCTCTCTGTGTAGAGTCTTGTGTTCCTGCTTCGTGCAGTGAATGAGGCACCAGTCCACAGCATCTAGGGGTAGGTAACCAGCCTTCAACTGTGCCCCTCACCACCTTGGACCAATCAATGGCACTGTAAAAACTCCCCACCCAACCCACACGTGAACACATAAAAAGGAGTGAGACGAGTCTGGAAACAGCGCCACTCTTCGTAGCGGACGCCAGGCCATGCCAGGCAATGGAGGATGGCCAGGACTGCATCAGTGCCCGCTGCAGTAAACCCCGGGGCGAGCCAGGGGTGGGAAGAGGCGGGGCAGAGCTGCAACCCACACTGTGCCCTGTGAATTCAGCATCACTTACCTTCTGGGTCCGTCTGCAGTAACTGAAGGCAGGAAAGATGTCTCGGGGATTAACTGGTGGTAGTAAACTTTCTGATCAAAGTGAGTATCAGAAGATAGCTGGAGAGATTACCCCTATAAATAAGTATCTGTAAAATATGTATGTCCTTGAGGGTAGGGAAGATAATTAGAACCCAGGTATTTAATGTGGGCACAGGGCAGGGAGAAAAGAGCCGCACTGAGCCTCTTCAGCTCTGAGCTCATGGGGAGCAAAGGTCAAAAGAATGATTTTGGCTGGAAAAACTAATCCCACGGATACGTACCCTGTGAGGTTGGTTGGTTGGTTCTTCTTTATCACAGAGCTTCCCCCTCCTTCCTCATCTCTCCTCCCTCTCTCCCTCCCTCCCCCCTGTTCTCTCTCTGGCTCTCTTTTCCTAGGCTTCTAGAATGTTCCTGTGCCTAGGCATGGAGAAGTCAGCCCTGTAACAGAGGACAGGGGAGTGCTTCCCCCGGTGGGTTAAGGCTGTGCTGGGGCAGCTTCCCTCCCCTCCGTCTTCCCGGGACGGGACCTCTCTTCACCTCTCGCCTCTTGTACCTAACTTTCCCCGCTGCTCAGTAGCTGGCATCACTTTGCTTTTCTCACCCAATTCTTAAGACACAGGGAGTTAATAGAAAGAGCCTTATCTCTCAACAGGTCTGAAGCTCATGGCCATTGGAGATGAGTTAATTCTCATTCCCACAAGATCCCCTATTTTGACAGCTCCCTAAGGAAAGCACAACTTTCTGGTTTTTCCAGGACTTTGGTCTCCCCGTGAGCAATTTTGAACGTGTACAGTTGGGATGAGAGTCTCCAGCGTGTAAAGCACCATCCTCCAGCAGATACCCCGTGTCCAGGGGCACCCTCCAGGGCACGCTCCCCTTCAACAAGCTCTGTTGTCTTAAAAGAAAAAAAAAAAAAAACGTTTCCGTAGCTGAGTTCTGCCTCGTTGAAATGACTTGCAAGACACAGAGGCTGTTGCTTCTGCAGTAGGCGGCACGTTGGGCTGCAAAGGGAGATTCCACTCTGCCACATTTCAAGTCGGGCTTATTAGACATGTGGCTGGAGGGGCCCACACATCACGGAGTGGGCTAATTAGCTGCAGTGCACTCCGCCTCCAACCCATCTCCATTCTCCTATTAAACTCCCTTCACCCTGTTGTCCTGGACGACCCGCTGCTGCCTCTGATTTGGCACTTCTGTTTGGGTTTGGATTTGGGATTTTTTTTTTTTTTTTTGGTCGTCCTTTCAAAGGTAACTTAATGAAATACTTTAAATACTTCATTTTTTAATTTAAACTCTTAATTAAAGCACTTTTCATGGAACCCTCAGTCACGAGTTATTTCCCCACATCCTTCAGTACTTAATCTCAGAGCAGAATTGGAAATATCGATAGAAAGTGTAAATCATGCCCTCCTGCTGAGAGCGTTGTATCAGGTTTCGGCTCAGAAGAGCACCATTACCTTTAGCTGTCACGGATCTGTACCCTTGATCGATAAACTTCAAATATTATTAGAGGTGGAGGCTTCAGAGATTTGCTCTGTTCTTTGGAGAGAGACAGAGATAAATCTTTCTTAAAAATTGACTCGAATTTGCACTCTCCGTCTTCCTGGTGAAATGCATTTCTCTTAGGCGTCCAGCAACTGCTATGGGGACAGATTTATAGGCCATGTGCTTCTTGTACTGAAAGATTTAAATGGTAAATCCTTCACATATGACTTCACAAATCATGTAAAGTTAAAAGTTTTTTACCGTTTCTGTTGCTGCTGTGCTTAAATTGTAAGGTGCAGCTAGTAAATCATTTTAATGGAGGTGTCGTACTTGACTCAATAAAAAAAAAAAAAGACAATGGTTTGGCTTCCACTCCAAAATGTTAATGTATTAATCAACGGGAGAATAATTGTTTTTTACTACATTATAAATCTCGGGTGCCATTAGGATTTCAGCAAGGGGTGATGTAGACACATTCCTAAATTAAAATTGTTTACACTGCCATACATCCATTCTGCATGGCCATAGCTCATTCGGGGTTCACTTTGGATTTGTTCCCCAGCCAAACATGTCGTTCCTCAGTCGAAAGAAGACATCCCGAGGGAGTGATGCTTATAAAGGAAAATTAATTGCATCGTGAAGTGTTAAATAAATAAAAGAAAAACCATCTGTGGCAATGGACAATTATTCCTTGCTGTCTTTTTTGAAATAGGTTTTTAGGTTTTTAGACTGAGGCTTACTCCCTCATACATCCCAAATGTAGCAGGTACGTCACTTGTCTCTAGTCCCCTGATCCTTGTTTTATCTCTAGGCAGCTGGGGCTTTTGAGCTCCTTACTTTTCCCATGCAAATGCCTGGCAGGGAATAAGTCCCTGGGCGTCTCTAGAAAGATGCTCGAGCCACCCCTCCACAGCTCCCGTTACGGCCTGAAGGTGCCATTCTGAGCGCCCTTAACTAGTTAGGTCGGCCTCCTGAGTAGGATCTGCAGCTGGATACAGAGAGAGGGAATGCCAAGACCAGGTCAGGACTGGACAGACTCTATTTCTTCTCTCCCTGCTCCCTAAGCTTGTTTACATGCGTTAGCATCCGATGCCGCTTAGAATGAAATGCCTTGAGGGGAGAACAGATCAGTGCAGCACTGAACAGGTCCCCTCGGTGGAACTTGATCCATCTTGACTGTTCTCTCTGACTCTTCCATTAAGAAAGAAGGTGACCTCTGACCCTGGAGGCAGTGTCGCCAGGGCTTCTGGTGTCTCGTAATACCCTCTACATCCCTATTCCTCTTCTGATTTCAACAGATTCTCGAGCAGGTGAAGAAGGCGCGATCAGGGCAGTGGATCACGCCGTGATTGGCGGCGTCGTGGCCGTGGTGGTGTTTGCCATGCTGTGTTTGCTCATCATCCTGGGGCGCTATTTTGCCAGACATAAAGGTAAGCCAGGCGCTTGGGCAGCCAGGAGGCCTTGTATCACCATGGCGCCTGCCTTTGGGGGACTTAGCAAGGTTGTCCTTGATAGGCAGTTTGGTTTCTGTGGCCACACAGCCTCCTTGATTCCTGAAACTGGGAGAGAAAAAAATAGAAATCTTAGCAGCGGCTGATTAGGACTCTGAGAGCTGATGAGTAGCACTCCTTGATTTGGATTTTTCTCTAAATGAAAAGCTTTATAGGTGTGTTATTCTACAGTTCATTATTGGGGATAGAGTAAAAATTATAAGGGGCTGGTGTGTGAGGTGTGGCGTAAACCCCAAAATGATAAACAGGGAAAAAGCAGCTGCATAACCTTCTGCTTTGCGGGATGCAGGTAGACTAGCCCTGCTCCCCGACCCCCAACTCTGGGTAAGCTGGTCACAGCGGCTAGAATACTTTCTTGGTTTGATGTGCCTTAAAAGCCACATAAATATGTATTTTTAAAATTATGAGTGCAATTGATTTAAATTGCCATTAATCATCACACTTATCAACTGTGCCGTCTGGATGGGCAATCATCTTTGGGAAGGCTCCTCCTCTCTGCCCCATGCTGCTCTGAGCCTCTTCTCCCCTCTCCATAATTTATCCTTCCTTTTGTTTGTCGGCCCTTGTCTTTCTCGGGTATTTTTCTCATGTGCTGTGCAGTGGGCTCCCAAGCCTTTCCTATAGTATAAACTCCAGGCACCGGCAGTCTGCTTGATTGTAGAACTCGGGTTTGGGGAGGGTCCCCTGAGCACAGCAACAGAGGTCCAAGGTGTTTGGCAATCACCTTTAGAATCCGAAGTGCCCATCTCGAGTGTAAAACGGTTTGGGGCCCTCAGTACTAGGGGTCCTTCAATGAGTGCTGCCCATGCCCAGCACTCTGTATACCCTCTGCCCACGCCCAGGAGGCAGTCTCTTCGGCCAGAGAGCAGGGCCAAAGTCTGCACAGCAGCTGAGGGGACCCAGGGAAGAGGGCATACTCTATAGCGGAAAGGGACATGGGGCGACCATCTGACTGCCTGCCTTCTCAGACTTGTCACTTTGAAAACTTGAAAATACAACAAATAGATCAGCCTTTCTTACTTAAGAATCTTGGAGAATACAATACCTAATGGGAGGAGGGTGATTTGATTATGATGGGCAGTGGAAGCTCTACCTGTATTTCATACGGAGGTGCAACCCTTGTCTTTCTCCGTGTAAACCATTGGGACTTGCTGATAAAGAGTGTCACCAACTCCGTAATGTTCTGTCTATTGTCATTATAAAGTGACTATGCCAATTAGCAAATCCATGAATCTGGGTCCGGGCTAGAGTGACATCAGGAGCGAGAATCACTTGTTCCTTAAGGCAGCTCCCACGCCTTGATTCCAGCTGTTATAATATCAAATTATTTCTCGATCTGGAACCCCACTCTGTGATGGAAGGCAGAAGAAAACCAAACCTACTTGTACAAATTCAAGCACATTCTCACTTACGGACAGGCAACAGTGCTTCCTGAAGACAGGAGACGAGGGTTCAGATAAATGATTTGAGATGACAATAGAACATCAGCAGGGCCCTAATTCATTTATTGGCTAATTGCTCTTCCTTGCTTTGGTCTTTAACCATGTACGTGCACATATCTGGCCATTGGTCCTGGGCGTTTACTGTCAGCAGCTCTCCAGCTTTCTGCATTTTTAGCTCCCACTCACGTCTTCTTCTGCTGACATCCTCTGGTCATAATCACGGCTCTAATGTCTCATTTGCTGAATTATATCGCAGCGGTTCAGTTGGAGTGGTGCCTTTGGAACCCCCGGATCCCCATTTGTCTCACCCACCTCGCTCTCTTCTTCCAATTGTTTTTTCCCCTCTGCTGCCTGCACACCACTTCGGCTGATGATGGCCATAAAGCAAGTTGCCATCTCTGTACCACTTTACACAGAGGCCATCAGACAGTCACGGTGCTTTACCCCTTCATCTTTCAGGTACATACTTCACTCATGAAGCCAAAGGAGCCGATGACGCAGCAGACGCAGACACAGCTATAATCAATGCAGAAGGAGGACAGAACAACTCCGAAGAAAAGAAAGAGTACTTCATCTAGATCAGCCTTTTTGTTTCAATGAGGTGTCCAACTGGCCCTATTTAGATGATAAAGAGACAGTGATATTGGAACTTGCGAGAAATTCGTGTGTTTTTTTACGAATGGGTGGAAAGGTGTGAGACTGGGAAGGCTTGGGATTTGCTGTGTAAACAAAAAAAAAAAAAGAAAAGAAAGAAATGTTCTTTGAAAAGTACACTCTGCTGTTTGACACCTCTTTTTTTGTTTGTTTGGTTTTTCAATTTTTATTTCTTCCTACCAAGTCAAACTTGGACACTTGGATTTAGTTTGGATAGATTGCAGAAAATTCTGTGCCTTGTTTTTTGTTTGTTGGTTGTGTTCCTTTTTTTTTTTTTTTTCCTCCCTCCTTTGTGCGCATTTATTTTTCCCAAAAAACTTTGGATTTTTTTTTTTCCAAAATCTCCCATTTTGGAATTTGCCTGCTGGGATTCCTTAGAATCTTACCCGCCCCCCCTTGTTTTCTTATTGTTTTTCCTTTCCTTTGTTTATTTTTTGAAGTAACTGCTTTCTGTTCAAAATTCAGTTTCATAAAAGGAGAACCAGCACAGTTTAGATTTCATAGTTCAGAATTTAGTGTATCCATAATGCATTTCTTCTCTGTTGTCGTAAAGATTTGGGTGAACAAACAATGAGAACTCTTTGCTGCTGCCCATGTTTCAAATACTTAGAGCAGTGAAGACTAGAAAACTTAGACTGTGATTCAGAAACTGTTCTGTTTGCTGTGGAACTACATTACTGTACAGGGTTATCTGCAAGTGAGGTGTGTCACAATGAGATTGAATCTGTCTTTAATTCTGTATCTGTAGACGGCTCAGTATAGATACCCCACGCTGTCCAGAAAGGTTTGGGGCGGAAAGGCCTCCTCCTTTTTCAGTGCCCTAAACAGACCTGACAGGTGAGGTCTGTTCCTTTTATATAAGTGGACAAATTTGAGTTGCCACAGAAGGGGAAGTAGGGAGGGGGGAAAGATAGTTCTGCTCTGGTTATTTCTGTTCCAAATGATTCCATCCACCTTTCCCAATCGGCCTTACTTCTCACTAATTTGTAGGAAAAAGCAAGTCTGTGTCATGTGCGAATGACTGAATGGGACAGGGGTTTTTTTTGTTTTGTTTTTGTTTTGTTTTGTTTTTTCCTTTGTGCTTAGTTAGGAAGGCAGTAGGATGTGGCCTGCATGTACTGTATATTACAGATATTTGTCATGCTGGGATTTCCAACTCGAATCCGTGTGAAACTTTCATTCCTTCAGATTAGGCTTGACAAAGGCAGGAGGTACAAAAGAAGGGCCAGTATTGTTCTCAAACTGGTCTGCCGTCCATCTCAGTTCTCAAAAGGTCAGAGCAGAGGTGGAAAAACAGCATGTAGGGATTTTTCAGTTACTTAATCAAAACTCAAATGTGAGTGTTTTTATCTTTTTACCTTTCATACACTAGCCTTGGCCTCTTTCCTCAGCCTTAAGAACCATCTGCCAAAAAATTACTGATCCTCGCATGATGGCAGCCATAGTGCATAGCTACTAAAATAAGTTACCTTGAACATATCTTAGATGGGGAGCCTTGGGAAAAGGTAGAGGAGTCAAGTTACCATTTACATTTTTTTAAAGAAATGTGGGGATTTTCACTGAAACGTCTAGGAAATCTAGAAGTAGTCCTGAAGGACGAAAACTAAACTCTTACCATATGTTTTGGTAAGGCTCCAGACTCCAGAATACAGTCCCTATGGAAAGATGGCATCAAAAAAAAGATAGATCTATATATATATAAATATATATTATATAACATTTTCAGTGAGTAATTTTGGATTTTGCAAGATGCATTTTTACTATTGTTACATTATGTGGAAAACTTACGCTGATTTATTTAAGGGGAAAAAAAGTGTCAACTCTTTGTTGTTTGAAAGCGTGTTTATTTTTCTTGTCTTTATTTTAACCTTTGATAGAACCATTGCAATATGGGGGCCTTTTGGGAACGGACTGGTATGTAAAAGAAAATCCATATTGAGCAGCGTTTTGTTTTCCCCTCTCCTATCCCTAGGCACTTAACCAAGACAAAAAGCCACGACAAACATCCCTTTTTCAGTGAATTTTATAATGTGCAGCTCTATTCCGAGCCCTTAGCACTCATTCCGACCATAGTATAATTGTATCGAAGGGTGAGAACCATTTAGCATGTCGTTGAAAGGTTTTTTTCAGTTGTTCTTTTTAGGAAAAAAAAAAAAAAAAAACGAAAAAAAAAAACCACAAACCCTACCATTGCTCACTGAATTGGCATCTCATTTTGGGGACCTCCCATCTTTCCGTTTTGAAAAGTGTACAGTAGTGCAGTGCTCCTGATGTGACTCTATGGCTTACAATGTTGACATGTCTCAGGTTCATGTGTTTTGATTGGTGTTTTCCGTCTCAGGTAGATTGCAAAGTGTAGGCCCCATGCATTGGAAAAAGATAATAATAATAATAAAACAAAGCAAAAACAGGAAATTATGGATTTTAGTTGTATATTGGTTTATGTATTTTTTTCTTAAGTATACAGTGCACTGTTTGAAATGTATTGTTGAGTATTACTTTGTACAGGTTGATCACTTTTTTTAGAGTGAAGAAAGAACAAACTTGTTTTTTGTGTTTTTTAAAGGAATATAAAATAATGAAGGATGTATAATTGATGCCAAATAAGCTTGTTCTTTAGTCACACCGACGTCTGACTTTTCCCTTTAGGCAGTTCTGTTTTTGAGGTGTACATGGACGATGTTACGGTGTATGAAACTCCATATCCATATGTTCCATTCGCATTTTGTATTGGTTCATGTATACCATTTTTACAAAAAAAAAAGAAAAAAAAAGAAGTACTATAAAATATCTGTCTTCTTAATAAAAAAAATTAATGTTACCAAGTGATCCTTTTTTCTCATTATGGACTTCTTACGGACGTCTCGGCCTGGGAGAAGATGGGCCCCTGGTCCGGCTTCCTCCTTAGCACCTCGCGCAGGGCCAGGAGCACGGGCGGTAGATGCTAGGAGGTGCTGCCGGCTGGGCTCCTTGGGACCGCCTTCTCTCCTCTGCTCATCCTTCCTGTACTTGATCTCTCCTCCCCTCTCAGCGGACAGGTGGGCCAGGTGCCCTGGCATCGCGGACTCAGCGATCTGTGCAGGTGCGCAGGCTGCAGCGCGGGCCAGCCCGGGCCGGCCCCTCCCGTGGATGCGTCTCCCACCCTCACTCCCCTATTTCCACCCGGCACCCCACACCCACTCCCCTGTGTTGGCTGCTCCACTTGTCTCTTCCTTTGGGATTTCGTGTCTTCACAATTCATCCTTCTTCGTTTCAAGTTCTCTCTCCTTTAACAAAAAGACGTGATCTGCAGAGGACGAGCCTGGCCGCCAACGGAAGATTGTTCTCACTTACTGTTTAGGCTGCTGGGGCTTCCGGGCCGGGTGTACAGCAGGATTCAGTCTGTCACCGTCCCCCTTGCCTTGCAGGCCGAGGCGAGCAATGACTGCACTTCATGGTGACTGATCTTTCAAATGCTCAGATCACACGTGAGCCGCCCCGAATGGCCCTTTCCCACTGTCCACCCAGCTGTAGCTGAGTTCCCCTTTTCTCTCTCGGGCAGGTGGTGGGGAAGGTTCAGCAGTGGGAGAAAAGGTAAGCTCCAGAAAAACCAAAGGCTGCGTACTTCATTTCAGCCCTTCCATCCTGGCCTGGTCTCTCGCCTGTCTCTGTAAAAATCTGCTAATCGGACATGCAGTTACTGGGCGCCTGTTGTATGCTCAGCGTCGTGAGAAACACAGGGAAGTGTAAGATCATCTCTGGAGACCAACCGGGGCATCGGTCACACCCACATAAAAACGTGAAATGGTCCCCAGCTGTGGGGGGCACCCCAAAAATGGTTAAGGGGCCCAGAGAGTACCGTGGAAATTTCTTGGAGAACGGAAATCAGTGAAGCCTGGAGAGTCAAGACAGCTTCCTGGAGGAGCTGGGATTCCAGCTAGACCTTAAAGGATGGCTAGTGGAGAGCGAAGTGAGTCGGAGGTATAGACGGCAATAAGCCCAGCCAGCCCGCTGATTCGCATGGGAAGAAGAAAGCAAAATCAGGCGAGGTGTGGAGCGTGGGAGCAGTCTTCTGGCTGTTCTCAAAGTCCAGACAGGAGTCAAGACTTCAGGGGCCTCTCCCAGCCTCTGCCCCAGGGCAGGGAGCACTGGGGAGCCCTGGTTCATCATAGCTCTGTAAAAAGACCTATAGGTGATAGAGGCTAGAGATCAAGAGTACGTGATAAGAGACAGCCTGGCTTCCGACCCCCACTCCACCACTTGTTAGCTGTGAAACCTCGGGCGAGTTCCCCAACCTGCCCGGCCTTAGTCTCCTGCTCTGTAAGGGAGGGGTCACAGTGTTAGGAGAGAGGAGTGAGATTGGCAGTAAGTGCTGAGTGAATAATATGCCAGATGCAGAGTAAGCATGTTAACATGTTAATCATAATACAGGATAGAGGCAAATGGTGGTTAAAGAGACAGAGGTTACCCAAGGCTACCAAGAAGTGGTCACGACTCAAGTGAAGGGAGCCATCTGGGTTCCTTTGGACACCTCATGCCCTTGTGAAGTTTGCCTTAGCATGTTTAAGGACCCCTTTGTCCTCACCACTCACTAGGGTAGTTATTCCAGGCCACGTGGCACGTGGTATGTTTAGTGTCACCAGCCCTCTCCCTTTGTCTGTAGCATGAGGCTCCAGATTCAGCTGCGACCTGCAGAGAAGGGGGACCCAGGATGTTCAGTGAACAGAGGCAGATGTGAGGTGGCGGCTTGCTGCACTTTTGCCGCTTGAGTCCCACAGGGTATGCAAGGAGAAGTTGCCAGAAGCAGTCCACATCAGCAGGAGCTTGATAAGTTGCCCGGTCCTCCCTTTGGTGTGGGAGTGAAAATGGTCCTCATTTCCTCCAGAGAGTTTTCACGAATGTTTTGGCCTGCTTGCCTTCTCCAAATACATCAACTGGAACCCCGAGGTGCTATGCGGATGTTAATTGGCGCGATCTTTCACTGTCCTCCGTCTGCTGGCAATGTAATCCTTGTACTGCTGTGGACTTAGTCCACAGAGAAGTGTTCCTTTGATTCTGTCATCCAGAGCTTTAAAGCAACCGGGCAGTCACCATGCTACAGGTGGAAGGACCCTGCTTAAGTGAAGGCATTTTGTTTCATTATAAAATTATGCCCAAGACCCTTTTTATACTCACACCTTTTTGCCAGGATGTCGAGTACATGGCCCTTAGTCATGAAGAGCTGGCTGCCAAATTCCTTCAGAGTGAAATTTCTATCCACAGCCGCACATGTATGGTTTGGAAATATTTCCAGAATGAAGTACTTGGATGTCCTGACACACTGTGCAGGAGAAGGGGAGGGGACTCTTGGCCGTCATCCAAAAGACTCTGTGGGCAATACATTGAAGTCAGTCGTAGGCACGTAGTAGGCACTTAGCAAGTAGTAGATCACTACAGGGAGACAGCCCAAGCATCTGGTTGCCCGAATCTCACTTTATACTTAGTCTGAACAGGTCACCAATTCTGTATTTCAACCTTGACATTTAGAAGTTCATCCTCAATATAGGTAGCTTTTGGGTTGGCCTTGAACAAGTTAGCCAGCCAGCCCTGAGTTTAATGCTATTAGTCCTATCGTTCTCAGGGACCCGCTGGGACAGAATATCTGTTCTTCCCTACAGAGAATGGCATTTTTGCTAATGGCTAAGCGAAGCCTCACCATTGCCACATACATTGTGAGGGGCCTTCAGAATGAGGTATGGCATGTTGCAAAAATTCAAACCATATTCCTTGCCTTGTGTTCATCTCAAAATTGTGAAATGTGCCTCCATAAGAGCCACGTGTCATCCCCACACCACATCGTTACATGGGCCAGCAAGAGGGTATTAGGCACAAGGATAATGTCAGCACCCCAAAACTGAGACTTGAAAGCCAGAATCTTCTGTTTTCAAGTCTTCTAGTCCTCAGCTTCCAGGCTCTTTTGTACACAGGAGATGTTATCTGGTTTGTTTTTTGTGTTTTTATTTTTCCTCCCAAAGCAAACATGTCTACTGCCCCTGGTGGTCAGTGCAGGAAATGCAACTCGGACCTTCCATATTTAAATACAGAATTAATTACAGCAAGGAATGGGACTTAAAGTCTACTGCTTTTTGTCTTCACACACACGCATACCCACCCTCAACTCCCACTTTACTCCCTCCTAATCCTTGGAGGTGTTGAGCTGTGGGTGGTGATTCTGGGGAAAATGAAGACTACCACTGAGGGTCAAATCGACGCAGGACTCCAGCTGCCCTCCAAACGTGCACTGCTCACAATCATATTGCAGACATGATCGCCTTAAAACTTCCGTAAGTGCTATCTTCTCAGGTTAATTAATCACCAGGCTTAAACTTGCTGTTACCAGCAGGAAGTCCATCCTAAAGTCAGCAATGTTACGATTGCGTCTTCTAATACTGTTTATCCTGCATTAGTGTTTACTTAGGGGGAAAATTGATCCGTAATTGATATTTCAGTCTTCCAGAGCTGGTGTTGGAAGAGTGTAATGCAAGCCTTTAATAGCAAGCAAATATTTAAATCCCTTAATGGTTACCGAATATTGAAATGTGTGACTTTATTACTCTTTTTGGTTTGTTTTCTCTGTGGTTGTGTATTTCATCATTTAAACTTGCAACGGAGGCTGGCAGGCTCGAGTCTAGCTAATCCACAAAAGCTGTTTGCCCAGACACAGCAGCCCTGATTAAAAAGTATTGCTATGGAAGGGAGCCTTCTGTACTAATCAGTCTCTGTTAGCTAGTGACGAAATTACTATCCATCTCTCTCTCTCTCTCTCTCTCTCTCTTTCTCTCCCTCTCTCTAGGCCTGTTTTCTCTAACCTCCTCTCCCAGAATAAAGTGATGGGGAAAGCTATAGTGTTGCAATTAGGAGCATGAATCTTTTATCGTTTGGACAAGGAAGGGAAAATGCCATTACTGTCAACCGAAATGTCCTACTTGGGTGTTTTTTGCTCCTACTTCCCTGCCAAAGCCCATTGCTGCTGCTGAAAGTGAATAACATTCACAGCTGTTCTTGATGGCTTGATTCTTAACACAGCCAGAAATGTAGCCCGGGAGATGCTTAAGACAGTTTATGGAAAATAATAGATTTCCTTGCAGAGACACCAATGCATCAAGAAGGGTTTTGAGTCACGCTAGACCCAGCCAAGATCACCAAGTTTCTCCCTCTCTGGCTTCAGTAACAGAGGCTATTGCTTAAAAAAAAAAAAATCAGGCCCTCTTGAATCCTCTGTGTTTTCCCGGTTGGTTTCTATCAGCACCCTCAAGTCTCTGGCTACGGCGGCCTTTGTCTCACCACTCATCTCCAGCAGCTGTGAGATCTGACCAGAAGCAGCGCCTACAGAAGTGGAAAGGAAGGGATGCTGCAGAGAGGAGAAGAAGAACTCCCGCGAGAGCCAGCCACTGAGAGCTGAGACTAGGTCCACCAGCCGGGCTCCAGAGACAGAGGTGGCCATGTTGAAGGTCACCGCTACCGTCCTAGCACAAAGGTGGGGTCCTTCCCTGTGTGGCATCCCCACGTGGCCATCAGGAATGCCAAGAAGTGGTGTAGGTAGTTCCGCTGAGTTTCAGCCAGCCAGTCCCATCACCATGCTGCCTCCCAGACCCAGCCCTTAGTTAGGAACCTCTGGGAAGGAAACACTCTCCCTTTGGCAGGTCAAGAGGGAGTAGCTTCTCAGACACAAGTGTTTGGAAGGCTGCAAGGAGGAAACAGCAAGCAGTGCATCACAAGGTTGCAGCTTTCAGACTGTTCCTGCAAATGCATGTCAAAAGCCATGTGTTTCTTCGCCCCAGAGTGCCTCCCCAGTCGTGCCAGAAGGAAAGGTAGAGGCCACCACGGGCCAGATCTCCCTTGCCCTTCTGCCCAAGGTGCAACCACAAACACCCCCAGCCGAGTTGCCACCACTCCCCCACTGTTTTCATTCTCAGCTTCTCCTAAATGGAAACCATTTATCATACTAAACTGTGCAATGATTCCGTGATAAGGAGAACGCTGACGGCAAAAATCATTCTCCTTTGTTGTGCCAGGCAGGCAAAAGGCAGACATATTAGCTTGTTGCCCTGCCTGGCTCCTTGCAAATGCTGACCGTGTGTTTGCCCACGCAGCTGCCTCTATGCACACAGCTTATTTTAGCACCAGTCTAAGGCATCCAACTGTTGACAGAATACGAGGCGCCCAGCCACCTCTTCCTTATTCCGAGGACCGCCAGTAAACTTGTAACTGTGGGCGCTCCCTGAAGTCTTTCCCATCTCAAGGGCCCCAGAGCTGGGGGAGAAATGCCATGGGACCCGGGGGAGAGATGCTGTGGGACTCGTGGAAGACCCGAGGTGGCCTCAGACAGGGTGAGCTGGTGGGGTAGGTTACGCCGCCAACCACACGTTTCTGCCAGCTGAATTTTGGGAAGAAGCCAGGTGTGGGTACCAAGGAGGATTTTGGCCTTTCAGAATTTGATGTCTGCTTTGCTTTCAACAAGGCTCTTTGTAAGCCACCCCTTCTGAATTAGAATCATTTTCCAAAAGCTCTTAAGCTATGATTAATGCCAGGGCTGTTTTTAACAATCATCTTGCCAGTCTTAAGCTGTAGTCATTTTCAATAATTTGGAGCGCTCAAAGGCAAGCCAGGAGTTTGCTGACAACAAAACCCATAAGAGCACAGCCAGACAACCACAAAAGATGGAAAAGCCAAGGGACCCTTTGGGCTTAGCTGGCTTTCTGCTCCCAGAGTTTCACCACTAAAAGTGATTGAATGCTCACAATGCATTAAGGATCCAACTGTGAACATGGCTTGGCGAGAGGGCTGCCAGCCTAGCTTTTGTGTGAACAAACGAGCGTGTTTGGAGGGCTCCTGGTTTATCTATGGACACGTGTGGTTCATTCACGCCGTCCCCAAACCAGAGAACCCTCATTTGTCTTCCCTTTGCCAACATCAAAAACTGGGAAAGAAAAGTAGTTGCTTTGCTCTGGGGCTGTTTTCTTCCTATGAAGGCTGAGCAAGTCCTGAGCCAGGATTTGGGAACC
Source organism: Balaenoptera musculus (assembly GCF_009873245.2). Classification (NCBI taxonomy): domain Eukaryota; kingdom Metazoa; phylum Chordata; class Mammalia; order Artiodactyla; family Balaenopteridae; genus Balaenoptera; species Balaenoptera musculus. Next base: position 17,229,539 of record NC_045792.1, read on the forward strand.
CAGCTCCATGGGTGGCCCCGGCCGTTTCCCCAGCCATGTGTATTAAACTAATGTTCTCTTTTTAATCTTGGCAATTTCATGCTAGAGTATCCATCTGTTTGAAAGCCCAAACTGAAGTTATGGCTTGAAATGTCCATGATCACAGATTTACTTAGACTCGGCTTCAGATGGCACTTATTTCTAGCTCATTACTTCCTCCAGTAGGAAAGGGTCAGCTCTGGGTGATGGAGTTTAACACAATGAATTTGGTATGATTGATAGATGTCTGTGTCTCAATCCAGCACTAGCTGTTACATAGGTTCTGTTGCTAGCCAGGAAGAATACAGATTTCTGTGTGTAGCTCGGAGCTTTCATGAGCTAACTTCCAATAAACCCCCTTCAACCATGAATCACAACTGGAGCCCCAGTCCAGCGTCCAACATGGCCCTAGAGGTGCCTGTCATGTTCCCTCTTGGTCCCTACTGATTTCAAACCCCTTTCTTCTGCAGCCAAATGGACAGATTTCTAGGGTTTGGTCTCTGGGTCATGCTTCTGTTTTGGCCAAAGAGAAACACATAGTCTACCAGTGACTTTCCACATCCCTGCTCTCCCCACCTCTTAAAGAGTTTTGCTGGTTTTTCCTGGCCTTTTTTCAAGGGACCCGTTGGGACATAGCACCTTCCTTAGGATCACAAGGCTTTGGGGAAATGAAAAGTGTCCCCCAAACCTGCTTCTTCTCTTATATCCCCTTTCTCAATGAATAACCATCATCATTCAGTTGAACCAGAAACCTGAGAGTCATTCTTGATTCCTCCGTTGCCGTCATCTCCCACTTCCAACTGGTTCCCGAACCCTGCCCGCTGCCCCCTAAACACTTCTCCAAGGTGACCCAGCCTCATCATTTCCATGTCATGCGCCTGGTCCAGGCCTTTTACCTTCAACGGCAGGAATGCAATGACCTCTTCTCTGGTTCCCCAGTGCCTCGGCCCCTAGCTCCATCATCAGCCCTAACTGGAGTGAATGGGGTCCCTCCCCTGCTTGGAAACCATTCTTGGTTAATCTTAGACTGCAGACTACAATAAGTGCCCTACATATGAACCTTCAAGTTGCGAACTGTCAAAGATGTGAAAGTGCATTTGCATGTCCAATCACGTAAGTTAGTTCACGTGTCTGGCATACATTGTCACGCGTGTGCATCCTCTACAAGTGGTTGTGCTTTTATGTACTTTACTGTACAGTACTGTATAGAGTACAGTAGTGCAGTATCTTTATTTCAAGCCCAAGATGTCCGGAAGCCAGTGTAAAAGCAGCGGTGACGTAGCTGGTACTACTGTACTGTAAGATGAAAAATGCCTTCTTTATTTTTTGTGTTTGTTTGTTTTTTATGTATTATTTGTGTGAAAAGTATTATAAACCTATTGCAGTACAGTACTATATAGACGATTATGTTAGTTGGCTACCTATGCTAACTTTGTTGGACTTACGAACAAATTGGACTTACAAATGCGCTCTCAGAACGTAACTGGTTCGTATATAGGGGACTTACTGTAAATCCAAATGCTCACAGTCTGCTATCAATTTAGTTTGGCCTTTCAGTCCCACCCTGTGACCCTCCACCTCCACTCACACCCCCTGCCCCCCAACCCCTACCTGACTTCCCCTCAAGTTCCATTTCATCACTGGTCACACCTCTGTGCCTTTGAACATTCCGGGAGCATCTCCTCCCTTAGGTTACTGCTCTGTGCTTTCCCAACCTCTCATGCTTACTGCAACTCATGTCCTTATCACATATCTGAACTGCTTGTTTACCTTTCTGTCTCCCTCAATAAAACAGTAAATTCCTTGAGAATAGAGACTGTGTCTCATCCAGCTCTGTATCTGGAGCTGGAAGCCAAGCACAATATCTGGCCCTGTGCTCAATAAATTATTGAATAATCAGAGAGAGTTTTTTTTCATCTGTGGTTGGATTGGTCTTTCACCTCTTCGTCTTTTTTTCCTGGAAATATCCTGGTAAGGGCTGCTTCCTTTCTTCTTTCTAACCAGCAATTCTATAGTTTCGAGAACTCCCTCTGTCTGCTTTGTAAATGTTTGCCTCAGTGTGGTTTTGATTTTGTTTCTTGCTGTCCTAGTCAACATTCTTTCTTTCCCATCTCTCCCTTCTTCTAGCCCTCTGGGCTGTTTTAAGGTCAATATGTATAGTGCCTATGTCTTATAAACATTTCAAGAGCCTGGAAAGAATAAAATATGAGCTCCAAAAGACAGAGAAGGAAAGTGTAAAATCAAAATTATTAAATGTTTAAGTATCTACAAAACCATAACATTGTCAACCAGCAAACTGCAACCAAACTGAACTGGTAAATAATCAGGTATAAACTCTATTCAGTGTGGGATTGTAATGTATTTGATACACTGTGGGCACAGCTTCCTGACAAAGAGGTCCTGGGGCCTGCAAAGGTTTAAAACAAGCCCACCTCTCTCTGTTTTCCTTTTTCCTTTCTTTCCTTTTCCTCTCTCTTCTTTTCTTTTTTCTTTTCCTCTCTCTCTCTTTCACCCTTGCTCATTCTCTTTCTCCCCTCCTTCTCTGAATCTCTCACCCCAACCCTGGGTACATAGACCAGGTTCTGGAGAGAACCAACCAGAGAAAGGCCCAGACCTGCCAGGTGGGCTGAGCACAGCCGTGGTGCGAGCCAATAAGCCCTCCTGGAAGGCTGACACTTTGAAGAATCTGACGAGCATACTCAGAAGCTCAGGATGGAAAGCCAGGCTGACCCAAATAAGCATAGAACCCTATACGTTTTCACTAGCAACTACTTCTCCTGGTTTCAACAACTGCAGTCTGTGAAGACCTCTGACCTGCACACCCAGCTTCCATTCTGTAGAGCAAATTGTCAGCGTGGACATGTTGGGCTTTGGAGGGCAGGTGACTTCTCTGCCCTGCTGCTATCTCCTGACTTTGGGGGTTTGTTTTGGTGTGTGTGGGAGGGGGTAGGCTGGTGGTGGTGAGCTCCGACTCTAGGAACCAGTATTCATGAGTACTGTTTCCAGCTGTGCCTCTGATTCAGCCCGTGACCTTGGGCAAATCGCTTCCGCCGTGGGCCCTGCTCTCCAGCTATAAAGAGCCTCCACCCCAGAATGTTTCCAGTTACTTGTTTGTGAAGTACTTTGACATCTAAGGTCCGAAGCACGGTAAAGTACTGCTGTTGGTATAGTGCGTTTAAAACCCCAAATAAAATGTGTTGTCAGCTCTTGAGTTGAAAATTAAAAAGGTGTTGTAATTGACAACGAATTCCGCTGTTGCTTTATGGTATCCTTGCCATGCTGAAATCATCCCGTTTTTGCCATTTTTCTTGAAAAATCAATAAAGGCTCCTTTGTGAAGAATGGATGTCATGTAGTAAATAATTTTGACTTGTGTAATTACCTCTGTGACTTTTCTGAACAACTTGGCTTAGCCGAAGAAAGCCTCACCCCCGCCACCGTCTTCCGTCCCTGGCGCTCCATAAAGTAATTGTGTGATTAAGAAGAAGTGGCTGGAGCATCAGGTTTCTCTATATTTTAAGTTGGGAGTCTGACTTTGACTCCCCGCTTGCCGGGGTGGGTGAGCCAGCCGGTTATTAAAAAAACAATTATGCTGTTAAAAAATCAGGAGCTCCACAAGTAAAGAGCATCGATTGAAGAGAGCTGGTCAGTTATCACCTGTGTTGTCCTGACAACACACTAATAGGTTTTTCTGAAGATCCAATCAAGTTTTCTAGGCAGAGGCTTGAGGTGTTCCACATGGGATAATGCTTGTCCTGGCCGGTATTGATTTCAGTGTGGCTCTCCCCTCTTTCCCCTCTTGCTGCTGCTACCTTTTTCTTTTCTTTTCTTTATTCTAATAAAGACTTGAGCATTGCATTGCGTGTTAACAGTTTGATGGGGGGAGGGGGCTCCTCGAAAGCCTTGTCTGCCCTTGACGGTGCCTCTCCACCCTATCTCCTTTGTTACTCCAGCCTTAAAGTCAGATATAGCATCGCTGCTTTCTGCTCTGCTTCTCCCTGACCTTGTGGATTTTATTCTCAGGGCAGCTCCCAGCCCAGCCAGCAGCCCCTCTTAGAAGAGATTCGGTTAGAAAGACCGCGGGAAAAGAGGGATGAAGCGCTTCAAGTCACACAGGTTTCCAGTCTCCCCCCACCCACCCCGGGAAAGTGAATTCCCTGGGCAAGGAGAGGGTGTCGGGTCCACGTGTGAGTGTGTGTGTGTGTGTGTGTGTGTGTGTGCACGTGCGCATGTGTAGTGGGAGGGAAGCGAGTCTCCCAGATAGAGTTGTATAGATCGTTCACTTGACCACAGTATCAGATCAGGCGGGTGCGGGGGTCAGAGATCCAGCCCAGCCTCTGCTAGTGAAACTTGGGAACTTGATGCCCAGTTGCATCTGCTTGGAGGAAGGCGTGCCTTTTTTTCCAATCCTCACAAAGATGCTGTATAAGAGAAGCGGCCTGGAGAGAAGCAGCGGAAACCCAGAGGCTCCAGGATCCTGAGTACCTCAGCTACTGCGTGCACTGCTCCGTCTGGGCCCCGGCCCCTCCCCATGGACATCCCTGGACAACAAAGTTAGCAACACAGAACACTTCTTGCAGCCATTCCACGATCCTGAGCTTCCCATCATACTCAGGGACCCCAGGGAGGCTTTGGGGGTCTACCAAGTCAGCGTACACCTCACCCACCCAGCCTACTCAGACCCCCCCTCACTTGCACAATTGCTCTGGCTCCCTGCCCCAGTGTTTCAAAGAACGTGGGCTTTGTTATCAGTAGAGCCGGGTTCAACTACCAACTTCTTCACTTCATAAAAGTTGACTATGGGCAAGACTTTGAGTCTCTTTCTTCATCCTTAAAATCCCCACCTACCACCAGGCTGTGGGGACCACGGAGGTAAATGCCATGCTGCCTCACAAATGGTAGTTATAGGTTATCGTCAAAATTCTAGGCCCCTCCCTGGGGCTTCCCAAACCCTGCCTGGAGCCCCTCAACAGACTCGTGCCAATTAGCACCTGGTTATACGCTGACACATTTTCCTCCCCTGGTTTCAAGCACGTGTCTTGTCGCCACAGCAGGCTGTTGGTGCCTCGCACAGTGGGGTCACATCCCACACTCGTCCTGGATTCCCCAGAGCCCCAGGGTACGCCCGAGCACACAGTGACTCCCCCAGAACTCCTTGACTTCCCTGGGCATTTACTGTTACACAATTTTCCGTCTGTAGCACTGCCCACCTAGGAAGAGACTTAAATGGACTCTGCAGCTCTGGTTGAGTTCATCCAGTCACGGAATGCAGAGTGTCCGATCTGCAGAACACCTCAGAGCTCGCGGCCCGACCCCCTGGTTTTATACGCGTGGATTGCAGGCAGCCTCACAGACAAGGACCAAATACCAGCCACCCAGGGGCTGTGCTACCAGTCCCCACCTCCCCCAGCCAGGACCCCTGAGCCAAGTTCATGAGGGAAGGGCGCCTGCCCCTCACCACCCCCAGCCAGGACCCCTGAGCCAAGTTCATGAGTGAAGGGCGCTTGCCCCTCACCACCAGGCAGCACACTGCAGGCCAGAGGGTCTCCAATGGTGGGAACAGACCCTACAGCAGGGTGTCACCTGGAGCTCATTAAAAATGCAGATTCTCAGGCCCCGCCCATATCTATTGAATTGAAAACTGGGAATGGGGCCTAGCCCTCTGTATGTCAGGGAGTCCTCCAGGCAATTCTGATGCCTGCTCTAGTATGAGAGCCCCTGGCTGCTACAGGGGAAAGGGCGCTAGTCTTAAAGCCAGCAAACCCGCATTTAAATCCAGGTCCTACTCACTATGGAGCGTTAGTAGCTTCATTGGGAAAGTAGGAAGCAGGGCTCACCTCGCCAAGGCTTTCCTGCACACTAGCCGAGGTGACACGCCTGGTACATAGCAGGCACTTAGGAAACGTTCGCTGAATTTGAACTGCCACTTGTGTTGGGTGAGTGGCTGAATGGCTAATTGCAAAGCTGATTGGAGGACATGCAACTTTCATCACTTTCATCGGGAAAAACAAATCTATTAGGGCCTAAATGCATGATATTCTGTTCTCTATATTCTGAGAAAAGAAGCACGCCATAAACCTGGGAAGACGCGGTCGAGTGCACAGGCCAAAGGTTTTGAACCTGGGAGGATCATGGTCCAAAGCCAGCTCCTCCACAGTGCACTCACTGGGAGACTCTCGACCTACACCCAATGACACGCTCATTCATTCAGCAGATATTTGGGTGGGGGGCTGCTACTATGTGCCAAGCAATGTGCTAGGCATGGAAAACACACAAGCGAACAAGCTGGACCACGTCCCTGTGGCAGAGCAAATATTTCTCTTGTTCCCCTATACATCCCAGCCTCCTAGCAGCTGGGCAGACAATGTGAAATGGAGCAGAAGGGATGCCCATCATCTGGGGCTGAGCTCACGGTTTCCCTGTTCACACCTGATTCTCCAGTCTTTCTCTTCCCCTACTGCAGCCTCCAAGGAGCCTTGGTGTTCCAGATGGTGCAGCCACAAGGCGCTGAAGCCTCCAATGACCTGGATCCCTGAGTGACCAGGTGGAGTAGAGGATTTTGCTGTCCTACATGGGGCATGTAGCAGGAGAGAGAAATGTGAGATTTGGAATTTATGTTTCCACTGCTTAGCCCAGCCTCTCCTGACTAACACAGACTCTGTCTATGAGTCTTGCACTCTAATAAGACAGAAAACACACACACAGTTGAGTGTTTAGTCACAGTTGTAAGAGATTTAATGAAGGAGACACAGGGGTTGTTATCAAAGCATACATTACTGGAGCCTTACCAAGTCTGGGGGACTCCAGGAAGGCTTCTCTTTAGAAGTGCAGGTTGAGACCTGAGCGATGAATAGAAACTATTTGGGCAAAAAGGGAAGGGGAGGTCAAGCCCAGGCAGAAGAAACAGCACGTGCAAAGGCCCTGAAGCAGGAGGATGCATGACATGGACAAAGAACAGGTTGGCGAGGTGATAGGACCAGGCGTGAGCAAAGGGTGAACGAGGAGGTGTGTGAGAACAAGACTATGGAGGATTTTATAAGCCATTCAAGAATTTGGGGATTTATTATAAAACAAAAGGTTAACTGAAAGTTTTAAACAAGGCAGCAACAAGAAATATGCTTTTTAAAATTCTTTGAGCCTCACCTCCTCATCTGTACAATGGGCATAATAATATACATGCTTCAAGATCTGTGAGGATAGAATGAAATAAGCTCTGTAAAACGTGCTGCCCAGTGCACTGTTAACCTAAAAGGATCCAGCCTTTTCTCTTTGTCTGGCTCCCTCCTGCCTGGAGTTTACTTCTAGCACAAGCACTCTGCATGTTCTTTGTGGGGGATGCTGAGATCTGAGGAAGAGACTCAAAATACCTTTGCAGTAACATAACAGCTAAAGTTTGTTGAGCACTTACTGTATGCCAGGTATTGTTCTAAATATTAACTCACCACCATCCTCTGAGATAGGTTATTATTATTATACCCATTTTACAGATGGAGAAACCTGGACACAGAGTGATTAAACTATGTACTCAGGATCACACCTGGTCAATAATGGAGCAGGATTTAAATCCAGACACTCCAATGCCAGATCCTCACTCTTAATTACAACATTTCACTGCCTCTTTGAAAGACATAGGATTTTAGGGACACAAAGTGATCACAAGGAACAGCTCTGGCCAGAAGCAAAGGGGTGAGAGGAAGAGACAGACCCAGCCTTGATGCTGAACAGACAGCCTGTGAGAACCATGGGTGCGTCGCTCCCTGTTACAGACAGTCTGCCCTGCAAGGCAGAGGCAGACCTTCAGATGACCAGGGCGTTGCCTGGACCCCACAGCACCCTGGGCTATTCTCTAAGTCAGCTCCATCAGCCTTGCCCACCCCTTCTAGAGATGATCCCCGCCAGCATAGCCCCAGTGCACACGGGTCCCTGCTGGGTGAGAACCTGGGAGCCACAGGAGGCATTGGTGGGGGTGTGTCCCCTTAGAAGAGGAGGCCGGCGGGCTTGGCACGGCCTGGGGGAAGGTGCCCGAGGCACATGGCGTGGGCAGAGTCCTCCATGAAGGCCGGCCTAGCTGGGCTTTGAGGCCGGCTGGCATGATGACCACCTCACTCCTGCCACTCTCTGCAGTCAACCAGAAAGTCAGAAAATGTGTTCGGCGACCAGCGAAGCAGATGGCTGAGAATATCGTGTGTCTACAATATTTATGAAATGTGAGCCGAGCAGAGCTGTGGCTGAGACTCCCGTCCCAGGCAGAGTAATTCAGCCCTGTGTGATGAACAAGATTGTAATTGGGGTAGTTCCAATTTACTAACCATTTGCAAAAGATTACATACCTCTCACATATTATCCTCTCCTAATCTTACTTTAATGAACACTACTCTATCTGGATGTATAATTTCAGGCCGGGGGAGGCCGGAAAACAATTTCTAGCCTAGAAGGCAAAGTTGTAGCTAATACATTAACATCCAAATTAGAGAGAGGGAGAGTAATTGTGAGATCTATAGCTGAAGTCATTTAAAGTCTCTCTCCCCTTCCTCGCATTAACAGACAGATGTACAGTTCCTGTGACAACCAACCATGTGGATATGGGGCTTGAGGACCTTCCCTCCACGATGGCAGCCTCACCTGAAACCGTTCTCTTCACCTAAAGAGGGGCGCCCCATGAATGTGCTCCTCAGCTGGTCTTCACTGCTGGCAATGGGCCCTCCTTCAACTAGGAGGGAAGCAAGTCAGACTAGCAGAAGAACTTCCCGGGAGTACTGAGTTGGTGAGCATGCCTTCCCTAAAAGCCCAAGGCTAGGAGGGATCTTGAGTTAATTAACCCAACTCTACCTCAGTTTCATCATCTGTGAAATGGGAGTGGGGTGGAATGATAATGCTGCTAATTTATTCCTCCACCCAACAATTTTTATTGAGACCTACTATGTGGTCGGCACTCTTCTAGGTGTTGGGGAGACAGAAGTTAAGAAAAAAATGAAGTTCCTGCTCTCTCATGAAACTTACATTTTCTTGGGGAAAGAAATACAAACATCCAGTATCTTAGATGATAGGACAAGGACAGGCCCCTGCCTCTAGAGCACCCGTGATGGGCTTGCACCCCTTCAAAACCGAGGGTGACACAGCTGACTTCACGGCCCTTGGACCTGGGAAAGGCCTTAGAGCCAGCATCCTGCCTGTGGCAGGAATGGGGGTGGTGCAGCCCTGAGGCGTCCCCACCCTTCCACCGGTTCCCTTTGTGAAGGGTGGTTTGCATTTGAAGTTTGAGTGACATCCCAGACTTTGGGGGAGGCAGCAGCTGCCCAGCTTCCGCTGCAGAGAGCAGAGGAGCCCGTGCCCAGTGCCCTCTCCTGCCCAGAGCTCTGTCCCTGGCCAATGGAGGTAAGAAGCCTCCTTCCACTGGCCCAGCCATTCACCGTGGCAGCTTGTAAAAGGGGCCAAGGACCCAGGAGGAGGTCAGGGAATGCAGGCAGCAGAAGACAACACTTGCAATCCTGGAAACAACCCTCCGGAACACCTTCTCTGGCTGTCAATGGCAAGGCAGGGCAAGACCGCAGGGGAGAGGCGCTCAGCCTTATGTTGGTTCCCATCTGAGGCTGCATAGAAATACCCTCAGAGCCTTTGCCACCCACATTCTCCGCTGCCTTTTTCTAGCAAGAGAGGACGCGGGCCTTGGGGGGAGAGAGACCTTTGAAACCAGTCAGACTCGGGTTCAGATTCAACTCCCATGTCTGGCCAGCGGTGACCCTAGCAAGGCCACCAAACTTCTGTGTGCTTATTTTAGGATAAAGCACCCACCTGCTAGGTCTGAATGGAGGGATACTGAAACAGTATTCCAAGAGTGTCCGGAGGTGGGCCCAGGCGGTAGAGGAACTTCACAGATAGATTCACCGCCACCTCCGAAAGGCACATTCAGAGTCTAGCCCACTCTGCGATTCTAGAAAATTCTACAAAAAAAGGAAGTTTTGAAACTTCCTGTAGTATCCAGTTTCATGCTTGTTTGTTTGTTTGTTTTAATTAATTAATTAATTTTATTTTTGGCTGTGTTGGGTCTTCGTTTCTGTGCGAGGGCTTTCTCCAGTTGAGGCGAGCGGGGGCCACTCTTCATTGCGGTGCGCGGGCCTCTCATTATTGTGGCCTCTCTTGTTGCGGAGCACAGGCTCCAGACGCGCAGGCTCAGTAGTTGTGGCTCACGGGCCTAGTTGCTCCGCGGCATGTGGGATCTTCCCAGACCAGGGCTCGAACCCGTGTCCCCTGCATTGGCAGGCAGATTCTCAACCACTGCGCCACCAGGGAAGCCCCAGTTTCATGTTTTAACAACTCCCCTCTATTGGTAATTCTTTTTTCAGGTCTAGCCTGAGTCCCTCAAGCTGCAACTCAAGTTAATTTTCTTAAGTCTCCTTTTCAGAAGAGATTGAGAACCACCCAGTCTCCTTCTGATATTTCTTCGGGAGTATAAAGATGTTTTCCCTCCAGCTGTGAAGCATAGAACAGCGATGCTCACTTGATCCTACACCTGCTTCTGAGGAGCAGGCCATGGGTCCAGAGGGGCACTTGCCCCAGATGCATGAAGGCGCACCTGTGGCAGGTGCAGGGACCAGAACCCAGGCCCTCTGACTCCCTGAACCTGGCTCCCATGATCCGGCCTGCTGTAATCCCAAGCGCTCTGCCTTCTCTGAATTCTCTGCATTATAGACCATTCTTTGCTCCTTTTTTTGGCTTAAAAGAAGGGTGGGTATGAACTGGAGGAAAAAAAGAACTTTCCAAGAAGCCTAAACGTGTCCCCATTCAAGGAAGAGACACGAGACCCCCGGCTGCAGTTCAGTCAGGGCAGGAGCGCTGGGACCCGCGAGCACGCCGAGATACACGATCGGGCCGCCCAGCATCCCCGCCCCGAGCATCCCCCGCCCTGCGCATCCTCGGCCGGCCCGCGCCGCTCCTCATCTGTAAGCGCCGGCTGCACTTCCAGCCACTTGCTGTCCCGTAATCAGCACCATTATCTCTGGATAATTTTCCCTTCTCTCGGCAATTCGGCCTGTGAAAAGAGCCCGAGGAAGGCCCGGTGTTTCTGAAACTACGAGAAGGGGGGACGTGGCCTTGATTGCAAATGAAAAATTAAGCCCGCGTGTCTGGCGTTCATGCCGGCGTGATTGCGCGCCCCCCGCCGGCCCACCCCGGCTGCCTGAAGGGTAGCAATGATCTGTCTACCTTTTCTTTCGCTCGCCTCGCGTTTAGCAAATCTATAATGCATTTAATCTCCGAAAGCCACAGCGCTTGGCTCTAAATGCCTGATTTGCTGTCGAGAGCTCCTGCAATTCTCTTTCCGCCGCCGCCCCTGTCGTCGAACCCCAGGCTTTTGTTTGTCCCATGGGCGGGGCGCCCCTCAGGGTGGAGCGCACTGAATTGTGCCTTTGATCCTCCTCTAGAGGGGGAGGAAGAAAACAACGCTGGCTCCTGGGCTGACTCCCCTAGCTCACCCCACAAGCAGGCTGCCCAGGGAGGCGGGGGGCATCCCCTCCCTCACACAAAACCCGCCTGCCTACCAAGATGACAAGGAACCAGCTCCTTCCTTAAGGGACTCGCAGGTTGTTGCGGGGAGACAAACCGACACACGAGTAACTACCGCACAATGGAATCAATGTCTTAATAGAGGTGTGTGCCAGATGCCGGGAGAGCGCAGAGGAGGAAGTGACTCAGGTTCTCTTGGAAAGCTGATGAAAGCTTCTGCAGCCTGGCGGGGTGAGCAGAAGTTCATCGGGTGGGCAGGCTGAGACCAGGCGCTTCCGGCTGGGGACAGTTGTGCCACGAGGGTGACCCGTCTGGGAGATGGCCACGAGTGGGGTGACGGTGAAGCTGTGCAAGGAGAGTGCTGGAGTGGTGGAAACTGAGAAGGAAAGGAGAGCCCCCAATTCTGGGATTATGATCCTGTGCTGTGACCATGGAGAAGCAATGGAGGTTTCATGCAAGAGTACACATACATATGCAGAGAGAGATAGAGTCCTAGATGTATGGATACAGATACACACATATACACATGTATACGCATCTATATTTAAAAGTATATATCTATTTTCCTATTTATATAGCTATTATGTGATTTACTTTATACATTGTATTAGTTTGCTAAGGCTTCTATAACAAAATATTATAGACTGGGGGTGGAGGGTTGCAGAGGAGGAGGGGGCTTGGCTGGAAGTCCAAGATCAAGGTGTCGGCAGGGTCTGTTTCTTCTGAGGCCTCTCTCCTTTGTTTGTAGATAGCTGCCTTCTTCTGTGTCCTCACATGGTTTTCCTGTGTGTGTGTGTGTGTGTGTGTGTGTGTGTGTGTCCTAATCCCCTTTTCTCCTAAGGACATCAGTCATATTGGACTAGGGCCCACCCATATGACCTCATTTTACCATAAAAATCTCTTTAAAGGCCCTAAATCCAAATGCAGTCAGATTCTGAGGTATTGAGGGTTAGGACTTCAATAAATGGAATGGTGGGGTGGGAGGGGCACAATGAATTTACATTGATTTATACATTTATGAATTTTAATTTTCCTTCCAGAAGTGTTCCCCAGTCCTTAGACTTTCCCAGCAGTGGCTTGATGGGAGAGGAGGGCACTGCTGCAGACGCACTGCCACCCCCTTCCCCAGGGCAGCAATGACATGTCTCACCATCTGCTCTTACCACCAACTCTTGGGCTTTTGTACCATTTCGCCCAGTTGTTCCACTGGCCCCAGAAGCAGCCTTGATTATCAGGTAAAGCCCAGGCACCCCTCAGTTCAGAGGATCAGGGATCCTCAGAAATGCCAGGCAGATTGTGGTCTTTTCTAGAACGGAATTGCCTCACCTCCAACCAGGATGGGGGCTGAAGCCAGATAATTGGGCTTCTTGACTCCTGTAACTGCTTTTTCTTGGTCAATTAGGACTCTTCAGGTTGTAAGTGATAGACCGCAAGACTCCAATAGGCTTAAAATCAAGAGAGGATTTTATTGGCATATGTAACTGCAAATTCCAGTGGATAGACCTAGATTTTCAGGAGAAGCTGGCTACGGGGGTGTATGACATTTCCATCCATTAGCTCTGCTCTCTTTTTTTATGTCAGCTTCTTTCTCAGGCAGGGCTGAGGTTGTGGCAATATGACTGGCCTCAGTTCTAAGTCCACGTCTTGCCAGGCCAAGTCCAATGTCACACACGGAGAGAAAAGAGTTCTCAACAGGCTCATTAAAAAAAAATTACATTTGAATGTCTTGTGTCTCATTGGATCTGTCCAGGTCACAGGAACATCTCCAAAACCATCACTGTGGCCAGGGAAATGACTGACCATTCCAGGGTTACCTGACACACCCACCCCATGGAGCCAACTACATCCAAGGCAGGGGTAGGAGTGATTCCCCAGAGAGAAAGTGGATTTCTTTTCCCCCAAAGAAAGCTGTCTGAATTGCCGCTGGTTAGTAAAAGCAAAAAGCATCCAGTATAGAATCTGAGAGAAGAGCTTTTGGAACAAAATCTTAGCAAACAATCATGTATGAGACGGTCCTGGTTGAATGGTAGCATTGAATGCAATTATATTACAAGTTTGCTGCTTCTTACCTAAACTAATTTCATTTCTGTGAAGTGGAATATTGTTTTGAAAAGAAAAAAATAATAAATACTTTTCGTAAGCTGTTTGAAAAAGTACAGTACGGCGGTTAAGCAAGACCTAAAACTCTCAAGCCCCACTCGGCCCTTTGACAGTCATTTGATGTTGTCAGTGACTTAACCTCTCTTTACCTGTTTTCTACTTACTCACTAGGGTTAATAAAAGCTGCTCCTCATTACGAGCCTTCAGTGAGAGGATGGGCACAAAGCACTTAGCACACAGAGCCGGTAAATGTGAGTTGTTATTTTTAAGAGATTTCAAGACACCACGGACTCACTGCATTGGCCCTGAAAGGCTGTTTCATCTACATTTTCCAGTTGAGAAAGCTGAGCAAAAAGTGGGTAGGCAGCTACAGCAAGGTCGCGCAGCTCACTAGGCACAGAGGTGGTTTGGAATCCAGGACCCTAATTCCCGGGGGAGCCAGCTGCACCATGTTTTCGCCAATCTCCTGCAGCAAGTCCAGGACGATGACCCCATGCCTGGGACATGCAGTCCCCAACCCGAGTCTCTTTGAGCATCTGCCTGGGAGGTGAGCTGCATCTTTGCCTTTGTAGAGTCTCCTGCATGGTGAGGGGTGAGCTCTTGTCCCTGAGCTCTAGAGACCTGGGGTGTGTGTGTGTGTGTGTGTGCACGTGTGTGTGCTTGCACGTGTGCTCTGGCCCCACCTGGCCATAATCATGGAGCAGGAGGCAACCTCCAACCTGACCCTGAACCTGTGTCATCTCCACTGCCTGAGAGACATCACTTTGCCAGAGTGGCCCTATGCACCCCATGGTTTCAGGCCCCAAAAAGACAAGCAGAGAATCTTGTTAAAGGCTACAGATCCTGACAAGAGCCCACTCTCCTCTGAACAAGGCAAGAGCTGAATGCTCCTGTGATTGGTGTCTTCTTGAGAGAAGATGTAAGATCTTACTCTGGTTATTTAGGGGTAGATGCCAACCTCCAACCCTGATAAACCCAGCGCCTTTGGCCGGCAGAGTGCTGGTGCCCTGAGCCCAGCTCACTGAATGCCTACAAATGTCTTTGGAGAGGACACAGCATTTAAAGTGAGGCCTCCTTCTGCCTCATCCATACCAGTCATGTGCCTGGGGCAAGTCCCTTGTCCTTTCTGAACCTGTTTCCTGCCCCGTGAAATGGAGATAAGCCAGCTGCCTCAGAGTGGCTGTCTTAGACTGTTTGGGCTGATTTAACAAAATACCACGGACTGGGTAGCTTATAAACAACAGAAATGTATTTCTCCCAATTCTGGAGGCTGGAAGTCTTCCAGATCAAGGTGCCGGCAGATTCCTTGTGGTGAGGGCCCACGTCCAGATTCATAGATGGAGTCCTTTGGCTATATCCTCACATGGCAGGAGGGGTCTGGGAGCTCCTGAGGCCTCTTTTTATAAAAGGGCACTAATCCCATTCCTGAGGGCTCGACCTTCATGACCTAATCACTTCCCAAATCCCCCACCTCTAATACCTTCACATTTGGGGTTGGGACCTCAAAAGATGAATTTGGGGGTGGGACACATTCCATCTGTAGCAGATGCCATAAAGAGGAAATGAAATGATGCATGTGCAAACTACTTTGCAAACCATAAAGTGCTCTATGACTGGGATTAAGTTTTAAAAATTGGTAACAGGGAAGTGACTGGTCATGCTCCAGAGGGAGACAATCATCAAGTCTTGGGCAGGTGATCAAACTGGGGCTAAAAAGTGACAATGAATCATGTCAGGGAGGCCAGGGTGCCCCACGGCGATGGGAGACAACCTTGTGTCAGTTTCCTGCTCCATCCCTTGTGGTTGATATCCTCCCCCTGATATACACACTACACACACGCACACACACACACACACACACACCTTTCCCCAGCAATGGTAGCTTCAGTTAGAAGCCACTGTGGAAAAGATCTAGAAGGCTAATCAAGGTGTCATAGTACCTCCACCTTAACCAAGTGTTATCCCAGAGATGGAGGCACTAAGGCAGCTGAGGCAGCACCCCTAAATGGGGGGCTCTTAGGGGGAGAAGGCCTCCAAATCCTGTCATATGATCCACTGGTTCCCAAACCTGCCTGCACATCAGAGTCATTTTAGGAGTTTCGAAAAAAAGCACACACAGCTCCACAGGCCCTAACCAGGCTCCTCTGAATCCAGATATCTGAAACTGGGTGCTAGGAATCTATAATTCTATAGAGTATCCCAAATTATTCTGATGCACAGCAAGTTGGAAATCCCTAAGAGAGTGACTGCTGACTCGTAAAACCAGTCCTCAGAAGCAGCCCCTCTTTCTCCTGAGTTTCCCAGCCCTTAGCTACAAACCGTCCCTCCTAGGCCCCTGTGTCAATTGCTTCTGAAAACAGAAATGAACCTTCTTTAAAGATTTATGTGGCTGCTGGCAGACGGGGCTGCCAAGTCCCTGGAAAGGCTGGTGTGGGAGGCGGCAGCTCCCACCCCTGCTGGACAGCTGGGTGGGCCGGGTTTCTGAAGCAGGCGTGCCTGCCGGGGCTGGGTCTCCCGCCTGCAGATGCCCGTGTTTACCCAGGGCGAGCTGGAGGGACCTGGATGCGGAGCCCAGTTCTTGGGAATTTGGACAGCTGTCCCTGGACAGCCACCAAGACTCTGCCTCCCAGACCAAGATGGAGGGCCGAGCATGTGGCAGCTACAGGTAAGTAGCTTGGTCTTCCTGGTGTTTTCTGCCAGACTGGCATCTGTCACCTTACATTATTGTCATCTTCCGTTTAGGTCCCTGCGTTGTGATTCTTTTTTAAATAATAAAAAAAAAAAAAAAAAAGGCAAGGGAAGCGGTCTGTGGCAGGGCTCCAAGCTTCTCTTAATTGCAAATTCCGTTAAGTACCACTTCCCTGGAGCTACAGGCCCTGTCTGCTAGTCAGGACTGCTTAAGCCTGGCTGATTTTTAATAGGCATGCAGTAATTTTCAGCCTCTTCTAACTTTCCCTTTTGTTCATCTGCAAATCCTGGCATGTCCTCATCCTGTGCAAGGGATCTCAAATTATTGGAAGGAATCCTCCTATTTCTTTCATCTTTATACTTATCTATTTTAAAATAAATTTTTAAAATTTATTTATTTATTTATGGCTGCGATGGGTCTTCATTGCTGCGTGCGGGCTTTCTCTAGTTGCGGCGAGCGGGGGCTACTCTTCGTTGTGGTGCACGGGCTTCTCATCGCGGTGGCTTCTCTTGCTGCGGAGCACGGACTCTAGGCACGCGGGTTCAGTAGTTGTGGCTCGTGGGCTCTAGAGCGTAGGCTCAGTAGTTGTGGCGCACGGGCTTAGTTGCTCCACGGCATGTGGGATCTTCCCGGACCAGGGCTCGAACCCGTGTCCCCTGCATTGGCAGGCGGGTTCATAACCACTGCGCCACCAAGGAAGTCCCTTTTGTCTTTATATTTAAAGGAAAGAAAGAGAAAGGGTGGATGAAAGGAGGGGAGAGAGAAGGAGAGGGAGAGAAGGTGGGGAAGGCGTGTTTGAAATTGAATGCTGGAGTATTAGTGTTCACAGGTGGGGTTGATACTGCAGCAGTAGGACTGTGGGAGTTGATCAAATATTGAAATACGTACAGACTCACTGCCCTGAGGTCCTCGCCCACTTCTCTTGCTCTGGTCTCTGTCTTAAAACCTCATGGGGTTGGGCTTCCCTGGTGGCGCAGTGGTTGAGAATCTGCCTGCCAATGCAGGGGACAAGGGTTCGAGCCCTGGTCTGGGAAGATCCCACATGCCGCAGAGCAACTGGGCCTGTGAGCCACAACTACTGAGCCTGCGTGTCTGGAGCCTGTGCTCCGCAATGAGAGAGGCCGCGACAGTGAGAGGCCCGCGCACTGCGATGAAGAGTGGCCCCCGCTCTCCGCAACTGGAGAGGGCCCTCGCACAGAAACGAAGACCCAACACAGCTAAAAAAATAAATACATAAAAAAATAAATTAAAACAAACAAAAAACCCATGGGCCTTGAAAGGGTACACACTAAGGGTCTTTTTTTTTCCTTTTTAATTTTATCGTACTGAGGTATAGCCGATATACCATATGATATTAATTTCAGTTGTAGACACTAAAGGGTTAACCTGGCACAACAGGGGGCTTTCAAGACCATGCTGGGCCCTAAGGCATTTGTTCTGCTTGTTTGGTGCCCTAGCCTTAGAGGATGCTAAATATTTTGAATATCACCTTAGGCCAAAGCGTGGAGAAAAATGGGGGTAGTTTTGCTTTTTCTGCTTAGGGGAGATGGAAAGAAGAATGGGGGAAGGAAAACCAAAGGTAGACGTGGAAATCAGTAAGCAGCATCCCAATGGGGCCGGTCAAGTATGCTTTGTGCGACTCAGCTTCTGCCTTTGTAAAATGGGCCCGATCATATCTGCTGTCACAGTGCTTGGAAGTAATGCAAGTATATCATCAAAGGTCCCAGCCAGCCATAAGAGCCACGAGGCCTTGCTCTAAGAGAGTCCGGCTTGGAGCAGGTCTGTCTTCCAGGGAAGCAGGGCTGGTCCCAGGTGGCGCCCGCTGCTGACCCTTGCAGCCAAGAGAGGTAATGTCCATGCAGGAGAGGCAGCCCCGAGAAAGCCCTGGGAGAGTTAATATCAGAAATTGCTGGACTGATGCAAAATACACTTGCTAAATTGCCCCGGTGCCCAAGGAAACAGTTGCACAGTAACATGGAGGGCGTGAAGGCCAGGAAATGGGAATTGTTCTGGACACTTCATTCTTCCCTGACTCAATAGGCCTTCTCTCCTGTGATTGCCAGGCCAGTAACCTGGCCTGCCCGAGCCCTGCAGGGCCACCAGGGACCCAAGAGCGGGCTCTTGGCTCTCTGAAGGCAGCAGGCAGCCGTCCAACCCAGGGGCGACCGGTGGGGGTGGGGAGGCATGGCCTGTGTTGTGGGTGGAGCCAAGGAGCCAAAAAACTGGGCTTACAGTCCCGCAGCCCGGTGACTACTCAGGACAGCAAGAGCCCTGGAAGCTGGCTGGACTGTTGCCATTGCTTGAAAAAGACGATGAGGGGAGCTGATTCCCCACTTTTGTCTCCCGCATACAAACCCATTTAAGGCTCAGTTTCTTTGTTTTTAATATTTATTTATTTATTTATTTATTTTTGGCTGTGTCGGGTCTTAGTTGCGGCACACGGGCTTCTCTCTAGTTGCGGCGCGCGGACTCTCTAGTTGTGGCGCGTGGGCTTAGTTGCCCTGCAGCATGTGAGATCTTAGTCCCCTGACCAGAGATCGAACCCGAGTCCCCTGTATTGAAAGGCAGATTCTTAACCACTGGACCACCAGGGAAGTCCCAAGGCTCAGTTTCTATAACTCAAACCAAGTGGGAAACTCCACCTAAAACTCAGTGACACTTAATATATCTCCTCATTCCCTTAAGGCTGTCTACAAATCATCCCTGTTAGAAAGAGAATGGAATCTGGAGCCAGACACAGTTGGGACTTCTGCTCTGAAACTGCACACTCTAGACTTCACTGAGTCCCAGTTGCCTAATCTGTAAAAATGGGGTCAGTGGTCCCCACAGCCAGGTTGTCAGGAGTCACTGAACTAGATAAAGAATCCACGCAGTGAGAGCTCAGGCAGAGAGCTGCCCCCTTCTCTCTGCACCTCACCTCGTGGTCATCCATCCCCACAGCCTCGGCCCCCTTTCCGTAAGGTGTCGACGCAGATGCCCATCTCCCAGGGCTGTCAGGAGGAGGAAGTGGACATGGGTGTAAAGGGCCTGGCCCTGTAGGCGCCAGGCAGATTGAGACTGCCTCTCTCCGCTTATTCCATCTCCCTGCTTGTTCCCTTCCAGCTTTGATCTAGAGAATCACAACCTTTGATTCTAGAGATGGAATTCTGGTAATTTGGGATTTCTGGATGTGCAATCACTCTGCACATGTTTCTGACCAGAAACCACATTCTGCCCCAGGCTCAAGGAACACTGGCTCCATCTGCTGTCATCTGGCTTCTCTCCTGGCTCCTCGTTCTGTCTCGGCAATGCCTGACCTTGCTCTTCCCCAGTACCTCTCCTCTCTGGGGCCTCAGAGCCCCATCCCCGCCAGTAATCCTGGCTCTTGGCTGCCCCATGCCCAAGGCAGATGGTGTTGAGTAATGGGGCTTCTCCCTTCGTTGGATGGGCCAGCGTCAGCAGAACTGACTTCAGCATCATGCTGGCAAGCAGCTTTTGGAGCTTAGCACTTTCTCTTCTTCACGATCTGGGTGAGGAAGGGGGAGGGAAGCGGGATGACTGTCTTGGAATCTTTCCTGCAGCTGGGGTATTTGTGGGCAGATTGCATTCTGAGCCTCCAACTTCCCTGCCACTGAACTTTCCTGAAGACATCTCTCTTTGTTTGCCTGTATTTCACTCTGTCGGTGTCTAAAAGGCTTCTTCCATGTGCTTTTATATATTCATTTGAGATGACTCCTCCAATATTTAATCTTTATCAGAACCTGGAAGCCTGGTATTTATTTTGCAGGTCAGTTGCTCATCCATTTTCCTTGAGGCCTCTGGCAGGAGGCTGGAGAGCCCGACGCCCCCAGGGGGTGCTGCCATCAACATTAGTCCTGGTGACAGGAGGACAAATCAAAGCGCTGCAGGCTACCAGGAAGAAGATAAATCTGGCAAAAGGCTAATGAGTAAACTTGGCTGCGACAAGAGAGGGCCTTCAAGATTGCGGGGTGTGGGTCATCTTCCGGCGGGCTGGAGTGAGCAGGCATGTGGTTGACATGAGTTGGGCTTTTCTAGAATGAGGCGCTGGGTGCCAGAGTTTAAACTTCTGGGCAGTGGCAAAGGGCAGTGAGCAAGGACATCATCTGTCAAACCATCTGACTTTATCTCCCATGGGAGAGAAGCCCAGGAATATACTTATACGGCAGCATGAAGGATTTGGGTTAGACATACGAAAGAATTTTTAGAGGGTTAAGCCTTGACCAGATACTTACAGAAAGTTGTGGAATAGACTTCTTTTGTAGGTCCAGGGGTGGTTTAGAGTGCACACTCACGTCTAGGTAGGGGAACGGTCATCTATTTCATCTTCAAATATGTATGGAACACCTATTTTATATGGGACATACTACCAGGTTCTTAGCATATAAAGGTAGTGTCTGATTGCAAGGAACTTACAGGGGGAAACCAGAGAACCAGCATGGCAAATGTTTTTTGTTTTTTTTTTTAACTCTCCTACTTAATTCCATTTGATTAGAAGTGGCTGCTTGGAGCCTCATGTTGAGAAAAATTGGAACTGTTCGTCTAGGTTTAGGAAGAAAGCACGTAGAAATCATTTAGCAATGCCTGCATTGGTACAGCACAGGTAGTGGTATCTGCTGGCCAACCCTGCCAAGGGAAAGGAGCATATCTAATTCAGCAAAGATGTTTCAAACAGCTACTGTGTGCCCATTCCTGTGCTAGGAACTTGGAGCGGGGGAGGGCAAGTGTAAGTCTTCACGCAGACTCCAGTCCAGTTGGGAAAATACAGGAAATAGTGATGAAACACTGTTATCAGGACTGTCTAAAGTCCTCAAAGATGGGAGCTGGAGGAACTCATGGAAAAGAGCATGGCCTGGAATTCTCGGGAAGGTTTCTTGGAGCAGTGAGGGAGAAGAGCAACCCAGCACAGGACCCAGCGAAGCCACCTGGAATATCAGTATTCCGCCATCAAAAGCTGTTCTTGGGCTTCCCTGGTGGTGCAGTGGTTGAGAATCTGCCTGCCAATGCAGGGGACACGGGTTCGAGCCCTGGTCTGGGAAGATCCCACATGCCGCGGAGCAACTGGGCCCCTGAGCCACAATTACTGAAGCCTGCGCGTCTGGAGCCTGTGCTCCGCAACAAAGAGGCCGCGATAGTGAGAGGCCCGCGCACCACGATGAAGAGCGGACCCCACTTGCCGCAACTAGAGAGAGCCCTCGCACAGAAACGAAGACCCAACACAGCCATAAATAAATAAATAAATAAAAATTTAAAAAAAAAAAAAGCTGTTCTTGAAGAGCAGGTGAGAAAGGAGGGACCAAGGAGGACAGGAAAACCCAAGTGAGCCAGTTTGTTCTTCCTTCCTTTTAACTTTCTCTGCCCCCTTCTCTCAGAAGCCTCTCTGACCGCTCCCAGCCTGCCTGGGCTGGTGCATTTCAAAGCGCTGCCTGGGTGGAGGGAGCTGTCCCTGGGGAAGGAGTGCTGACCCTGCTCTTGCAGGCGTGTGATGAATATTTCAGAGCCCAGATGTAATCCTGGCCACAATTGTCTCTCCTTCCCCTCGCCAGCACCCCTCTCCTCATGGCCCTTCACCCCCACCCCAGCCCCAGTCCCCAACCGCTCCTAAGTCAGGAAAATCAGTCCAAACATTTATCAGGAATCGGTATGAACCAGCCAAGCGCTGTGAAGAGCTAATCTGTACAGAGCTAATGAGAATGAACAAAGTCACCACAGACTTCACCATGGGCATTGCTGATAAGGATTTGTCAGAAGAATGGCAGGTAAGATCAGAACAGCCCCGGGGAAGTGGAATGCAAATGCCTCCCTTCCCATGGCTCTGCTGACGTCCCCTCTGCACAGACTGGAGGCTCCAGAACAGTCAGAGAGTGGGGCAGGCAGGGAAGAGGGCCAGACACGGGTCTTGCAGAAACGTGGAGCAAAATCAGCTGAGCCAGGGGGAGGGTGCACATGGACAAGGGGTGGGGACCAGAGGGTGGGAAGGGGGAGGAGTGGGACCAGAAGAGCTCCCTTTCTCTACTCATTAGCAGAGGGGACATGGTATGCAGGCTAATGATGGGGGATTAGATACAGATACATTAGATACAGAACATAACATCCCAAACAACTGGAAGGTGCTGAAGACCCGAAGAGGGTTTCAGAATTGCCCACCTGGAAACCAGATGCTCTAGAGTGGCGGCCAGAGCTAGGGCCGTGGAGTCACACAGACATGGCTGTGAATCCCAATTCTAATGGTTTCTAGCTGTTGAAACCTTGAGAAAGTTGCTTTACTTCCCTGAGCCTCAACTTTCTCATCTATCCGAACAACTAGTATTACCTACTTCACAGGACCACTCGTGAGAATTTAAATAGGGTAACATTCCTATGGGCATGGCACCATGCATGGCACAGAATAAAGTTCAAAAAATATTAGCTGTTGTCCTGTAATTAGCTTTATGGGCAGTTTTGCCTAAAGACAACCTATAACCTAATGGTGTCATCCAGGCGTCAGCAAACTTTTTCTGTAAAGGCCAAAAAATATATATTTTAGACTTTCAGGCCATACGATCTCACTTGCAATTGCTGAACTCTCCTATTAGAGCACCAAAGTAGTCATAGGTGAAACCAGCATGGCTGTGATCCAATAAAGCTTTATTACAAGAACAGGAAACCAGCTAGATTGGGTCTGGGGACTGTAGTTTCCCACCCCTAGTGTAATTGGTCTGCAAACTGTTTCAGCCTGAATATCTTATAGGGACCTCAAAGGGAGACCAAGGGCCAAGCTGCCTTTGAGCCAACAGGCTCCCTGCAGAGGCTGGAGGTTAGCTGGAAGGGTGAGACCCCATAGTTTTCAGAGGCTGTGCACAGGGCATGGATGGGAGGCAAATTTCCCTATAAATGAGACATTACTGCCCTGACTACATTATGTCTCCCCTCTATGCATCTTCACTGCAGAGTTTATTGTGGGGCTGATGCATTTTTACTGCGTCTCCTAAAAGTAAACACATTTTCATCTTCTTCTTGAAATACGTATCGTTAAATCTCCCTACCAATTCCTTCTGGCTTATTGGACTCGGGAGCAAGCTGTGAGGAATGCTTTGTTTTCAGGCCACAAGGCCACTCCCAAGACAGGCCTCTATCACGTCCCTGGAGCCACAGGAGAGAGTCGAGGTAGGGAGAGTGGGAGGCTTTGGTGTGGGGTGTAAATGAGGTTTTGGAATAACATTGGTTTCCTATTCCCTCACAAGTTTTAAAATCTGATAGTTTCGTCAGGTGCTGAACTTGCCACTCTCCCAGTGCAATAATATTGTCTTGCATTTGTGTGGAGCTTTACAGGTCAGAAAATGCTTTCAGTATATATAGTACCTCTCAGTCCTCACCACCACTCTGTGAAGAAGCCAGCAGGTCCACAAAATCGTTCCTGTACCACAGAGGGATAAGCAAGACTCAGAGAGTCTGATCTAGGACATTTGCACACTCGTTCAAGATCAGAAGAGATGGTGGTGGGCGGTGCAGGAGGTGAATAGTGACCCCCAAAGATATCAGGTCCTAATCGTGGAAGACTGTGAATGGGTCCTTATTTGAAAAAAGGGTCTTTTTGCAGATGTGATTAAGATAAGGATTTTGAGATGGGGACATTATCCTGGATTTTCCCCCGTGGAAAATGCCCTGGAGAAAGACCCCTGCCCCAGAAGGAGGGTCAGGTGGGTGGGGATGATGCTGAGCTCAGCCAATCAGCTGATATGAACTGAGCCCTCACCGTGATGCTTGGAACTTCGCAGAGAATTGGAAGCTGTGGTCCATACCCTCAAGATGTTCACAGGCTGGCTCGGGAAGCAGGAGGCACAGGCGTGAAACAATTAGCAAGGCCAACAGCACAGTGCTTGATGAAGTGCCTGCCCATGAAATATGCACCTTAATTCCTGAGTTTGTCAAGCTTCTAGCACAGGCTGGAAAATGCCCTGGCTCCTCTGCGGAGGGTCCAGGAAGAGGACCGAGCACTGCCCAGATCGTGTGTTCCCCAAGAGACTCTGAGACCCTTTGCTTTAAGAATACTATTGGTGTAAAGTTAAACACACTCTACCAGGCAGGCGCTTTCCTTCTGTTGTGAGAATGGAGGTGACCATGTCCAGGCAGGACCAGTGACCAAGACCAAGTGGCAGATGTCCAGGCTCTGCCCAGTGGAGGGGATGGTGAGGGTGACATTAGATGTGATCTCGAGGAGGCGGTGGGGGCAATAAAGAGAAGAGTGAAAATAAATTAAAACAGACTGATTTTTTGTGTCTAAGAGTTTTTCTTTCTCTGTGTCTTTTAATTTTTTTTCTGAAACAGCATTTGGCATAGGTAATAAGACACTGTCTGAAGCCACTACAAGGAGTTGGAACCAAACAGAAAAAAATGTGATGGGGGGGACTCAGCTTCATGTGAATTTCCCCCAGCCTTCCAGTGTCCCAGGGAGGGGCTCATTCTCAGCTATCCTATGACCACCCTGCTGTCCAATCTCTTGACAGCTCAGTTAGGAGGGCTCTACCCTCCGGCCCACCTCTGGGAAAGTGGGCCTAACTTTAGGTTGAACCCAAAATGTAAATATCCTAATTGGCATCTTATTAGTACAAGAGGAAAAGCCCATTGTTATGGAAGAGAAATCTCCCAATCCCCACCGATTAATCTTTGACTACAGGAGGCTTGTGCTCACGGTATCAATGGGGGCCCGGGGCTCTGGAGTGAGCTGGGGAAGGGGGAACAGTGACAGCAGCAGATGTGCCTGCAGAATCTCTGAGCTGGAGAATCCCGTCCTCCAGGGGTCCAGGCTCTGGCCACCCTCCCCAGGGAGTGTCCCCACCACGAGTACAGGGAAGATGCCTGCCATTGGGCCGTCCTGTGGGCAGCGCAGAGGGAGACTGCTGTGGAGGAGAGGATGGGTGGTGGACGGTTGTGACGGACATCTGTCATTTCTTTTTCTTTTTTGCGGGGGAGGGATCAGAGGCATCTGAATACTTTGCTGGTAGGATGGAGTCCCCACCATCTGAGTCTTGGTGAGAGGCAGATCATGCTCTTCTAAACAAAAAGGGACAATTCCAGCTACTTGCTTTCCGAGCAGGGCAGGCACATGTCCCCGGCTGGGCCAATCTGGTCCTCCAAGCTTAGGCTGACCACCCAGCGGCAAAGACACAGGACAAGGGAGATCAGGGCCATGGAGGCTGGTGGCACTGGTGGTGATGCTGGCGCCATCCGAGGAGGGCCAGGCGTCTCCTCAGCTTCATTTTGCCGGTGCCCTTGGCCGCATACTCACCCGTTTCCAAGCCTGGTTTTCCTGATGACCTTCCTGATAACTGGGAACTACTGGACATCTTTTATTAAATAAATTCATTTTCTGCCAAATCTGCCAGAGTCCGTTCTATTGCTTGGAACTAACATATCTGACTACAACTATGCATTTCACTGGACAGAACAGGAGGCAAGGAGGGAAATTCAGATTTCTGGAGAGTCTGGCATAAGCTAGGCTCGGGAATTGTTCCATTTGATCCTCACAAAACCTTTTGAAGTACCTAATGAATTACTTCCTTCTCACTCATCTCTTAAGGGTTGACGTACACTCTTCCTGGGAAGTTCCCCAAGATCCTGCACCCCAGGCCAGATTTTACGCCCCTCTTCTCTGCTCCCACAGGGTCTGAAGCAGAGTCCTGTCCTAGCACCTACCCTGCTCCTCCATAATGCCGCCTGCTCACCTTTTCTAGAGACCGTAAATTCCTTAAGCCCAAGAATGAGGCCTTTGACTCACCAGGTCTCCTAATGTTAGCATCTAGCACAATGCCTCACACTTCTTTTGAAGCTCAATAAATGCTTATCAAATGAAATTAATAATGATCCAAGTCTGGACAATACAGATAAAACCAAATATCTAAATTTTTCTCTACAAAAGGCACATCTGACCCAATAGAGGGAAATCTCCTTTGTGTTTTCATAGTAGAACCCAGAGGTGGGAATGGTCTGGGTTATGTAGAGGCCTTTGTCCTAATGAGGACGATTCAAGGATGAATTCAAGGCTGGGGGTCTAATATGTACGCCCTTCCTTTGGCCTCAGGGCTGGGCATTAGCGAAGACTTGTCATGGGACTGAGGGCTGCGTCTGCCCCTGTCTGCGTGCTGCCCGATTATTGGCCTCGCGGTGGGTTCAAATGCTTCCTCTGCGTGATGGTAGATGCCCAGTAGTATACTTCACATCTCCAGTTTTCCGCTGGTACCTCCTGAGAATGGCCCAGCTCCAGGCACTTTTCTGGAAAATGAATTTTAAGCTACTAGGGCAAAGGAAAGCAGCCTGAGGGATGGCAAAGGTGATCGGGGTTTTTCTCACTCAGCCTGGCTCCCAACTCCCTTGCTGGGCTGTACTAAAACTCCGGCTGCAAGAGACATCTTGCCTGTAGGCGGTGCTGCCGCCGCCAGTCAGCTTCGAGAGGCCATGCTTGCTTTCAGAACAACTTTGATCAGGGCGGCGCTCTATAAACATGACTCAAAAGACCATCTCGGCCACCTGTTCTGCATCCAGAGGTGGCCTTGGGAGGCAGCTCTTGTCTGAGAGAACTTCCCTCCATTTCATTATAAAACTCCACTTTCCGTGGCCCAATGTCCCCACCTGCCTGGAACTCAGCTGAATGAGGGGAGAGAAGACTGTCCTTGGCTTGTTTGCACCACTAAATAATCTCCAGGCAGCTACGCGGGAGCCTCAGAACCATGCAAAGTGTTGTCTGGAGAAATCTTGCCCAGACAGAACATTGAGACAACATTTAAAACCTCATTTAAGTGAACACAAAGAGAGGGCTCCTGGGTAAAGAGACTTAATTAATCTCGTTTCTGTGTAGATACTTTTAATTAAATGTAAGTCCACGTTCTTTCCAAATAGATTGGAAGGGCCGGGCAGTCTTGCTACTGGGTGAGGCTGAGTTGGGGGAGGCTGGCAGGTGGGCACAGGTAATCAGAGGTGCTGGGAAGTGTGCTGCCAGCCCAGGGCTAGAAACCTGGGATGCGGCCCTGCTTCCTCCCTCTCTCCATCTCCGAAGCCAGATGTGCCTCCAAGCATAGGATCAGCCTTCCCGGTCATCCCCTAAATGCCTCCTCTCTCTTCATCCCCCAAGCTCAGCTCCAGCGCAGGCCCTTGACATCCCTCTCCTAGATGATAGCAGTCATCTCCTAATTTCTTCCTCTCCCCAATCTCGATCCGTTTTAGTCCATTCTAATTCATCCAGCTAAATGACACTTCTTTTTTTAAAAATTTTTATTGGAGTATAATTGATTTACAATGTTGTGTTAATTTCAGGTGTACAGCAAAGTGATTCAGTTATACATATACATATATCCACTCTTTTTTCAATTCTTTTCCCATATAGGCCATTACAGAGTATTGAGTAGAGTTCCCTGTGCTATACAGTAGGTCTTTATTAGTTATCTATTTTTTTTTAATTAATTAATTAATTTATTTATTTTTGGCTGTGTTGGGTCTTCGTTTCTGTGCGAGGGCTTTCTCTAGTTGCGACGAGCGGGGGCCACTCTTCATCGCAGTGTGCGGGCCTCTCACTGTCGTGGCCTCTCCCGTTGCGGAGCACAGGCTCCACACGCGCAGGCTCAGTAGTTGTGGCTCACGGGCCTAGTTGCTCCGCGGCATGTGGGATCTTCCCAGACCGGGGCACGAACCCGTGTCCCCTGCATTGGCAGGCGGATTCCTAACCACTGCGCCACCAGGGAAGCCCCTCGTTATCTATTTTATATATAGTAGTGTGTATATGTCAATCCCAATTTCCCAATTTATCCCTCCCTACCCCCTTGCCCCCTGGTAACCATAAGTTTGTTTTCTACATCTGTAACTCTCTGTTTTGTAGATAAGTTCATTTGTACCCTTTTTTAGATTCCACATGTAAGCGATACCATATGATATTTGTCTTTCTCTGTCTGACTTACTTCGCTCAGGGTGACAATCTCTAGGTCCATCCACGTCACTGCAAATGGCATTATTTCCTTCTTTTTTATGGCTGAGTAATATTCCATTGCACATAAATGACTCTTCTTAAAGCCTTACTCTCATTGTAATGTTACAGCCCTGGTCAATAACTCAAAATAGCTTCCAATTTTCGGGTTAAATGCAAGCTTTTCCTCTCGGCATGGCCAGAGTACGGTATCTCGGAAGACTGGTCAAGTTGAGGAGTGGTTGTAGTGTCTGGAGAAGGAAGTGAGATGGGGTGGATCCAAGAAGAAATCTCCTGGGGGGGACTAACCAGAGTCAGGCAGGCTCTACAGCAAGTCTAGGCATGGCAGGGATTTGGACCTGAGGCAGCAGGAACAGGCATCTAGAAGAGAGGCAGAAATCCAATTGCAGGTGAAAGCTAGAGAATTATGAGCCCGTGAGAAGTTAGCCACAGGGAATTTTTACAGAGTAATCTCTGCCTTGGATGGGGAGGAGAAACCAATCTGATATGGACAGAGTTACACTATAGCTGTGGCAAAGATTGGTTGCTTACTAACACCCATGTTTCTCCTTTTAGTCCTGGAATGGTTCAACAACCTTTTCTACCCTCCCTCGACTCACCTGCAGATGAATGGGGCCAATGAAATGTGGGTGGAAGTGATGCATGCCACTTCCAGAGCCAGCCACTAAAATCTCCTCTGAGGTCTTCTACACTGTGTGCTTTGCTCAACATCTGGCTGGATGAAGTGGATCCAGGAGAGGACTCCAAGGCTCTAGAGAATGACAAAGACATTAGATAGATGGATCCTGAGTCTCTGAATGACTTTGTGAAGCGGAGCTTCTCCCAACCCTACCACCATATTGGATTGTGGCATGATCGAGAAATAAACATGCACTGTGTCAAGCCACCGAGATTTGGGGATAGTTTGAGATAGCACTTAACTGTCCTGACTGATAAATTAGGTATCCTGCCATTAGGGAGACATAGGAGAAAAAGAAACAGATAGACCTGGACCACATTCAGCCTCTACAGTGAGGGCTTGGGAAGGTTGCTCTACAAGGGTAAGGCCACCTCTCAGCCTCATCAGTGTCTCTCGGCCCTTCTTCCCTGTTTTTAGACTAGGGTGGCAGCCCTGCTTCAGGCCGAGGTGCTCAGATTTGCTCCACCTGTCTCTAATTCTGGGACCGCAGCCTCATGGCAGACGGCGGAGGCCCAAGCCACCAAGCTAAACCACTCAGGCACACTTCAGCTCCTTCTCATGGTGCATCCACTCATGTCCCATCCATCAAAGCAAGTCACGAGCCCAGAGTTGATAGGGTGGAGATGTTTACTCTGCAGACTGTGAGACACGGTGGAGTCTGAAAGGAGGAAGGATTGTGGACACATCGTATAATGTACCACGAGGACCATCTTTAATAAGGCATTAACCTGCCTAAAATCCAATGTTCCTGGGCCTGTAGGACTGTGTTTGAGTGAGTGATGTCAGAGGCTTCAGAGAGCTGCAAGGATTGGCCAGGCTGTTTTGGGTTATAGGGAAGGGAAATTGGCGTGAAAAGCCTTAGTTTCATAGAAAACAAACCTATCGTTACCAAAAGGGAAAGGGGGGGAAGGGCTAAATTAGGAGTTTGGGATTAGCAGATATACACTACTATATATAAAATAGATAAACAACAAGATCCTACTGTATAACACAGGGAACTATATTCAATACCTTGTAATAAACTATAATGAAAAAGCGTCTGAAAAAGAATATATATATATATCTACATATATATCTGAATCACTTTGCTGTACACCTGAAACTAACACAACATTGTCAATCACCTCTACTTCAATTAAAAAAACAGCCTTAATTTCTTGTCCTGCTGCCGAGTGACCATGGACCTTTGGCAAGTCATTTCTCTCTGGACCTCAGTGTAACTATCTGGGACATGAGAGAGGTGGGCAGGGTGATTTCTAATGTGCTTTCAACCTCATATTGTTGAAGACTCTACGAAACCTAACTCTGTCATCCTAAGCCCTGACTTCTGAGATCCTATTGTCTTCAAGCCAGAGGTGTGTGCTCTGCCCCAGCAGAGAGTCTAGGAGGAGATGCTTTTTGCAGAGCCCTCCCCAGAGGGACAGTGGGGAGGAGAGAGGAGGTTGAAAGAGGACTCAAGTATATTTCCCTGTGCGCTTCTAAAAGCCCTTAGATCAGACTGCTCAGGGCCTGATAATTCTTCCATTAAGAGGAAATAATTTTCTAGGTCTGTTTCGGTTGTATTTATCCGCAGTTGACAGCATCAGCCGCTGCAGCTGTGACGCGCCCCCCGTCCCCACCCCAGATCGGGCATGTATTTGTTGGGGGGAAGAAGGGGCCAGAGGTCTCCGCATCTCCCAGCCCGGATAGAGGGACCAGAGAGCTACCGCATGACCCTGGTATCTGTCTCATCTGACCCAGCTGTGACCTCAGGTACCTCCCACTCCATTTTCTAGCCTAAAAAAAGAAATGTAAACAATAGCCCAACCAAGAAACCCCCCCCGCTGTGCTGTCTCCGCCCCGGCCCTCCCCCCACCTCCTGCCTATCGCTTCTTCTAAGCTGGCTTGACAATAACCATTCATCATGAAAAAGAAAACAAAGTACGGAGAAACAAAAACCAATCTAAGGCCGCAAATTGACGTCAAACTTTGAAAAATGGACTGCGAAATGGTGGTGCGGTGAGCTCCTTCTGCCTTCCAGAACAGATGGGCCTGGGCAGCTCCTGTCACAAGCCGACATGGCCCCAAGTTCAGCTTGGAGGTGACTACAGTCCAGGGAGCAGATCTGACTTTCAGAGGTGACATTGGGCAGAGGAAGGGAAGAAGAGTCCTCCAGGCATTGTGGCAAAGGAAAGTCACCTCGGGTGCCGGGAGGA
This sequence comes from Balaenoptera musculus, assembly GCF_009873245.2. Lineage (NCBI taxonomy): Eukaryota > Metazoa > Chordata > Mammalia > Artiodactyla > Balaenopteridae > Balaenoptera > Balaenoptera musculus. Next base: position 17,260,671 of record NC_045792.1, read on the forward strand.
GGCTTGCCCTGGGCGAAGGTCTTGAATGGGCCTGGCCCGTAAGAGGATGACTCTGGCTCCATGCCATCCTTCTGGATTCTGTTCCCTCTGGAGCTGCGGTATGAATGAGATCCTGGCAGATCTGGCTTTAGGAGAGGCTGGGAAGGGAAGAATTCACAGGTTTTGATTCCTCACACATGTACGTGTAAAGGGCTTTACCAAGTTCAAAGCATTTTCATAGGCACCGTCTCACTGTGGGCGAGCCTGGGGACTCAGCAGAGTAGCTTGTCCTGTTCCACTGCTGAGAGTGAGGTGCGAAGGTATTATATGACTCACCCATAGTCACTCAACTTATAAGCAACAGGGTTGGACTTGAACCTAGGTCTTTCTGGCTCCAGAGCTGATGATCGATCTTCTTTCTCTACAGGATGTTTTGAACTGGTGGGAGTCTGAGGCATCATCACAGTATCACTAGATGCCTATGTTTTTCAGAAGGGGAATCTCAAGACCAAAGAGAGGAGAGCTGACTTAGCTGAGGTTCCAAATTCCTCAGGGTCCAGAGTGTGGGTCTCCTGAGCCCCAAACTAGTGGAAAGTACCATGTCTGCAAAATCCCAGTGAAAGCTAGGAATCCTACAGTGAGATTCCCCTGGGAAGCACCTGGGACGGTGATTGGTGGGGGCCGGATGGAATGTTTTGCTCCTTGGCTTTGTCTAGGGATGTGGTAGCCTTTTGACTCTTAGACCAGACCCAAGGCAGCCAAAGGATGGCAGAAAGCTGGGAGGGATGGCCATTGCCCCCAGCTAACGATATGTGAAGAAGGGTTGTTCTGTCTCCTCGGGAAACCATTTTCTTCCCTCACTTCTCCTCCTCTTGGGATCACATACCTACTCTCTAGGCTGGTCACCTGTGCCCTTGGCCTGTCCCCAGATGCTCAGGAATCCCTGAGGCCCTGGTCCAGATCTTATCTCCTCAAGGAGCACCAGAAACTGTGAGCGTTCCCCACCCCGTCTCTGCCCACGGACAGACTTCCCTCTTTCCTGATCCATTTCCTCGGGACCTGCACTCTAAGAGGATCCAGCTAATCTGACAGGCTTAGTGGAGGTGGACTCTCCAGGTTCAAATCCGGGTTCTACCATGTATTAACCCTGTACCCCTGGGCAAGTTAATTAACCTCGTTTAGCTGCAGTCTCCTTATCTGAGAAATGAGGGCAACCATACTTACTTCATAGGGTTATTGGGATTTTAAATGAATTTATGTAAAGCACTTAGCACCATGCCTGAAGTATAATAAACATTCAATAAATGTTAGCTATTTTTAGCTTTTAAAACTGTTCATACTCCTATCTGGGTGGAGGCTAATGATTTACTCCAAAGTTAAAACGGACATGTTTTTCCAGCGATGTAATTGAGGAGAGGCCTTACCAGAAAGGGATGGAGATTTTAGTCCCAAGTCATTCCTCTGGGACAGATCCCCTTTGAGTGGTGGGGTCTTCCAGCTAACCTCAGAGCACATCACAGGTTCCAGATGTGAATCACCAGGTGAAGTTTGGATCTGCCTATCAAGGTCCTGATTTGAACTAGAACTCACATTCCTCAGCTGAAGCATGGAGCAAGAGGCTTTAGAACCACAGCTAGGTGACAAAGGAGGTGCAGGTGGAAAAGTGAAATGAGACAGGGCAACAGGTCCCCTATGGGCTGGGTACCATCTCAGCAGGGCAGGGTAGAACACATATGGGATTTGCAACCAATGACCTAGATTCCAGGATTGCCTCGCACCCTCCATCTATTAATGGTGTATTTTTGGAGAAGGTATTTCATTTCTCTGAACTTCTATTTCCTCTTTGGGACAGGCTGAAATAGATAATATAGCACTTTGTAAAATGACATAAAAGCACTTTGATAAAAGCACTTTGTGAATGACATACTAAGATATTATCTTTTTCTTTGCCTAGCTTTCACTTGAAGTCAAATAATTTTAGATTCGGTAAATACTCAAATATTCATGAACTCTGGTGGCCTTGTTGTTCTTGACAGATCTGTTGGTTATAAGGGGCAGAGATCCCTAAAAGGACTCAAGTGGTATGGAGGGGAGGGGAGAGGTGATTGAGGAAACAGGCATCTCATAGGTGTCTGAGGGCAGGGGCTGCAGTACTGCAAGGCTGCATGGGGAATGAAGGTGAAGATGAGTCTGGGTTCACAGTGGCCCTTGGGAACTGCTTCTCTGTCTCCCTTGGCAACCTGGTTTTTCCTTCTCAGCATTTTGGCCTTTCTCTGTGTATCTGCTCTGTTCCTTCTCCATTCAGTCAGCTTACACCGCTCACTCATGATTTCTCCTCACTTATCATTTCAACTGATTTGTGCCCATGGCCTCCCCAGCCCTGTCTTTGCACAAACTTTCTGCTGTACCACCCGCTACCACCAACAGCAGTTTTCCTCTGAAAGTCTTTGCTCAAACCCCGGAAAGAACCTGATCTTTCTTAGCCTCCTAGACCATAGATCACTAGCCACTGTAAGTATCAGTTTTTCTTAGGTCCCATGCTCACCTCTCATGGAGTTATCTCAGGCTGGAAGAGTGCGGTCACGTGCTACTTAGGTGATGGGGCTTTAAGGTGGGGCAGGTTCCCTTAGGATGAGCTATAGATGGGTTAGGAAGTGATCAGCAACCCTTGGACATGTAGGCAAGTCACAATGTCTCAATATCAAACTCTCTAAATTCTCATCTATAGATGATGTCGATTATTATGTAGATTAAGTGCGTCAGTTAGTGAAAATACCCACCATAGATCAGGCCCCTCCTCCCCATCCCCACAGCCACTCTCTTTCTTTTTTTTTTTAAATTTTATTGGAGTATAGTTGATTTACAACATTGTGTTAGTTTCAGGTGTACAGCAAAGTGATTCAGTTATACATATACATATATTCATTCTTTTTCAGATTCTTTTCTCATATAGGTTATCACAGAATATTGAGTAGAGTTCCCTGTGCTATACAGGAGGTCCTTGTTGGTTATCTATCTTATGTAGAGTAGTGTGTGTATATTAATCCCAAGCTCCTGATTTATTCCTCTCCCTCACCTTTCCTCTTTGGTAACCATAAGTTTGTTTTCGATATCTGTAAGTCTGTTTCTGTTTTGTAAATAAGTTCATTTGTGTCATTTTTTAAAAAAAATTAGATTTCATGTATGAGTGATATCATAGGATATTTGTCTGTCTTTGACTTACTTCACTTAGTATGATAATCTCTAGGGCCATCCATGTTGCTGCAAATGGCATTATTTCATTCTTTTTTTATGGATGAGTAGTATTCCATTGTATATATGTACCACATCTTCCTTATCCATTCCTCTGTCAATGGACATTTAGGTTGTTTCCATGTCTTGGCTATTGTAAATAGTGCCCATGGTGACTTCCTTAATTCAGGCCTTTACCATCTCTTACCTGGACTAATTCAATAGTCCTCCAACTGGACTCTTGGCCTCCAGTTTTGCCCCTGTCCCCATTGAATCAGATCTATTTTGAACAGAATTGCCATAGTGAGTTTTCTAAAATGTTCATCTGAAAAGCTATAAAATCAAGGGCTGATCAAGGATGTGATGAAACAGGGATCCTTAATTTTACTGATAGGACCGTATATTGCTACAATTTTAGGAAAAGTAAGCTAGCAATATCTATTAAAATTAAAAATACTGTAACCTTTGATTCTGCATTCCCACTTGACAATCTATCCTATGGGAATAAAAGCACCCGTACGTACTACTACATAGGTAAGGCTATTTATTGTAGCATTATTGTAGGTGTCAAAATAATTGTAAATGACCTGAATGTCCAACAGTAAATGGTTGAATAAATTTACTACATTCATGAACTGGAGAGTTAAACAGATATTTTAAAAAATGAGTTATTTCTCTATCTGTCGACTAGAAGGTGTGTTGCCATATGAGTTAGCAGGTTTCTTAGTAAAGGGTATGATGCATTTTTGAAAAAAAATCAGTGCAAAAAATGACATTATATTGTGTAAATGTTCATATTTGCTTGATGAACACAGAAACAGGTGTGGAAAATTGCTGGGTGTGGAGCAAGTGTTCTCAACCTTTGTAAGCATCAGAATCACCTGAAGGGCTGGTAGCTCTTGCATTTATTCTGTGGTTTTTGGGGGGTTTTTTTTCAATTTTTCTGAGGTATAATTGACATATAACATTATATTAGTTTCGAGTACAACATAATGATTCGATATTTGTATATATTGTGAAATGATCACCACAATAGGTCTAGTTAACACCTGCCACCACACAGTTACAATTTTTTTCTTGTGATGAGAGGTTTTATGATTTACTTTCTTAGCAACTTTCATGTGTATAAGACAGTATTATTAATTACAGTCAGATTGCATTTCTAACAAGCTCCTGGGTGGAATACTATTCTTTTGGGGAATACACAATCACTGGTGTAGAAGGGTAATAGAATTGGAGTGAGAGAAATTGTGGAGGTTTTCTTCACATAGCATTTCATTCTTTCACCAGTTTTAGTACACTTAGGTAGCTGTTACCAACTTTCAAGAGGAATATAGTAAAAGAGAAAGAGAGGGGAAAGATACTTTAAAAAAAAAAAAAATAAGAAAGGAAATCTGCTTAGTCCTGTCACTTCCTTTCCTAACATCCTTTAGTGGTTCCCATTGCACACAGGATGGAATCTAAACTCATCAGTGTGGCACGAAGGGCTCTTGGGATGGGTCCCTGCCTCTGACCTCTTCATCCCCATTGGCTTGGCCCATCTACTCTGTCCAATCAGAGCAGCTGACCATTCCTGAATGTGTTCACTGTATCAGACAGCCTGGTCCTGCTTCTGTAATTGCCCTTGTGAGCTCCTCAAAGGCAGGGATGACTTGCTTGTCTTTGGATTCCCAGCAGGAAGTGCTTTTCTCTTGGGATATAGTAGGTGCTTGGTAAATTCTGTTGAATGGAAGGATGAATGAATGAAGAGCAGACACCCAAAGAAAACTGCTGAATCTGAGCCTCCCATCCAGAGTTAGCCATGCTCTGCCAAGCACTTTCTCCAACGGGGTAGGCTGTTTCTTTGGTTTCCACATGCCTCTTAGTCAAGGAAATGCAAACAAATCCAAACACTGGGGTAGAACGTGCAGGTGTGGGTTGAGCAGTCTGTGCTCCAGACCCACCTGCTTCTCCCTGAAGCTCTTCAGCCCCTCCAATCTTCCTGAACCCACTCAGTCTAAGTGCGTAATGGACCAGGGAGGACGGAGGGCACAGGGAGGTTCCAGCATGTGATTTCACAAGGGGTCACAGCATAATGTTAATTTCTGTTTGGAGCAAGAGTGTGTGCATTTGAGTGAATGGCTGCCTGTGGATGTGGGTGTGTGGGCATGTGTGTGCTCATCTATAATTAATGAAAAAGCCTCACATTTGCGTGGTATTTTACAGTTTCTAAAGTGTTTGACATCCATTATGCCATTAAGTCCCCATGAAACCCTGTGACTTTTGCAGAGTGAGTCTTATCACTTCCATTTTTCTGATGAAGAAAATAAGACTTAGAGCATTTAAGTGACTTTTTCAGAATTACACGTTGAGGACGCCCAACCAATGTAGAGAACAAGGGCGTCTCCTGGTTCTGTTTCCAGGGACCCTGCCTTCCTCCTGGCATTCTCAGCAGTGACTGAGATGAAGGGAGGGGCTGAGCAGGGCTCCCAGGATCTCCCGGATCCACAGGTCCTCCTTCCTGGGACCCAATCACCACTTCTTCTGATGATGCTTCTCCAGCATCCTCATGCCGTATTAGCTCGTCACTCATCAGATGTTTGTTGAATATGGTGACATGATAAGAAATATATCTTTAGTCTTTGATCCTGGTTCCTGACACAGAGCTCCTAAATCCCTCAGACTTTCCTGGGTGATAAGAGGGTCTTTTGTATGCTAATGAATGACTGGTGACTGGGGACCCATGGAGAGCTTCAGGATGGGGACTGGTTGCCAGAAAGACCAAGATGTGATTAGAAGGTTGGAACTTTCAGCCCCACCCCCTGACCTCTGGGGATGGGGGAGGAGTTGGAGATTGAGTGAATAATTGATCGTGCCGATATGATGAAGTCTCCATAAACATTCCTAGAGCGTGGGGTTTGGAGAACTTCTGGATTGGTGAGCACATTCACATATGTTGGGAGGATGGAGTACCTTCGCTCCATGGGGACAGAAGTTCCTGGGCTCAGAACTCTTCTGGACCTCTACTCTCTATACCTGTTCATCTGGCTGTTCATCTGTATTCTTTATCCTATCCTTTATAATAAAGGCAAATGTAAGTGTTTCTCCAAGTTTTGTGAGCCATTACAGCAAATTATTGAACCTGAGGAGAGAGTCATGGGAATGCCTGATTTCTAGCCTGTTGGTCAGGTGACAACCTGGACTTGCATTCTGACTTTCCAGCTGGAAGGAGGGGCTTGGGGCTGAACCCTTAACCTGTGGGGTCTGGACTGACTCAGATAGTTAGTGCCCTAACTGCATTGAGTGAACGGACACCCAGTTCCACTGAAGAGTTGAATTGGTTGGTGTGGGAAAACCCTCCACACATTGGTGTCGGAAGTATCCTGTGGGTAGAAAAGAACAGTGTGTTTCTTTTTAAAATAGCTACTCTATGTCCAGTCACCGCGGGGGGCACAGAGCTGCTTGTAGGAGGAAGGGTGCTGTAACGGACAAGAGTGAACTCTTTGGAGTCAGGCAGGCCTGGGTTCAGATGCTGTTTCTGACTCTCTTACTGGCGTGGGCTTTGGGGCAGGTTATTTAACCTCTCTCCCCCTCCATCGCCGTATCCTCACAGGGTTGCTGTGAGTATTAAAGGAGGAAGTGTATGTAAGATGCTCTGCAGAATGTCTGGTACAGAGTAAGCCTTAAACAACAGCACAGTAACAGTAATAATTATTCCAGGTGATGCGGTCAAGGAAGGTTTCACCGAAGAGGTGCCTCTTTAACTGGGTCTCACTGGGTCCAACTGAGCCTCAGAGGCCCCAGGAGCTCCTTCAGATGTTAGGAGATGGGCACCAGGATGTCTGGGTGGACCAGTCCAGTCTGTTTTTCTTTGTGGATTAGCTCCAGGTCTGTGGGCCTCCCTAGGACCGTGAGCACGTGGAGAGTAGGAGGGGCCTCTGAGAAGAGGGCAGGCCTCCCAGGGGCACTGGGACAGCTAGTGGGAGGAGGCCGGGGGATGAGCTCAGAGCGGATACGGTGCAGAGTGACATACACAGGTAGACAGTGCAGGACTCAGCCTGCACCTGCTGTAAAAGGAGAGGGCGGGTGGGCGTCAGCTGCCCCCATGAAGGCTGGAGGGTAGGACCCATCATACATGTACCGCCCTCACATCTACTCTACAATCTTTCTTACTCTGACACTTTCTTTTAGCATCTGTGTTACTATCTGCTATGATCTGAATGTTTGTGCCCCGCTCAAAGTTCATATGTTGCATTCTAACCCCCAGGGGGATGGTATTAGGAGGTGGGTCTTTGGGAGGTGATTAGGTCATGAATGGGATTAGTGCCCTTATAAAAGCAGCCCAAGAAAATTCCCCCACCCCTCCCATTCTCGTGTGAGAATGCAGCAAAAAGTCACCATCTATGAACCAGGAAGAGGATCCTCACTGATATTGAATCTGCCGGTGCCTTGATGTTGAATTTCCCAGCCTCCAAGCACTTTGAGAAATTAATGTCGGTTGTTAATATGCCAGCCAGTCTGTGGTATTTTATCAGAGCTGCCAAATGGACTAAAACACTATCATTTATCTTTTTCTCTTTCAGTCGCTGGCTCTTCGGAAGGGGCAATGGAAAAACAAGGGTTCTGGAGCCAGGTAATCTGGTTGGACCCTGCCTTCCCTACTTTCTAGCTGTGTGATCTTAGATTAGTCCCTTAGCTTCTCTGAGCCTCATTTTCCTCTTCCGTGAAATGTGGTTGATGGTAGTAGTACTAAACACACAAATTTATTGCGGGAATTAAGTGGAATACTTCCCGAGCCTGGCACATAGAGGCCATGTGATGAACTTGAGTCCCCTTCCCCTACTGATCACGACTCTCCTTTCTCTCCCCTTCACCAGATAGCAGAACAGCCATCCACCATGGAAAGCTGAAGTGAATATGCATTTTTATTTTCTTTTTGAAATGTGTAGGGAACTAAATATTGATAGGAGCAGAACATTCCCAAGGGCAAGAATCTGGCCGTGGTGGCAGGACGAGGCAGCCTTCGGGACGTGAGGAGAACGGTTGGTGGAAGTCAGGACGGCAGAAGGGGAGGCTCCCCCAGCAGCCGTATCAGCTCCCTCCCGTCTACCTTCAACGCCCAGCCAAGAGATATGGAGAACAGTATGGAGGTTCCTTAAAAAACTAAAAATAGAACTACCATTCGACCCAGCAATCCCACTACTGGACATATACCCTGAGAAAACCGTAATTCAAAAAGAGTCATGTACCAAAATGTTCATTGCAGCTCTATTTACAATAGCCAGGACATGGAAGCAACCTAAGTGTCCATCACTGGATGAATGGATAAAGAAGATGTGGCACATATATACAATGGAATATTACTCAGCCATAAAAAGAAATGAAATGGAGGTATTTGTAATGAGGTGGATGGAGTTAGAGTCTGTCATACAGAGTGAAGTAAGTCAGAAAGAGAAAAACAAATACAGTATGCTAACACATATATATGGAATCTAAGGAAAAAAAAAAAAAGTCATGAAGAACCTAGTGGTAAGACGGGAATAAAGACACAGACCTACTAGAGAATGGACTTGAGGACACGGGGAGGGGGAAGGGTAAGCTGGGACAAAGTGAGAGAGTGGCATGGACATATATACACTACCAAACGTAAAATAGATAGCTAGTGGGAAGCAAACGCATAGCACAGGGAGATCAGCTCGGTGCTTTGTGACCACCTAGAGGGGTGGGATAGGGAGGGTGGGAGGGAGGGAGATGCAAGAGGGAAGAGATATGGGAACATATGTATATGTATAACTGATTCACTTTGTTATAAAGCAGAAACTAACACACCATTGTAAAGCAATTATACTCCAATAAAGATGTTAAAAAAAAAGAGAGATCCTTCTAGAACCTTCAGAATCATCTTTGACTCCTTTCTCCCCCTTCATCCAGATTTAGTTTGTTATTCTTTCTATGAATATTTTTCGAGTGCGTACTGTTAGCTAGACACTCGTTTGCAGCCTTCACTTTTATTTCAAACACATCCTTCCTATGATTTTGCCTGAAGGTGAACCGTCATTTTTTGAACGCCTAACGTGAGCTAGAACCACCCTGTTGGGTGGCTGATAATACTCTCTCAGTGAATCCTCACCACAACCACAAAGGCGGTATTATCTATATCCCCATTTTACAGACAGGGCTCCTGGGGATCAGTGAGGCTCCCTCCCTGATGAGAGCTAGGGTGGGAGCCAGCATTAGCGTTTCTTGAGCTCAGTTAAAGTCACACTGTTAGAGTTATCTCCCTACACACTCTCTGCCTGGGTCTGCTTTCTGGGCACTGTTCTCTGTGAGACCCATGCCCACCTATGCCCCCTCCAAACCTCCCCTAGCTCTCTTTCCTTCAGGAGCTGTTGACCGAGAGTCCAGTCTTGGCAGGACCATCACCTTACTCTGTGACAGTAGCGGGACTCTGGCCTCTCTGAGTCCCTGTGGCCCTGTCACCCCTATCCCTTCCAGCCCCTCATCATTCAGAGGAGGGCTTTGTGCCTCTGGGAGGGCTACGGGCCTTCCCTGGGACTCACTGGATCCTCCCGGACTGGGTGAGGATGGGGAGGTCACCTTCACTGAGAACTTCTCCTGGGCGTTATAAACACCATACAACTGACCCCACAAACCCCTAGGGGGTCCCACTATCACCCTCACCTCCCTGAGAAGGAAACTGAGCTGGGAGGGGGTGTCCCGGTCATCAGAGAGCAAAAGTCTAAAAAAATGGTACAAAGTAACTTATATACAAAACAGAAATAGACTCATAGACATAGAAAACAAATTTATGGTTACCAAAGGGGAAGGCGGGGGAGGGATAAATTAGAAATTTGGGATTAACAGTTACACACTATTATATATAAAATAGATAAACAGCAAAGACCTACTGTATAGCACAGGGAACTCTACTCAATATCTTGAAATAACCTATTATGGAAAAGAATCTGAAGAAGAATAGATGTACATATATATGTATAACTGAGTCACTTTGCTATACACCTGAAACATTGTAAATCAACTATACTTCAAAAAATAATATCATCGAAAAAAAGAAAGATAATATTAAACTTTTAATGAATACATTGGTGTTTTACGAAAAAATCTTTAGGAAACATTGCAGGACAATAGGTTCTGGTGTCATCTGCATAAAAAATTCAAAATTGAGATATATATCATTATTAAAATTTTGTTAAGAAATAGAACCCTTCTACACATATTTAAATGGAATTGCAGTTTCCCAATTTTGATAAATACGTCAATAAAAATTAAAAAAGGAAGTGAGGGAATTCCCTGGCAGTCCAGTGGTTAGGACTCAGCGCTTTCACAGCCATGGGGCGGAGTTCAATACCCGGTCGAGGAACTAAGATCCGCAAGCCATGTGGCGTGGCCAAGAACATTGTTTTAAAAATAATAAATAAATAAAAGGAAGTGAAATTACTATTGTTGGAAATGAAAGAGATTCTAAAAACTAAAAAAGTTGAGGTAGGATTGGAATCCCTTTCTGAGGGAAGGCCGAGGGCATCACATCTCTTGGGTATCAGAAATGACTTGACTTATTATGATGGTGAAGGCTGCTAGGATCCCTGAGTCTGGGCTGCAGCCGGTGCAGGAGGAAGCTCCCCGAGTCTCACCCAGCCCTCTTGGGGCTGCCCTGTGCAGTCTGCTCTTCCTAGCTGGCTGCCCATTGAGTGGTTTTGCCTCCCCACCCCGTTTCTCCCCCTGCCCTCCCTCCCCCCACCCGTCCCCAGCTCCTTTCCAGTGGTGGGTGATGAAGGCTCTCCTGACCAAACTTGAGTCGGGCTTCTCTGATCCTGTTCCTCTTCTAGGTCTCACTCGGGCTTCCGAGTCCGTCCCTGGCAGAGTCCAGTTTGAGCAAGGATGCTACTAAACCAGCTTGCAGAGAATCCCCCGACTCTTGATCTCTGATCTCGCTGGCCTGCCTTCAGCAAGAATCCCCTGCCCTGGGGAATTCCCTGGCCGTCCAGCGGGTTAGGATTGGGTTCGATCCCTGGTAGGGGAGCTAAGATCCCGCAAGCCGCGCGTGGCGGCCCCTAGCCTGGATGTCTCCTCTCTCGGCGACTTTCCATGCACTCTGCTCCTTGGCTCTAAAACCCCACTGGTCCTTGCTGTATTCCCGATTGAGCCCCATCTCTCTCGCCTATCGTAGCAGTCCTGAATAAAGTCTTCCTTGCTGTTTTAACGAATGTCAGATTAATTTTTTCCTGCCCCAACCTCCTGAGCATGGGCAAAGACAAGCAAAAGCAAGTGAGTCACTCTCACACCTTCCCACCCCTGTCTGTCTTTGGTCCTGCCTGGCACCGTGAGTAGGAGCTGCTGCAGGCATCCGGGTGGGGCCGGGAGCCTCAGGACCCCAGGAAGGAGCCGGGCAGGGCAAGAATGATTAGCTCGCTGAAGATCAGGCTGCCTGGGAGTGGTGTCTCCCTGGTTACCGGAGCTGCCTGCCTGTGTAGTGAGTCTGGATTTTACCACGCACTCCAGTGTACAAGGACTGTCACACTTCTGCTCTATTGACTTTTTAAATTAAATGAGATCTGACGCTGGGTCCCATCCACCAGGTTGGCAAAGACTCTCCCCGACCCTTTCCCTTGGTCCAGGGTTCAGGCACTGAGGAAGCTGTGGGAAGGTCCTTCCGCCCTTGGTCCCCACTGGTCCCCACTGATGTAGCCGTTTCCAGGTCTGCATGAACCTGGAGGGTAGGTGATTCTGTTGCTTTCATATCAGATCTGGGACGCGTGCCGAGGCTCTCGGCGACACCAACGAGCCCTTCCCTCGAAGACCCTCTCCCCTGCCTGGCCTTGGAAATTCCTCGACTCCCCCTGTACACACCCAGCCCTCTTTCTTCCCTCTCTGGGAAGGCCTGGCAAAATCCATCCAAGAAACCAAGGGTGGAAGTTGTCTTCCTGTATCTTCTGCTTTAGGAAATGCCTGCTGCCTTCTGAAGAGGGAGAGGAATGACCTTCCGGGTAAAGCACATATGAATATCTCACTGAGTCATGCTGCCTGGGCCTCTCTTCACCAGGATGAGGTGAACGTGTGTGATCTCTTGCCAGGCTGGGTGGAGTGGCAAGGGGATGGCAAGGAGCAGGCCCTGGAGTAGAGTGGAGAGCTTTCAAAAAAGGAGAACCGCCAGTAGTTTCCCCTCCTAGTCCTGAACCACCATCTGTGAAGGCCTCCTGGAAGGGGGATGGGCTATTTTCCCCTGAGAGCTTGGCTGAGTTAAACGGGGCACTGTATTTATCAAATTTGAAACGGGGAAAGGGTTCAGAGGAAAGGGTGAAAAATAATAAAAGTACGACTGAAAACACCTACTGGGGCCAAGCCGAGGTCTGGGTCCATCTGCTTGCCTTGGGATCTAGGTGTGCACTGGGGGTCTCCCTGTAGGGGAATGAGTCCTGCAATGACCTCTAGACCAAGTCCATTTCTGTGTGTGTGTGTGTGTGTGTGTGTGTGTGTGTGTGTGTGTGTGCGTGCGCGCGCACGAGCTTGGATGGTGCTGGGTGCTGAGGGACCAGAGGGAGTGGCTGTGTGCCCACCCACCTTGAACGCACGTTGCTAATGAATGAGGCGTTACAATGCCAATCCCCAGGGTCCCAGCTCCGCTCACATGTCCATTAATACACTCCCGGTGTTCATTGTGATTGGCATCGCCACAGTAAACAGTAAATGAGTGAATAATAATTGGCTATCTATTTGAAAGTGTTACTGAGGTTGCCATGGCAATCACACCTTTTATTAAGCTTTATTAAGCTGCAGCTGCAGGGAGTGAGGTGGTGGGAGACCAGGCTCCCTGGGCCCCCAAAGAGGGGCTGACCTGCTGGGTGACCTTTCCCAGGAGCTCTGGAGACACAGGGGCCAGAAGGGGCACTGCTTTTTTTTTTTTTTTTTTTTAAACAATTCACCTGCTTTGGGGCCTTTAGGAGGAGTCATTGAATCCTCAACTAGAAAAAAAAAAAAAATTTCTTTCCTGCCTTTTTTCTTTCCTCAAATACTTGAAGGATGGGAATGGGGGACAATGTTGTTTTATTTTTGCCCTGAGCATTTTTCCCCCTGAACGATGGTAAACATGAAAATTAGAAACATTTTGGAAAATAAAATTCATTTCAGGGACAAAAATTATATTCATTTTATTTTAGAATGATGACTACAATCTTTCAGATAAGGTGCTACTATCCTGTCTTTATTATTCCTCTGCTTCCCTACCCTCCACCAATGAATTCTAAATCCCTCGATGCAAGGGAAAGATTTTAATGGGAAACTACCTAGAATATCAGATCATTGTAATTCTTGGCCACCAGGAACAAGCAGTGCAGTATCATTCTCACAGGCAAGAGTAAAAGACACATTTCTGCATCCAGGGGCGAGACCATTACACACACACACACACACACACACACACACACACACACAAACAGGAGATTCAGGAAATTCTTTCTCTGTTTGTTGGTCTGCTCTTGCTGTATTTTGATCCCAATGTCAATGGATGTGTTCCTAGGCATCGAGGATTGAAAGGAAGGACCACGGAGAGAGGCAGGAAAATTCCTTTATTTCTGTGCATTTTAAAACAAGTAGCAAATTGTTACACCTGCTCAGAACTGTCTGCCTTCTGCAGCAGGAGAAGAGTCAGGCTTGGAAATGTTCACAATCAAATCAGGGAAACATTAACTTATAACATTTTTTTCCTACCAAAGGTATATGTTACACTGTCTGTAGTTCATTTCAAAACATTTTTGGCACTGTATCGAGTATGAGCAGAGTTGCCAAATTTAGCCAATAAAAATACAGAACGCAGAGTTCAATGTGAATTTCAGATAAATACCAAACAATTTCTTAGTGTAAGTATGTCCCAAATATTATATATATTTTATCTGGCAAACCCTGACTGTGAGATATCCTTTTGATCCACATTCTAGGGGGCAATTAGTTAACATGGGAAGAATCCTAATCAGGAATACAGACTTCAGGGCTGGTTAGTTAACATTTGAAAGACTCCAAGCAGAAACCACACTCTCTGGGCAGCTACTCCAAGACTTTCAGCTATTTTTATCTCCTGTCAACAATAGAGGCTTTGCTCATTAGCATAATGGATGTTAGAAATGGTTCTCTTTGGAGAAACAAGTAGGCTCTGACATGTGCAAACTGGCCAGAAGTATCATACAGGAGCTCTCCCCACCGTGCGTGGGAAAGGTCTATAAATTTACCAAGGCCAATGGTAACATGTGCTCTTTGGAATGGCGCCCTAAGATTTAAAACCAGTTCTATTTATTTATTTATTTTATTTATTTATTTTCAGCTGCGTTGGGTCTTCGTTGCTGCGCGGGCGCTTTTTCCAGTTGCAGCGAGCGGGGGCTACTCTTCGTTGTGGTGCGCGGGCTTCTCATTGCAGTGGCTTCTCGTTGCCGAGCACAGGCTCTAAGCGCGCGGGCTTCAGTAGTTGTGGCACAGGGGCTTGGTTGCTCCGCGGCATGTGGGATCTTCCTGGAACAGGGCTCGAGCCCGTGTCCCCTGCATTGGCAGGCGGATTCTTAACCACTGCACCACCAGGGAAGTCCCAAAACCAGTTCTATTTACAGCCACAAATCAGAGAATTTGAAAGCCTGCCTCCTAACCCATCCCCAGAATTTTGCCACACCTTTGTTCAGGATACTCTCACATGGCCTCAAAGGTCAGAAGGCTGGGGCTTCACTGAGTTTGTTGGATAGGCTGTTTGTTTGAGGCCAGCTTGCCAATAAATCTGTGTCTGCGTGGGAGAAGCCAGCCTGAAACTTGTTTTTATTGTAACATACCACCTGCAAATGAGAGCATGGCCCTCAACTATCTACAAAAAGGACCAAATTGGTTTAGGTTGGTTTGTAATGGAAGAGAATCTTACAGTAACCAAGGCAAAGCTTTCGTTCTCAAGAAGTGTGTAAATGGGAAGGAATGGGGGATTTGGAAGCAGCAGAAAGTGCTGAAAAGACTAGCTGAGCAAATAAAGTGGCTTCCTTGGGGGCAAAAATTATGTTCAGGACATATTCTTTTTTTTTTTTTTTAATTGGAGTAAAATTGTTTTACAATGCTGTGTTAGTTTCTGCTGTACAGTGAAGTGAATCAGCTACATGCATACCTATATCCCCTCCCTCTTAGACCTATACCTCCCCTCCAATCCCCCCATCTAGGTCATCACAGAGCACCGAGCTGAGCTCCCCGTGCTATACAGCAGGTTCCCTTAGCTAACTATTTTACACATGGTAGTGTATTTATGTCAAACCTAATCTTCCAATTCATCCCACCCTCCCCTTCCCCCACTGTGTCCACATGTCCGTTCTCTACGTCTACGTCTCTATTCCTGCCCTACAAATAGGTTCATCTGTACCATTTTTCTAGATTCCACATATATGTGTTAAAATTTGCAAATGAAGCAACGGTCAAAGGATTAATCTCCAAAATATACAAACAGTTCATGAAGCTCAATATCAAAAGAACAAACAACCCAATTAAAAAATGGGCAGAAGACCTAAATAGACATTTCACCAGAGAAGACATACAGATGGCCAAGAGGCACATGAAAAGATGCTCAACATCACTAATTATTAGAGGGCATATCCTTTTAAGTTACCATTTTAACCATTTCAAAATGTATAGTTCAGTGGCATTAAGCACATTTACAATGTGCCAACCATCTCCACTGTCCATCTGCAGAACATTTTTATCACCCCAAACTGAAACCCTGCACCCATTCAACAAAAACTCCCCACTCCTCCCTCCCCCCAGCACCCGGCAACCACCATTCTACTTTCAGTGTCTATGAATTTGCCTATTCTAGATAGCTGATGTAATTGGACACCTGCAATATTTGTCCTTTTCTGCTGGCTTATTTCACTGAGCATCGTGCGTTCAGGTTTCATCCATGTTATAGCAGGTATTAGAATTTTAAGGTTGTATGATATTTCATTGTATGTATATACCACGTTTTGTCAATCCAGTTGTCTGTTGAGGACATTTTATCCGGGAATCTTTTCTAATGGTGAGTGAGCCTGGGCTCCGGGGTCAGAAGACAAATCTAAGCTCTGCCATTCCTGTGTGACCTTGGGCAAGTCACTCAGCTTCTCTGAGTTCCATTTTCCTTATCTTAAAATACACAGCCCTTTCTTTTTCTGCTTAGACTCCTGTTGTGAAAATCAAATAAGGTAATGTATATAAAGGAGCCTTATAAAGTAAAGCACTGTGTCGTGTATTGTTCGGTTTCTTGTCCTTCTGGGCACTAGAAAATACCAGAAAACAAACCCTTTTTCTCATTTTACTCTAATGCTAGTGATTTCTTCTGTTCTCCAGGTTTTGCCTATTTCTCAGACACCATTGAATACAAATACCTTGAGGCTTAGTATCTTGTAGCTCAATTTATTAAAAAACTTTGAAATATTTAAAGATAAATTCAATTAGTAAAAGTGTAACTACTGCCTGAATAAACTATACTTTAAATTTTAATATGCCAAAGAGGATCACTTTATGAGCAGAACCAGCTTTATGTTATACATTTTTAATGCTCCTAAACTAACAAGTGACATGCCATCTATAAAAGACACTAAAAAAATTATCTCATTCATTTTCACATTCCCCCCCAAATCTCCACCCTGCCCTCAGCCAGAACAAACAAACCCATTTTATTCAATAGCTTCAACGGTTCCAGACGTTTTGCATGTTTAATCACTCCCATTTTTTTCTGGGTTAACTAGTCCAACTTGGTTAACTACAGTAAAGGAGCTACAAGGGATTAGGCCTCACACTTCAAAACAGAAGAGAGAAAAAGACATTTGCAAAGAAGCTGCACATTTTTTTTTAACATCTTTATTGGAGTATAATTGCTTTATAATGGTGTGTTAGTTTCTGCTTTATAACAAAGTGAATCAGCTATACGTATACATATATCCCCATATCCCCTCCCTCTTGCGTCTCCCTCCCACCCTCCCTATCCCACCCCTCTAGGTGGTCACAAAGCACCAAGCTAGTCTCCCTGTGCTATGCGGCTGCTTCCCACTATCGATTTTACATTTGGTAGTGTGTATATGTCCATGCCACTCTCTTCGTCCCAGCTTACCCTTCCCCCTCCCCGTGTCCTCAAGTCCATCCTCTACGTCTGTGTCTTTATTCCTGTCCTGCCCCTAGGTTCTTCAGAACCATTTTCTTTTTTTTAGGTTCCATATATATGTGTTAGCATACAGTATTTGTTTTTCTCTTTCTGACTTACTTCACTCTGTATGACAGACTCTAGGTCCGTCCACCTCACTACAAATAAGTCAGTTTCGTTCCTTTTTATGGCTGAGTAATATTCCATTGTAGGTATGTGCCACATCTTCTTTATCCATTTGTCTGTCGGTGGACGAGAAGCTGCACTTTGACACCAAGTCGCTAGCCTGCAGCGACATGATTGCATCAGCCTCTGCGGGCAGGTGGGGCGCAGGTGGGGCACACCTGGGCCTGTCCCAGCCTTGGTTCTGGGGTGGGAGTCCTGTAAGCAGTTGCCCCCATCAGAGAGTGCAGGAGCTCAGCTTTGTGGGACGGAGCAGGTAGAGTGGGACGGAGCAGGTAGAGTGGGACGGAGCAGGTTGAGTGGGACGGAGCAGGTAGAGTGGGACGGAGCAGGTAGAGTGGGACGGAGCAGGTAGAGTGGGACGGAGCAGGTTGAGTGGGACGGAGCAGGTAGAGTGGGACGGAGCAGGTAGAGTGGGACGGAGCAGGTAGAGTGGGACGGAGCAGGTAGGCTGGGGCTGAGTCTGGTCTTCAAAGATGCCAGGAAAATCTGCAGCAGCCTCGATCTCCCAGCCAAAACCCAGGCCTCTGGCACTTGCTGACAGCCTTGAACCTGTGCCAGAAGGAGAGGGAAAGGAAAAAAGAGGCGAGAAAAGATGAAATGCGTGTTCACAAAGCAGCCTCACCCTCGCCCATCCACACTGTCTAATTTTCAGCTGGGCCTCCAGCTCACGAGAGACGCGTGAGGCCTCGAGTTGGCCAAGTTCTCTCACCTGCAGTTTCCCAGACACTTGGAGGGCCAGTAATTACCCAGTAATTACCCTGTTTATTGCCTCATTATGGGTGACCACCTCTTGGCAGGCACTTCCTTGGGAAGGTCTCCTCCCGGCTGAGGCTTCTCAGCAGTGGGAAGGGAGCAGGCAGGCCTGCTGGGTTCTGGTGCTGCAGCCGAGCTGAACTGAGCTCCCCACGATCACCCACAGGCCACCCGAGCTTGCCCCCCTCCTGACCCTGCACCAAGCCCTCCACCTCTGCTTTCACTAATGATTAGCTGGGTCGGGTGGGACACACTAGGACCACTTCCTCCCCTTTAACAGCGGCCCATCTCCTGATTCCCAGCTCCATCACAATGGCAAAGACCCCACCAGGAGTCTCTTTAGCATCTGACCCACACCCCCCAGACCTTCCCTGATTCAGGGGCTTAGTTCAAAGGGCTCCTCTCGGGTGCTGTAGATTCCAGACACCTTGACACCTGGTTCTGACAGCTTCTCACTCTCACCCTGGCTCTGGGGCAGCTACTCTGAATACATCTCCTACTCTGGTTAGCAGCATTGGCTGGTGATGGTGCAGGTTGGGGAGGGGGCAGTGGGGATGGGGAGCTGGATATGCCAGTGCTTGTATCTTCCAAGCAAGTTACATGTAAATTCAAGTTGGAGCTGGAAAAAGGAACTTGGGATGCTTTAAAAAAAAAAAAAAATACAAATACAAATGAGTAATCTTTAGTGGGGGGGGTCGTGGAGCGGGTACTGGCATGGATTCATGGCCAGTAGCTCTAGAGGGACCTAGATCTTGTCCGTCCCCTTATTTTACAAAGGAAAGAACGCTTCCTGGATCAAAGTGGTGACACAGCCACAGCTGATCATCGCCAGAATCCCTGTCCCTTCACTCCCAGCCCAGAGCTATCCCTTCTGGGTGCGGGCATCTTATTTGGCACATTCCAGTCTGTTGATGCTGTTTCTGCCTTCCCTGCCATAACAAGTCTCAGGCACCTTCATCCTGAGATCATCTTGTCTGTTTAACTGTGGCTTGTGTAAGATCCTGGATCCTCCTCTGACCACCAGCCCGGACCTCACATCATGGCTGAAATAGGGTTTTGGGGGGGGATGCTTCCATACTACCCCCGCCTTCAGCTTTTTCTCCCTGTTGAGTCCGGGGTACCAAAGGCCTCCCATCCTCTCACAGTTCCCCTGAGCTGGCGGGACATCCCATAGAGCATCCTGTCCCTTCACCTCCGCAATCATATCACTGGGGCCAAGACTGCTCCTAGAAGCAGTGTCAAGGCTTGAAGGGACTCAGGGGCAGAGGTGCAGGCTCCTGTTTGCATATACCCTGTTCGCAAGTGCGGGGTGGCATCAGGCGCCTGCTCTTATCGTCTGCAGCTTCATCTCTACAGAAGCCCTCGTTGCTAAGTTACCGCAGCCCCTTCCGTGCAGCCGTTAGAGCTGAGGAAGGGGAGATGCACAGATGGCATCGGGGACCTGTGTAAGCAGTACTCAAGGCCTCGGGCCAGAAGCCTTTGTTTAGGAGGAGGATTCTATCTCATCCATCCATCCGTCCATCCACCCACCCATCCACCCATCCATCCATCAAATAATTATTGAACACTTCCTACATGCCAGGCTCCGTGGCAGGTCGTGAGGATACAGGAGTGAGTCTGCCTCTCTAGTCTTACCTGGCAGCTCACTCTACTTTTTGTTAATTAAGCTGCAGTACTTCCATCAACATGGCACACTTCACAGTGATTGCTGTGAGCCAGGCACTCTTCTAAGAAGAACTTAACAGATATCTACTCCTTTGATCCTCACAACTATCCCGTGATGTGACGGTCCCATGATTATCCCCGTTTTACTGAGGAAACCGAGGCACAGAGATGGTGCCAACAATTTACTAGCCAACAACTAGTGAATGGCAGAGTCATGATTAAATCCAGTGCATCTGGTTCCTGAGTTTGTCCTTTTAACCAAAAGATTCTACTGTTGAGATTTGTCTTTATCCAGAGCAACGGGAATGCAATAGAGGATTTTAAGCAGGATGTTAACATGATCAGAAGGTTTTTAAAAAAATCAAGCTGACTATTGCCTGGAAAGGGAATTGGATCAGGGCAACAGTGGATGAAGATGGATCTGTAGGGAGGCTTTGGCAGGAATCCCCCCTGAGAGATGATGGGGATTAAATCACAGTGGGGGGAGTGGGGTCACAAAGAATCGGACCCATTTAAAAAATCATGTAAATGTTAATGGACTTGGTTTAAATTTCTTATTTTGCAGTGTCTGTTTCCAACTATGTTTCTTTCCTTCCCCTTGACACCTTGGAAAAAAGCCTTTAGTTTTATGGTGACCTTTGGTTTTGGAAAAAGACACACTCCAGTCAAGTTTAAAATTCAGATCCCAAATCAGACTCAAACTTCATCTGTTCCACTTCCCTCATTTCTAACCAGGCTTTGGATTTGGAGCAGAAATGATATATGGCCTTGTCTTTCTTACTCTTCCTGCTTCAGCACCTCTTTTGGAGTGGAGGTGGTGAGCTTGGTCTGGCGAGGGGGTAGGCACTTCCTCCTCTTCCCTCTTCTGCATCTATTTCATCAGTGTTAAGACCAGGGGAGGAGATAGAGCCACTGTGACACCAGAAGTTACCTTTCTGAGAATAGTCCTTTACCCAGAGGAAGCACTTGATAAATATGTGCAGAATGAATGAATGAAACATGAATAAAAAAAATGAATGAATGAATTTATGATCCTGTTGGTAAGGCGGTGATGTCTGCTCTAAAATAGAAGCTCATGAAAGGCAGGTACTGTGTGTGTGTGTGTGTGTTTATTGAGAGAGAGAGTGGGAGAGAGAGAGAGAGAGAGAGAGCAGACAGACAGACACATATGTTTATCTGTGCTTTGTTCCATTTGGTATCCAACACAATGGTGGACTTTGGTGGTGATTTTTGGCAGTGATGATTCTGGCATTCAGTGTTCCATGGTCCAACCCATCTCACCAAATTTAACTCCCCAGCACAATTTTTCTGCCTCAGTAAAACTCATTGCTTCCTAATACGTTTGGTGTCTTTTTTTTGGATGTTGCCTGTATGTGGGGGCTGAAATGAGGTCTCCCCAAGAATCTGTAGATAAGGGAACTAGGATTATCTGCCAAGAATTAAACTTTAAGATCTGTACAGAGCAGAGATATGCAAAGTCACCTTCGGGAGACAGAATAGTTCCCTGGGAGGTAAGACTTGACAGTAACCTGATTGAATGTATTAACACACCTACAGGAAACATGTGTTAATCAGAAGTGACACTGCTCAGCCCTAATGCATAAAGAAAAGACAGTTACCAAGGCAATGACCATACAAAGAGGACAGAGTTTGGGCCAAGAGCCCCACTATGGTGATGGAGGCAGGCATCACCATTATATTTCAAGTATTTTTGTCTCATTGGCCAGGCCATCCACATTGGGGAGATGGACACGTCAGTTCGTCTTAGTGTGATGCCATTGTATATTAAATTTATCTAACTCCCTTTTGTTTTGTTACTTACATAATGCTTCAAGCATGCACTACAGGGCAAGAACTCAACAAATGTGAGCTGTTATTATTATTCTGTTTATGAGCTGGTTTTCTGCATATGGAAAAGGTGTACTAGTCAAATAAACAGAACTACTGTGTTTCAAGGCAATATGATTCTAATATGCTAAGCGTTTGCATTAGATCACCTCTAAAATAGGACTCTTTTCTTGGTGAGCTGAGAAAATCCAGTGCTACAGCCTGCAAGACTGACAATCAAACCCTGGATGGGGTAAATTCATGAAGAGCATGGATGCCACCTTGAGCAGCCTCTTGGAGACTGCCAGTTCGGAGCAAGATCAGTCAGTGCCCTACCCCTGGCCTCCCCAACTTCTTTCTTCATCTAAAACCAGTCCTTCTGGAAGGCTCGGCTTAGCCATGTGCAACGGTGAAGCCGGCAATGTGTATTTCCTCATGCAAATTCCCTAGTACCTGCTCTCTGCACCTGGAGCGTGGTGAGGTGGGGCAAGTGAACTACGGAGTTATGCTTATGAGCTTATGAGTCATGGGCTCTTGTCTTGGACTAGCTGTGGAATGTTGGGCAAGCTACTTGAGCTCTCTGTGCTTCGGTTTTCTTCTCTGGGAAATGGCTATAATAATAGTGTTGACCTTATAGGGGCATTGCAAAGCTTCATGAACTAATGCACTCGAAGCCCTTGGTGCTGTGCCTATTACATAGTAAGTGCTCAATAAACGTTAGTCATTGTTGTGAGTGGCTACATAGTAAGTGCTCAATAAATGTTAGGTATCAGTTGTGAGTGGCTGCTTATCTTTCTAAGCACGTCCTGCCTCTGCAACTCATCTCTAAATCTCTTACAGTGGAGACCGTGTCCATGAATTCCTCCATTTATAAAACAAGAATAATAATAACTGTGCTGTAGGTTTATTGGGGGAATAAGTTAGAGAATAAGCCTAAAGAGACCAGGCGGTACCTATACATATTAGGTGTTCAATAACTCCTTTCGTTGTTATTATTGTTTAGTATTGTTATATGTGTTTGTAGGTTCCATACTTGGCATGGGCCTTAAACATGGTTGGTTTTAGATGTATATGTGATTGTGTGGTGATGACAAGGGTCTTTCACACAGTGATAGAATGATGTGGTTACCCTTCTTGAGGTGATTAGAGCTCATGCACGTGGGATAATTACTTGATTCCCATGGACTTTGGGAAACATTGGCTATTGGGAAATGGTTTATGCTATCCAGTGACATGGGTCAAGGACTTGTACATCTTTGTGCCTTTGCACAAGCTGCTCCTCCCTCTGAGATGCCCTCCCCTTCTCATCCTTTAAGGCCCAATCCAATGTTATTTTCTTGGCTCTTTCTGACTTTCTCCCTCCATTGCACATCCCCTTACCTCTAACTGTTCCTTCCTCAAGCTATTTATGCATGTATCAAATGGCATGAATCATACTTTAGCATTCATTCATTCATTCATACTATACATATATATATATACACATGGATACATATACTCTATATGATATATCTATATCTCTAGATCTGTAGTAATGAGCAAAGACTATGCCTTTTTCATAATTTAGTCGTCAGCATCTATTGATGCTCTATTGATGTTATACATGAGGATAAAATGGCTTAAATGCTTGGTGGCACATGTGCCTTAAGCTTCTTTTTCCAATGCCGGAAATCCACCTTTATTCTTGCTCTAGGTCCCTGCTGTGACCAGTTGACCCCCTGGGAATAAGTGTGTAGCTTTGGAGCCAAGAAAGATCAAAATAACCTAGACCCTTCATACAGAGCCTGGCACAGACACATGGCAGATCTTACTATTGTGCGCATGTGCAGAGTGGCGAGTGCCCACAGAGCCCAGGACAGCAGGAGCAGAGGTGGTCTGGGTCCAGTTGTCACTGCAGATTGCCTCTGGGTGATGAAGCTTCCTGTCCTTATTTTCTGGAAACCCTAGAGAAGACGTGGGGCTGTTTTTGTTTTTCCCTTTGGTGCCGGCTGGGAGGGAGGGGTGCATGGCCTTGATCTGCTGGACCCTCAGGACTGCAGACATTATGAGTGATCAGGGACGAGGTGGAGGTTTCAAGACTATAGGGACAACCATGCGTTCAAGAACCTTAAGAAAAGGATCATTACCAATAAATAAACACAGGCACTGTTCTAAAGCAGAATTTGTGTTTTTCTCTCAAGGGCCCCAGGAAATCAGCAAGCAGCCCCCCGTAGCTGGGAACAGTCAGGCAACCCCTCCTGACCTCAGATTACTGCTAATGATAAGAGCTGGAAGCCCAGTTCCATGCACGTGAGGGAGGGCCGCTCGACCCCCTGAGGTTAGAGATGCGCTTCATCTTTTGGGATTTTCCACAATAGATTTATTTTTAGCAAGAAAAGATTTAAAATCCCAGCAACTCAGTACAACCTGTTTGCTTAAAGCAAGTTTCTCTTCAGGAGAGAGTTGGCCATAGGAGGTAACATCACTTTTGTAGAAGTCACCCAAGAGTCCCGGTGCCCAGCAGGTAAGCCTCTGGGGACCCCTCTGAAAGATGAGAAATGTTCTGCTCCTATGAGCCCTTCAACCACTCATTATGTCTTTATTCCTTCCAGTTTTATTGAGATATAATTGACACACAGCACTGTATAAGTTTAAGGAGGAAAGTGTAATGACTTGGCATACATATATTGCAAAATAATTACAGTAAGTTTAGTTGACGCCTATCACCTCACGGAGTTACACATTTTTTTCCCTTGTGATGAGAACCTTTAGGACCTATTCTCTTAGCAACTTTCAAATATACCATTAAACAGCATTAACTATAGTCATCATGTTATACATTAAATCCCCAGTACTTACTTATCTTATAACTGGAAGTTTATACTTTTTGAACACCTTCACCCAATTCCCCCTCCCCCTCTGGCAGCCACTAATCTGATCTCTTTTTCTATGAGTTTGGCTTTTTAGATTTCACATGTAAGTGAGTTCATACAGTATGTGTCTTTCTCTGACTTATTTCACTTAGCATAATGTCCTCAAGATCCAGCCATATCATTGCCCCTTTTCTAAACTGAGATAGTCTAGATCTTTGTTTCTCAAAGAGTTTCCATGGGTCAACAGTCCCAGAAGTTGTGGTTCCTGGAGAAAATACTATGTAGTCAGGGGGTCTGGCAAACACTGCCCACTCTACTCCCTTTGGTTCATTCTAGCCAAACTGGCTCCTTTGTTCTTTGTCAGATACGCCAGGCACACACTGTCTCAGGACTTTCGCACTTGCTGTTACTTCTGGTTGGTATGTTCTCCTTCCAGATATCTGCATGGCCAACTCCTTCTTCAAGTCTTTACTCAAAATTACCTTTGCAGTGGGGTCTTCACTAGACACTTTTATATCCCCCTTCTCTGCTTTTTTTCTTAGCACTCAGCGTGAACTTCAATAAATCAGGTCACTTTCTGCTCTATTTCAGTTAGGATTACTGAGTTCCATCTTGAGGGTCACTAAGGCTGGGGGAAATAGACATGCAAATTTTTCCTTGGCTTTTAAAGCTTCCACAGAAAGTAACATGCATCACTTGGGCTCATATTTCACGGGACCAAACAAGTTCATGTGGCTACATCTCACTTCAAAAGGGAGAGGAAGGGCCTTCCCTGGTGGCGCAGTGGTTGAGAATCTGCCTGCCAATGCAGGGCACACGGGTTCGAGTCCTGGTCTGGGAAGATCCCACATGCCACGGAGCAACTGGGCCCGTGAGCCACAATTACTGAGCCTGCACGTCTGGAGCCTGTGCTCCGCAACAAGAGAGGCCGCGATAGTGAGAGGCCCGTGCATCGCGATGAAGAGTGGCCCCCACTTGCCACAACTAGAGAAAGCCCTCGCACAGAAACGAAGACCCAACACAGCCATAAATAAAATAAATAAATAAAAAAAATTTGAAAAAAAGAAAATGCTCCCTATTAAAAAAAAAAAAAGGGAGAGGAAAATGCATTGCTAACCTGAGCCTAAAAGGAGAGCTGTCAATAGTTCCAATGATTACCATGCCTGTTTAATAGTCTCCAGTGGTTCTCCATGGCTCATGGGATTAAGTCCAAATTCCTTTACAGAACTAAAAATCTCTGCATGATCTGGCTCCTCACAACTCAGCTTAGAGGTCATTTCTTCCAAGAAGCCCTCCCTGATCCTTCCGACTGGGTGAGGGGCTTCTCATCCCATGTGCTTCCATAAACCTGGAACTTCTTAGCACTTTACTACTTACTTGACTGTATCTCCTACGAGAAGTTTTTCTGGTGATCCATCAGTTAAAGTCAATCCAATTGTTCACGATTAGTATTTTAAACACTGAAACAGAATCTAATAGGACACAATATAGTATCATATGTAGTAAGGATTAGTAAAGGTCTGTGAAACTGGTTTTAGTATGTGTGTGTGGATTGGTCCTGAGTATTAGGTTGACTTGTGAAATGGACCTCTTAATCTGGCTTGTGGTCTTTTGAAGAGACAGCCCTACCAGGTCCGTAAAATCCATGTGGCCTGGGGCTAGGTCGGTCTCATTTATTCTGAGCCACCGGTGCCTAGCACAGTGCCTTGCACAAAGGGCCTTCAAAAAAATTAGTTCATGAATGAATTCTCAGTGATCTGAGCTACAAACGACTTTAAGTAGAAGCCATGTAGATGGCTTGGGCTGCCTGTCAGTCACATCTCCCTTGATGAGTAGATGCCAGCTGAGATTTCCAACGCCAAGGCTGCCCTCACTTCCTGAGCCAGGTTGAATGGTCCTGGACAGCACTCTACCATCTCAGCAGCCCTCTGGGCCTGGGCTTGGAAGCCGGAAGAGCCATTTCTTTTAATCAAGTGTCTCCTGGCCTCCTTAAACCCAGTATCATCCTTATGCGTAGGGGTAGTAGGATACTATCATGCTACCAAAAGTACTGTCAGGGTCAGAAAAAAAGCGAGTTCAAATCCCATTTTATTACTTACTGGTTGCATGACTCTTGGCAAGGTACCTCTCTGAACCTCAGTTTCTTCCTCTGTAAAATAGAGGTAATATTATCTTCCTTCCAGAGTTGATGTAAGAATTAGAGATAATGTCTTTTTATCCATGTCTGGCAATATAGGCATTCAATAAACCATGGCTATTTATTATCATTGTTATTATCCTGACTTTCTAAAGGTCTTGAAGTCCTGCTAGTAGTAACTCACTTCTTTGAGTTAAGGCACTGTTTACAACAAAAATGCTCTAGTTTCCCTGGGAGGGGTAAAGATGTGAAGTCATTATCAACATCTTTAGTATCTTTTTGTATCTTTATAGTATGCCTAACTACATCTTTTTTCAGTGTAGGGTCAGCTAAGATCTAGCTTTGATAGAGGAAGAGAGGAGAAATAGAATTAGAGACAAGAAGCCTGGGGTGAAGGAGTGTGGCCAGAGTCCATGGGGGTGTGTAGAATAAAGTGGTTTATCCCCCACAATGTGCCACTTCTGCTGCAAGGGGCTAGTGGGACGGTGCTACATCTCTGTGTCTCAGTTTCCCCCTGAAACAAGGTCAGTGACATAATTTCCAGGGATGAGTGAGAAATGAAAAATGTGGGGCTTCTTGTTCAAAAGCTTTTTCCTTGCTCTGGGCGGCTGGCTCATGGTGTTTTTATTTGCTGTTGAGTATGTGCTCATTCGGGCAGGTGATACCTGTGGGCAAATACAGACCTTCATAGGCATCTGGGGCCCGGGCCTGTGACTTGGCATGTGGGGCAGGCTCTCTGGACAGTCCCACACCTGCATCCTCAGGGGACTTGGCTGCTGAGAACCAGTCCTGGGTAGGTGGGAGGTGGGAGAGTTGGGACCACACGCCAGCTGATGCTCCAAGCCCCAGCGCATGCTCCGTGGTCCAGTTGGACTTTCTCACAAAACCCAGATTCAAAGATAAAACTATTAAGCATTTCAAAATGACAGCTACAGAGCATGAAAGCCCAGGCATGGGGCTCCCTTCAGAGCACGGGTCCCTGGGAAGCCACTGCGGAGCCAACCCTGTTTTTAGCTCTGCTGGGCGCTGCTTCCATGATCGCACTGTCCCTGGTCTGGCCTTCGTCTTCCTCCTCCGGACTTTTCATCTTCATCCCAGCCACTTCTGGGTCCTGGGCAGAATCCCTGGGGGCTGACCTACTGCTGCCCCCTGCCTCTGCCCGATTCTGCCTAAGGGGTCGCTAATGCGGTGACTGTCTGTCTCTACCTGGGCAGTCTTATCATGGGTGCAGCTGGGAACTGGGGCCAAAAGAGAGCAGAATATTCTCCTGCCCAGTGTGTCTGCATCTCCCGTTCCCAGTGCTTGTCAAGAGGTCTCCCAGCGTGAGAAAGTATTTATGCACATTATCCATCACCCTACCGTTCCATAGGAAAATGACTGTAACCTTCCTATCCTGGCGGCAGCAGAACCCTGCCTTGGCTGGAAGCGACTTGGAGGTTTCAGATGCCAGCCAGGGCCCAGGAATGTCTACAAACGGCGGGCCTGGCTGCCCCAGGTTCTCTTTGCTTTCTTTTTCCGCCTGGAAAAGCTCTTTGACAGGGAACAGAGCAGGTTGGGTAACAAGAGTCAGGGCATGGAAGTCTCAAACAGAGGCTCACTCACTGTCGGAAAAAAAGTATGGATCGAAGACACCAGAGGAAATAGGGTCAAAGCTTGGGGTCTGGAATTCTCCAAGCTGGGTTCAAGTCTTGGCTCAGACATTTTCAAACTGCGTGACACTGAGACTTTGCTTTCTTATCTGCAGCATGTGTATCAAACTCACTCCTGCTTCATACCCTTGATGTGAGGAGCAAATGAGCTAATGTGCAAAGTGCTTCTCCAGAAGCTATAACATTTGCCAGCCTCACTGGAGGTAATACAGAAAAAGAACATAATTCATGACGGCAATCCTGGTTTGGGGTATTCCAGCATTATGGGTACTGTACTATTTTTAAGTACAAAAGTGCTGGTATTTTTGTTGGTGCAAAATACTGTTATTTTTATAATAGTAAAATCATAGGATTTAACTATTATAATTTATATAATCCTATACTATTATATACTAGTAAAATGTTTATATACTATAAATAAAATTTAAAGGCGATTATTATTGCATTCTAATAAATACTGAATACTGTTATTTCAAAAGTTTGAAAAATATGAAATCGGAATTATTCACATCCTGAGACATCCTGGGAGGGATTTGCTGCATTAAAACTCCTAATCAAAGAAGTATTATTTAGAGAGCATTTTGACTATATCCTTCCTCCCTTTAAAACCTTCCAAAGCATCTTATTTTCATTTTTAGTCCCATTTCCTAGTATTACCAGTGGGCATTCCTGCTTATGGTTATTAATGATTTGTATTTTCTCCAGAGCCAGTTTGGATCTCCATCCGCTGCCAGAGGTTCCTGAAGGAGTTTTCTTAGAATCAGGGAGTGACAGAGGATTTTAGGAAAAGCTGGAGCAGGAAGAGGGGTATTAAGCAGGGTGGGGAAGAAGAGGGGGAGAGGGTCTCCTCCTTCCTTCTTAAACTTGACTGCCCTCCTGTCCTCCATACTCCTGAGCTGGATTTCCTCTGCTCCCCTTCCCTTTAATCCACCAGGTCTAAAGTATCCTCTTAGGGACTAGGACAAAGGACCGTCAGTCCTGGAAGTGGTTTTCTTTCAGCTGGAACAGCCTCTGAGAATAAACCTCGGAAGAACTGCAATTCAATCTCTCATCGTCATAAAATTCAAGTATTCAATATTAGGAGAATTAACTGTGCTATTTTGCTGTGATATTTCCATCATGTGGATAAAATATGGAAATTTGGTGTCTACCATATCTGTGACCTTAGCAAATCACGTCACCTTTCTAAGCCTCAGTTTCTTTATCTTTAAAATGGGAATCATATTAAATTGACTTGTTGCCAGAAGTAAATGTGATCATCCCTGAAGGGCT
Source organism: Balaenoptera musculus (assembly GCF_009873245.2). Classification (NCBI taxonomy): domain Eukaryota; kingdom Metazoa; phylum Chordata; class Mammalia; order Artiodactyla; family Balaenopteridae; genus Balaenoptera; species Balaenoptera musculus. Next base: position 17,290,347 of record NC_045792.1, read on the forward strand.
TTGCATGGTACCTGGTACATGGTAGGAGCTCAGTGAAGATGGGTCTTCTTCTTAACTATTATTAGACTTCCCTATCTCACCCTAGTCCAAGAATCATCTAATTAAATGAATCCCATTACTCTCCCCCCTTTCAACCCCAGACAACGTTTAGTGGCTCAGTCTAACATCTCAATTACACAACGTTTGTGGCAACATCTGTGGCAGTGAATTCAATTCTCTGATTAACTGAGTGTTACTGAGAAAACCCCTTTTGTCTTCACCTGGGAAGCCACACATCTTTGTAAAACAGAGTATAATCAATTTCACACCTTAGCAAGTAGGGCTGGAAACAAAATAGCCTATCTATCTCTTTGATGACCTAGTGCCCCTCTCTAAACACTGCACAGTCCTGAATAGAAAGAGTAGAAGATTCTGAGCTGAGCATATCCTGACCAGGAAGATGGATTCCAGAATAAAACCTACACCCACTTGTTAGCTTGCCAGCCTCTTCTGTCTTGAGAAAATTGAGAATCAAAGGTATATGAATGTATGTGGGGTGAATGGAAATAGCTGTGGTCAAGCTGAATTCATAAACGAATTAAGGGTTTCTGGTTCACAGTGGTTGGTTTTGGGTTTTGCAGAATTTCTTTTAGTGTAGGGGAGACTTTGAGAAGTCCTACAGCCAGGCCAGCCTCTGGAAAGTGCATTTTGTTGGGGACAGAGAGGGCAGGAAAGGCTGGGAGCTTTTGGAAGTTCCCTTTGACGCACACATTCCAACAACTAGAGAGTCACTCGGTGCGATGAACGAACATCTGTGGCTGTGCTGCCATTTCACATGCATGATTGTCCTATTTCGTCTCCCCAAACAACCTCTATTTTACAGGAGAAGAATCTGAGGTTCAGAGAAGTCAAATGACTTGTCCAAGGTGACCCAGCTGGAGTTGGGCTGATTTGGGGGTGTGTAAACTCCAGGGCATTTTGGTCTTCAAGGCTGTATCTCATTTACATAGTAAATGTATCATGCTTAAATGAGTTCTATCCTAACTTCTAGGTGATAGCCACTAAACAAACTGTGTGTCGATGGGAGTATGGGAGGAGATGCAGGGCAGTTCCCAGAGAGGGGAGAACAGCAGAAGAGAGGGGGACCCCAGCACCACCACGTGCCAGGTTATCCCGTTTGATCCCTGCAACCTGTTAACTTGGATAATATCATCCCCATCTTACAGATGACAAAACTGAGGCGCAGAGAGATGAAGCAGTTTTCCTGAGGTCATAGAGCTGGGAAACAGTAAGGGCAGGCTAAACTTTTTGTCTCTCAAAGCTTAGACTTTTCCTCTCCACTTTGCTGCTTTCTAGGACATTGGACACCTGATGAATATATTAAAAGGATTGTTTAGAATCCCAGAGTGATTTGGGGCAGGGAGTCATTGAGATTCAAGTCTTGTTTTAGTTGTCCAAGGCCTTGGTGGCCATGGGAAAACCCATAGTTCGCAAGGATATTACTGCAACATGTGTGGATGAGGAAGCTTGTTATGGAAATTTTGGGTGTGACAGAAACAATGAAAACAGCAGCGGCAAAGCACAACAACCATGCCCAATCTTGAACCTTGGAAGGGGCCACCTGCAAGAAGCTCAGAGGCTGTGTTTGAAATCTGTAGCATTTCCTGAGCTGAGAGGCAGGGCTGGCACTTCCCAAGTGCAGGTGGCACCATTGTCCCAGCAGTGACGCAAAGGAACCCAGGCATGGGCTCCAAATCCCCTGCTGTTACTAATGTGCTCTGCACAGACAGTGAACAGGCTGTGGTTCTGGGTCAGGGCGGATGTCCTCCCAACACTCCTCACCCCGGAGCCTTTCAGTAGCAAACTTTGTGGGGCACCTGAAGCACCAGGTACTGACTGTCCCCAGATGACTAATTTCAGTCCCACAGATGCCTGTGGGGTGTCTCGCCCCATGTCTTATTCTTACACGTGTTATTTCACTTTTACAACCCCAGAGGTATTAGGAAGAGGTCCGTTTTACAGATGGGGAAACTGAGGCCTAGGGAAGGTAACTTCCCGAAGGGCACATAGCTAATGAGTGGTAGGTGCAAAATTTGAACCCAGGTCTTTGAGACTCCTCAATCCATCCTCTTGCAAGAAATCCAAAGTCCCCCACCTTCTGACTTACACGACGGTGTTCGTTGTTTACATCAGAATCACCTGGGAGCTATACAGTTCCTATTGCTGGGCCCACCTTGGCGATTCAGGTTAAGCGGTTTTGGAACGGGGTCCCCAGCTGCGTTTTTAACAAGCTCCTCAACTCCACCCCCCGGAAGAGCAAATAACCCTAAATACCCTCGTTCCTTCAGTTGTCTCCAGCTGCCCGTGGTGCCCTCTAGTTGGCAGCCCACCATCCCACCCAGACCCCTGGCCAAACCCCAAGATAAAGATTAATTTTTAACTTTGGGATTTGTTTCTGACCTCTGTGCCTCGCTCTACCCGTTTCTCCTCCTGGAACAGCATCCATGATAGTTTGTTTTGTTTTTTTTTTAATTAATTAATTTATTTATTTATTTTTGGCTGTGTTGGGTCTTCGTTTCTGTGCCAGGGCTTTCTCTAGTTGCGGCGAGCGGGGGCCACTCCTCATCGCGGTGCGCGGACCTCTCGCTATCGCGGCCTCTCTTGTTGCAGAGCACAGGCTCCAGATGCGCAGGCTCAGTAATTGTGGCTCACGGGCCCAGTTGCTCTGCGGCATGTGGGATCTTCCCAGACCAGGGCTCGAACCCGTGTCCCCTGTATTGGCAGGCGGATTCTCAACCACTGCACCACCAGGGAAGCCCTCCATGATAGTTTTTTTGCATCCACTTGGCGAGGCTACAGTACCCAGTGATTTAATCAAATGCTAATCTAAGTGTTGCTGTGAAGGTATTTTGTCGATGGGGGTCAACATCTGCAATCAGTTGGCTTTAAGGAGAAGAGATGACCTTTGATAAAGTGGGTGGGCCTTATCCAGTCAGTAGAAGGCATTACAAACAAAAACTGAGGTTTCTCCAAAAAGAGGAAATTCTGCATTAACTGCTGCCTGAGCTTCCAGTCTGCCAGCCTACCGTACGGATTTTGAAATTGCCAGCCCCTTCAATTGCTTAAACAAAAACTTAAAATAAATCCCTTACTATATGTATACATGTATGTATGATGCTATTGGCTTTGTTTCTCTGGAGAGCCCATCTTCCTATCCTTCCCTTCTTCCTTCCTCCCTCCCTGCCTCCCTCCCTCCCTTCCTTCCTTCCTTCCTTCCTCCCCTTCCCTTCTTTCTATGATTCAACAGTGCCTGTTGCATGTCAGACACTCTGCTGAGCAAAGATCATACAATTAATGAATAAGATGTTTCTTGTGCCCTCAAGGAGCTCACAATCCACTAGTTATACATAAAATCAATAAGGGATTTACAAGTTATACATCACTTTTGCTTATACTCTCTCCTATAAATCTGGACACAACCCCTTGAGTTAAAAAGTACAGCCATTATTCTCCTGCTAGACATAGGAAGGTGCAGAGACACCTTGTCATTTGTCCTGATGACAGACAGTGCAAGAGGAGACCTGGATCTCCTGGCTCCACCCACTGTGTCCCCACCTCCACTCTTTCCCTGTGCTATGCTCCACCCCCCAGTCTCCTGGTTGGATCTCACCACTCCGTTCTCAGCATGTCTATTCGCCCATTTGTACTTGTTTATGTTTTTCTTCTGACACATATCATATCTGCATCTCCATTATTTGTTTACATAAATGTTTCCTTTCTGTATTGTAAGCTTCTCTGGGGCAAGATACAATGCTTTATTCAACAAACATTTATTCAGCACTTGCAATGATATGGGCACATGGTTCCTCTGTAGTGAGTCAGAGGGCTGACTCTGGACCCAGGCTGTCAGTGACATGGTTTCCTCAATGTGTGACCTTGGGCAAGTGACTTAACCTTGTGGTACCCTCCTTCCCTCATCTGTAAAATGGAGAGCAGAGCAGTATTTACCCCTGAGGGTTACCGTCAGGGAGAAATGACTTCATGTACATTAAGTACTTAGAAAGGTTGTCAGGCACTCAAGAATATTAGCTATTGATAATGATAATTATTGTCCTCAGCATCTCAGCAAAGAGTAAATATTTGCTAACACAATGACTGAATGAATAAATGTAGGATTCATATAACCTCGGAATCATCCCATGTAATGTCTGCTAAAAAGTCAGAGTGCCCGAGATGACAGTTAAGCAAAAATACACTTTGAACCGACTTGGGTTCAAATCCCAGTTCTGCTTCTAACTGGACGTACGCATTTGGGCAAGTCATTAACCTCTTTACGCTTCCAGTTGCTAATTTGCCAAGAAAGTATATCGAAGTAGATGGTCTATAAGTCTGACCTCAGTCCTCATGCCAGCCTGCAGGTGTGGTCCAGAAGCTTGCAGGACAGAGCACCCGACCCAGATCTGAAGGGTGGATATTCATAGCTCTGGACTTGCTGGCTTCGGTTATTAGCAGTGAGGATCCTGATACCAGATTTATAAAGTCAGCATTTGCTGAGTGGTCTATTGTGATCAGCTCAAAATAGCCTTCCGCCTCTGTGAGGGTATCAGGACTTCTAATACCCAGTAACTTCATACTCAAAACATCAGCCAGCTATTGTGTAACTCCAATGACAGCAGGTTCTTGCTACAAATCCTGAAAGCTGTCTCTTGGATACCCTTAACGTATTCATAACATTGGTATTTATGTATTTATCTCTGAAAACCATAACCTTGGAAAAAAGCATTTAGGGGAAAGAAGGCTGTAGTGATTAAAGAAAGCTCTGTTCATTTGAACAACATTAAATACAACTGGCATAATGACAACTGTGAGATCTGATAGAATATAGAGAAGGCTGCAAATAAAGGGCTTGTATTTTTCCCTGATGTAACATAATGGTCACATTTTTCTTTCACAATGGTTTTGCCGAGATAAAGAACAAATTATACTGATTTGATTGCTACTTAGAAATACTTAAAATTGAAAAAGACAGCAGGTGGGCCTGGTTAGAAAGGATGGTTATTTTAGCATAACAGATGCATGCATAAAACATCGCCTAGCCAATTTTTTAATCATAACACCCCCCAAACTTTTTCTCTACTACTTTTCCTTGGGATGTGAGCAAGTGGGGGAAATAAGGAGGTGCTGCTTGAAGGTACCCTCTGGGTCCAAAGAGCCAGCCAGCCCCAGAGCAGCCTCTGTGAGGAGGGCATTCTTGGGGGGAAGTAATCCCCAGTACTGGTAGGTTACAGATGGGGAGGAGGGGCTGACCCCACAGCTAGCAGGAAGCCCCCGGAGTCAGGGGCTAAGCACACAGGCATCTAAGGTCACAGGAAACTAAGTTCTGCCCTTTTACAATTTCACTTTTTGATTTCTGAGCAAGGGATGTGTTCAGCTTCCCAGCGTTTCATTCATTACTGGATCCCCTTTTCCTCGAATCTCTCCCGGCCTCAGTGTCACCCGAGTTCCAGGATGGCAGAAGCCAGGGGCTCCCATCCATCCTCTTTGGCTTCTGGTTTTTCTGCTTCTGGTTTTTCTGAGTTGGCGACTGAAACGCAGATATGCCCTGTGCCACTCCAAATGACGCCTTGTGGACCTTGCTCCCGCTCCTGGTCTATACCACCGTCTTCTCTGCTGGAAGGTGCCTGAGCCATTGACTTGCTTGCTATTTGTTAAAAATGAAAGAACGACTTCGTTCCACGTGAGTGAGTCCTGGAGTTCAGACTATAGAACATAACACAGGTTTTCAAATGGCTGGTGTGCGACAGAGTTTCAGAGTGTGGCTATGTCTTCCTTAACACAGAGCCTCTGATCTTCGCGCCAGCTTTCCTCACAACCAGGCAGACGATCTCTTTCAGATCTGGAGGACAGAGTAAGCTGGAGCATTTCCGGCAGGGACCAGGCAAAACCCCAGGTTCAGGATGAAACTAGCTCTCCCCAAAGCGCCCCGCTTCTCCTTGCCTATTGCTTTGTTCTTCTTGGTCTGCCAATGTTAGAAATCCATCCAATTTGTTTTTCTCTGAGCATCTGGCCTCAGTCAATTTCCACAAAGTGCTCACACAGGTCAAATCCTCTCCTGTTTCTTCTTTAGGCTTCTTTTTTTAGATAGTTTTTATTGTAGAATAGTTTTAGGTTTACAGAAAAATTGGAAGAGAATTCAGAGAGTTCCCATATACCCCATCCCAATTTCCCCTATTGTTAATATCTTACACTAGGGTGATAACGTTTGTCATAAGTAACAAACCAGTGGAAGCCTTATGATTAACTAAAGTTGGTATTTTCTTCAGATTTCCTTATTTTTCACCCATGTCTTTTTTCTGTTCCAGGATCCCACCCAGGACACCACATGACATTTAGTTGTCATGTCTCCTTAGGCTCTTCTTGGCTGTAACAGATTTCTCAGACTTTCCTTAGTTTTGATAACTTGGATAGTTTCGAGGAGCACTGGCCAGGTCTTTTGTAGAATGTGCCTCAATTAGGATTTTTCTGATGTTTTCCTCATGGTTAGATTGCGATTATGGGGCTTAGGAGGAAGACTACAGAGGTAAAGGACGCTTCTCATCATGTTATATCAAGGGTACATACTATCACTGTGACTTATCACTGTTGATATTGACCTTAATCACCTGGCTGAGGTCTTGTTTGCCAGGTTTCTTCACTGTAAAGTTCCTTTTTTTCCCCACACTACACTCTTTGCAACACACACTTAAGGAGGGAGGAGTTCTGCTCACCCCCTCACTGAGGGTGAAGTATCTACATAAATTATTTGGAATTCTTTTGCCCAGGAGATTTGTCTCTCCTTCCCCATTTATTTATTTATTCAATCCTTTATTCATATCAGTATGGACTCATGGATATTTATTTTATATTTTGGATTATAATAACATGCTACATTATTTATTCGGTTGCTCAATTTTTTTTTCAGTTTTGGCCAATGGGAGTTCATTTGGGTTGGCTCCTGTATCCCTTTGATCTGCTTATCCTTTTATTTTTATTTATTTTTTAACATTTATTTATTTATTTATTTATTTATGGCTGTGTTGGGTCTTCGTTTCTGTGCGAGGGCTTTCTCCAGTTGCGGTAAGCGGGGGCCACTCTTCATCGCGGTGCGCGGGCCTCTCACTATCGCGGCCTCTCTTGTTGCGGAGCACAGGCTCCAGACGCGCAGGCTCAGTAGTTGTGGCTCACGGGCCCAGTTGCTCCGCGGCATGTGGGATCTTCCCAGACCAGGGCTCGAACCCGTGTCCCCTGCATTGGCAGGCAGACTCTCAACCACTGTGCCACCCGGGAAGCCCTATCCTTTTATTTTTTGAGCTTTTCCTTATTTTCTGGTACTGTAAGATGCTCTGGGCTCATCTTGTGTATTTCCAGCTCCAGCCCTAGAATCAGCCATTTCTCCAAGGAGCCTTAATTCCTTTTACTGCAGAGTGGTATTAAAAATCAAGGTCTGGGTGCTAAGTGCTCCTTAGACCTTTTGAAAGCTCAGCTCTTCAGGATCCTCTTTGTCTCACACAAATCTCCTCTCTTTAGCATTTCCAAGGTAACTTTTCCTTCCTTTCACAGTGGGCTGTCATCAACTGGAGGTTGCCTCATAACGCAGGATTTTCCAAAGTCCCCGTATAAACTACACATATGCACAACAAGCCTGATGTACAGCTGGTGAAGGAGTGAGCTATACCACGGTGAAGCTATTTTTACAAAGGACAGTAGTCATCCCAGACTGCTCTGTCCTTCCAGCTCTGTATTGCAAGTCTCTTCAATGAGGGCCATAGCTCTCCATGCTGAAAAGGTGAATATAGGTTCCAAGTGGACAAGGATGGAAGGACTGTCTCATACAAACCCGGCCACTGAGGAAGAGAAAAGAATTTCTTTGGAAGGACCAAAGACTGACCCACATGGTCTGAGTGAGGGCCATCCACACTTTCATAAAATATGGTCCAGGGAAGGCTCTAAGCTGGACCCATCTGCTGTCACTTGGGAAACTTTACGGCTGATCAGACTTTCTACTTGACCTGCTCATGCCTTGATTCTCCATGCCTTCTCTGTTTAGTCTTCTTCAACACTGACC